>NC_056000.1:45079682-45679682 GCF_018446385.1 Zingiber officinale
ACTTGAATAGGATTGTGAATGGAAGTAAAAAAAACTTAGACGTCAACCAATAATTGCAAATTTTGAGTGCTATAAAAAACAGAAACAGAAACATAACTAGCCAAAATTATTACCATTGTTTATCTCTGCAAATTTTTCTTGTGCACCCTTATTTTTATTCTTATCAGGGTGATATTGAAGAGAAAGCCTGCATAACCAAAAAAAAAAAAAAAAAAAAAAATAGAACAAAGAAAACATACACACCAAATGGTAATGACCATGAAAAAAATGTTATTTAAAGGATGAAAACATACTTGTGAAAGGCTTTCTGAATATCACGCTGACTAGCACTTTTATCAACTCCAAGGACCTGAAAGAAGAAAATGATGAGGGATGTGCACATCTTAACTGACAAACTGAACAAGTAACAGAGAACAACAAACTTAAAACTGAGAAAAATTGACATCTTTCAGTCTTACAAATGGGATAAAAGACATTTCTTGTGAGTTATACAACAAGTTCACCGTATTATACAACAAAGGCATCGATCTTGGGAAATCCCTACTTAAATTGTTATCGTTGGCATGGAAGCTTCTCATGAAGCCTCATTAGAAAGATCCGAGCTATCTACCAATTTCATGCTACAGGTATGTGGTTATCCGCACAATGAGCAGCCAATTCAACACAAAATCTAACCCGGATTCAAACAAGAAGACAAACAAACAAACCGAAGTTCCCCATAATGCCCAATAAATCGAATCAACATCATAAATCTGTAAGAAAAAACCTAAACCTAAAAAAGATAAACCCCAGATACCTTATAGGGATCGACAGCGGCTTGGGCTTGACGAGAGTAGAAGAACAGGAATAAGATCAGGAACACTACGCGAAGCATCATTCCAGCGATCGAACAACTCGATCTCCAACCTTCGTTCAAATCGATGGGAAGGGTCCGAGAGCGCGACCCTTAATAACGAGGGCGTCTTCTTATGGATCTCCTCGTTCACGTATCATCGCGGCATCGAGAATGTTCTCGAGGTCATCCGACGTGGCAGAAAGGTAAGCTTCCAACGAAATCGACCAATGGGATCGCAGAACACAACAAGTAGAATCCGAAACACCGAACAGGAAACCACCCAATCTAGCGTTGGATTTTCAAGTCAACTGCGATTAAAAATTTCAGTATATTTTACTAGTATAATATTTTTAGTGTTTTTTTATGGATATTATTATTATTTGATGAGCGAATTGGAGTAGTGCAATGATAAAATTATTTTTTATCTAATTTAAATTATGAAAATAACCTCAATAAGATGGTATATAATAGATAATCCGGCTCTTCTCGAAATCCCACATTAACTGAAACTCAATTAATTAGGCTGTCTTTTACATTATTTGATGAATATTATTTCTTAATAAAAACAAACATCTGTGGTTCAATCTTGTATAATTGAGCCTCAATTACACTCCACTTATACTTTAATGAACTAATGTGGCATATCGTATTCTTCTAATACACTTAATTTTTAGTTTGTGAATGTTTAACCATTCTTAATTTTATATAATATTCTACTTCTACATTGCTCAACTTGTTGACACATTTTTACTTTAATTTCTCACAAGAAACATAGCTCCTCTTGAGTCGTCGAGGGCAAGTGGATTCGATAATAGTTAACATTAGCCATGCATCTAGATAGACTGATGTAGTCATATAGACACTCTAGTATAACTTGATTCAACTTGGCAAAGATGAATCAAGAGGAGTTGGCTTGTTGAGTTCATATTGATGTGGCTGAATCCTACAACCTCCACATGTCCCATGGAGTCAAGAGTCATATTAATCTATCAGTTAAAGTTAAGATGAGTCACATATGATCCAAAGGAAATTAAACTCTACTCAGATGAAATTAGAGTTTGATTGAATATGCTCAATACACTCAACTCAGATATTCAAGTTTAGTTAAATGCGAATAAGCTACAGTGGCTCTTATCTCAGCTCCTGATCTTGACACCTGTCTTGATCCCAGTCACCGACATTACCCTTGTCTCAGTTCTCAACCTCGACAAACCCTTTGGTTTAAACTCTTCAAAGCCCGACATCTTTCATTTCTCAGCGCCTGATCCCGATACATCCTGTCTCGACTTTAGATCTATACATCCTCTATGTCCTAGCGCCCAACCTCAATACATCCTATCTCGGCTTCAGACTCAGACATCCTCCATGTCTCAGCGCCTGACCCCGATTCATTCAATCTCAGCATCAAATCCAGACACCCTCCATGTCTCAATGTCCGACCTTGATACATCCAGCCTCAACTTCAAATCCAAACATATTGTCACACCTCGAGGGTATACTTATCTATCAAATCGAATAGTACCCCTAGTGACAATATAAAAATATCTTATATTGAATCATTTAAAGCCAATATAGACACTAATGTGAAATAAAATCACTAAGTTTTTAAAATGATAATGCATGTATGTATGCACGAACATATGATCATACTAAGACTAAACAAAATAAAACCAACACCCAAACATTCAATATAGAAAGAAAACTGTAAATACAAGCAACGAAAAATAACCCAAATAATTCGAACAGAAATCCAAACTTGAGTGAGACTTGCAGCCAAAATCTCTGAGCGACACACACATCCTCTACCTGCTAACCTGGAAGTCAAAGAAAAGTAAGGGGTAGTAAGTGCAAAATACTCAGTGAGTATAAGATAGATAGTGCATGATAGTATATATAAGGAGATAAAAAAATAGCCTTAGATAAAATACTTACTACAAAAGTAAGGTGTCAATACAATCAATTGCTAACAAAAGCATAAATAACTACATAAATTGTAACGACCCGGCCCTCGGCCCCTTGGGCGTCCCAACTGGCGGTCTATTTGGCGGCCCCTTAGCAGTCCCTTGGGCGGCCCAACTGGCAACTCCTTATGTCGTCAACCGACGACCCTCGACCGTGCCGTTACTCACTAGGTCTTCCCACCCCTGGCTAGTGGATTTTTGCCTTCCCCAGGATTCGAACTCTAGACCTCCAGACGAAGTACTAGAGTTTCTAAATCCTGGTAGCCAAGTGAGCGGCGACCTCCAGGCTAAGTACTAGAGTTTATGAATCCTGGTAGCAGAGTGAGTGTCGCTCACTTGGCTACCAGGATTCATAAACTCTAGTACTTAGCCTGGAGGTCTAGAGTTTGAATCCCAGGGAAGACAAAAATCCACTGGCCAGGGGTGGGAAGACCTAGTGAGTAACGACACGGCCGAGAGTCGTCGGTTGACGACATAAGGGGTCGCCAGTTGGACCGTCCAAGGGACCGCCAAGGGGCCGTTAGTTGGGTCACCCAAGGGGTCGAGAGGTCGGGTCGTTACATAAACTTCCACTAACTTACTCAATCAGGTATAATCAATAAATTGGGGCTGCATACAGTACATTCAAACACCACTTGCATAAAATCAGTACATAACAAGCATATAATAAGTCCTGACTGCACGCAACAACATGCTACCATGAATGAGTCTCGTAGGCAGCCAGGGTATCCACTATTTGTAGGCGACAATACATGCTACTAGGGATGACAATAGGACGGGTTCGAGCTGGGTTTGGCTAATCCCATAACCCACCCGCCAGAAAAAATGAACTAAAATCCGGACCTGCCTTGCCTACCTTTTCAACCCGTCCCTCCTTGAATCCGCTCAAAACTCGATGGGTTCAAGGCGGGTTGGACCCGCCAACCCACTATCTATATATATATATTGGGCGGGTTCAGGGCAGGTTCATTGAAACCCGTAACCCGCCCCGAACCCGCTTCTAAACCTAGTCAAAAGGTTTAAACCCACCCTGTAATCCATTTGATCGGGTTTAAACCTGCTCCGAATGAGGTGAGTTTAATACGGGGCCGGGTTTAAACCTGACCCATTACCATCCCTACATGCTATCACCATCTGGTCCAGTGGACAGATAGGACGAGGTAACTATCTAGCTCCTTAGTTACTGATTACGGGCGACAATACACGCTACCACCATCTGGTCTAGTAGGCAGTTAGATCATATAGATGTCACTGTCTACGGATGACAATACCCACTACCACTACCTGGTCTAGTGGGTAGAAAGGTCGTGTAGTTATCTAGCTATGGACTGCGGGCAACAACATGCTACTACAAAATGGTCCTATGGACAGTCGTATGTATCTGATCACTGACGACTCTCTCAACCACGAATGAAAGACAATGGTCGATAGGATATTTCAATGATCACTAACGTCTCTTTCTCAATCACAAATGGGAGACAATAGTCGATAGGATATACCAACAGTTACTAACGACTCTCTCATCTATGAATATGAGACAATGGTCATCAAGATATAACAATATAACGATAAGCAGAAAACGAATAATCATATCCAATATAATTACTCTATAAGCACACCTCGGTCTAACCTCACTAGTGTATAGGCATGAGCTTAAATAACAAACAAGGGTTCAGTAAGATATTTGATATTCTACACTATAGTATTATCTGATTAACAATAAGCACAAGCTCAAATAATCAACTAGTGGTCTAACATGATACTCAACATCCTATACTCTGGTATGGTAATATCATACATATATAAAATTCAAACATGAAAAATAATGAGACTACATAGATATAAAATTGATCATCTCTAAGGTTAAGCAATATAAGTATCAATCTCAAGTAACAATATGAATAGGTCAAGGTAATAAAACTCGCAATCAAATCATAACTCATGCACTAAGATTAAAGAGCTAAAAAAGACAAGCAAGTGTAAGTACCCTATCGTGCTTTTGATGTGATCAATCAAGTTACGTCCTGTTGTGGTTTGATGTCTTGTATCTAAGTGTGCAGGAACTTAAGAGCACAGAAAGTCGAGCAAAAGACACAACTAGCGAGAAAGACGACACGGGAGAGAGTCAACGGGCTCGGTGTGTCTAAGAGACAAGGCGCTACAGAAGAGTATGCTAGCAGACAAGAAAGAAGCGCGTGATATTTCTGAGGGATGAGAAATCGGAGTAGAAAAGTTGCTCGAGAAGGTCGAAAAATGGGTTCGGGTGAGCCCTATTCCGGATGGCCAAAATCACCCAAGCGAGTAGAGCCGAAACGGAGAGAAATCAGACAGTCAATAGGTGGTTGACTATCCAGCCTGGTCCAAAAGCCCCGGGTTTGTGCCTTGGTCGAGGGCTGGTTCAACTCAGTCCGAGCGCCTAGACCTGGTCTAGGTGCCCGAACTAGAAAACTCTATCTAGGCCACACTGTCTCGATCCATTACATTGTGGATAAAATTTGATTCACACCTAGGTGCTTGGAACCCTTCCAGACGCCCGGATCAGGTGTATAAATACAGACTTGATTTTAGTAGTTAAACACAACACTTGTAAATGCGTTCTTTTTCTGTTCTACTACTATATGAGCTGTCAACATTGTAAGAGACTACTCCGCCTAAAGAAAATCTTTATAATGAGCTTCACTTGCCTTAGATTAGCAATCCTCTGATTGCAAACCAAGTAAATCATAATCATTCTTGCCTCTGTCTTTATTTTATGAATTTATTTTTTGTTATTATACAAGTGTTTGTATAACTTAGTTCGAAGATCGAAATAGAGTATTTGTTTATTTTTCAGGGCTATTCACCCCCTTTAGCCGGCCGCTAGGGGATCAACAATTGATATCAAGCGAGGTTGCTTCAGAAGGACTAACCGCCGACTGAAGCAAAGAAATCGACGGTTGAACCAAGCTTCGTCTCACCAAAGTTCGAGAGGGAGTTTGCACACTAGAAACATTGAATGGAGGTATTCCTAAAAATTGATTTTGAAATACTTTTAATAATCAAGTATGGTTTTGTTGTTCCTAAGGATCAACAAGAAGTGGAAAAAGAAGAGTACCTTTGGACGAAGAAGGAGCAAAGTGACTTTGTAGTCAACAGCCAAGCAAAATATCACTTACTAAGTGTATTACCGCCTCAAGAAGTCAATCACATTGGAAGCTACACATCGGCCAAAGATCTCTGGGAGAAATTCCTGAAACTCTATGAAGGCACATCCGAAGTGAAGCTCGTATGACGGGACATTCTTCAGAACAAATTAACGAACATTCGTTTAGAAAAAGGTGAGAAGGTAGCCGAACTACATGAGAAGATCAAGGAACTGATCACCGGACTAGTCAACCTTGGCGAAATGGCAACCAACCAGGACATGGTATGGTACACACTCACTGCTTTTCTCAAAACTCCAGAATGGACTTCGATAATAGACACTTACTACATCTCGAAGGACCTGGAGGTAAGTACTCTAGAGGAACTTTTTTCGATTTTAGAATTACATGAAACTAGATGTGTAGGTACAACAAAAGAGTCAAGCCAAAACCTGTCACTAAGAGCTACTAAGAAGGATGAACCCGAATCAGACTTAGATCTTGAAGCAGACCAAGAAGCTTATATGGGAAGTTTAAAAAGGTTTTTAAATCTAATAAATTTCAAGAAATGCAGAATAGAAAAAATCCAAGAAATAGAAGAAAAGTTCGATACCACCAGTGTCAAAAGGAAGAATACATAAAGGAGGACTACTCAGAGCTCAAAAAGGAAAAAGGCAAAGGGCCCAAGCAAAACAAGCACAAGAATCTCAAGGTCACTTGGGATGAAAGCTCATTATCCGAGTCAGAAATAGAAGCATACACCGGACTAGTACTAATGGCTAGTCACGAAGAACAAAGCACTTCAAAAGCCAACATCGATGAAAGGAGAGCAATATCAGATGAATGCAGCGAAGAAGAAGGAGAATCAAGCTTCAGATCTGACATGATAAGTGAGATATGCCTCTTACCTCCTGATTAATTGTATTTTGATATTAAATCAATATCTAAATCCATGTGTAAATTAAAAACTAAAATGAAAATTTAAAAAAAAAAAGAGAATTTAGAAATAAAAAGAATCTTGGAAAAATCTTATTTAAGATAGGATCATTAAAAATTGAAAATGCTGATTTAAAGGAACAAATAGAAAATTTTAAAAATTTTGCATGCTCAAAATTTAGATATTATCAAGGACTAAATTGATATTATATATTTCACAAGGGTCAAATCAAAAAAATACTAATAATATATATTCCTAGAAAATACTTAATTAATCTACTAGGAAGAAACTTATATTGGGTTGCAAAATCATACTTAGTTTAAATTATGCATATTTCTAATTTTAATTTGATTTAATATTTAACTTTTAATTATCAAATGTGCTAAAATAAATTTCTTCATATAGTTTTTGATCAAAATTAATTAGGTATTAATTTTTTCAAAAAGAGTATTTCATTTCTTATCTGTAATTTTTTTAAAATTTTTTTACTGTTGTATTATTTTTTATGATTTTTTTTATCAAATATAATATTTTCCAATTTAAAAATACTTAATAGAGTTACTTTTACAAAATTTATTTTTCAGTAAAAACTTATTATATTCTCTATTCAAAAAAAATATTTTAATTTTTTTTTGACAAATATTTAATTTTCTATGAATTATTTATCTAACTATTAATTTTTAATATTAAAAATTTTTAAATACTCAATTTTCAAAAACTTAATTTGTCTTCAAATATACTTACTCTATTAAAGTCTCAAAAAATTTCCTAAGATTTTTTGAACCTCAAAACTATTTTTAAGCAGATTTAAGAACAATTTATCTTTCTATAGTAAATAATTTATTACTGCTTAAATTGATTTTTTTTGTGAAAAAATTTATTATAACTTTGGATATGTATGCTTAACCTTTATAAAAACTTTTAAAAAATTTCAAGAAATAAAATAATTTTTAAAATAATTTTTGTTGATAATTACTTTTTAAATCATAAAAATCAGAATTTTGAGAATATATTCCAAATTTTTTTTCTTCAATGCTAGTCACTGTTCATGTATTCCTTAGACTTTAACATCAATTTAATTTACCAAAATACCTATTTTTAATGTAATCAAAAGGGGAAAGTTAGAAGTTAAGTTCAAGGGGGAGGTACATTTTTTTTTTTTCAAATATTGCATATCTAATGTTTTAAACTTGCATATTAATTTAATTTAATGTATTGTTTTATCTTAAATTAACTTGGGTTGATCCACATCAAAAAGAGAGAGATTGTAAGTTTCGCGTGGTGGTTTTGATGTGATCAACCAAGTCAAGTTATGTTCTGTTGTAGTTTGATGATTGGTGTCTAAGTGTGTAGGAACTTAGGAGTACATGAAGTCAAGCAAAAGACGCAGCTGATGAGAAGGATGGCAAGGGAGAGAGTCGACTGGCTCGGTGCGTTCGAGGGACGAGACGCTGTGGAAGAGTACACTGGCAGACGAGAAAGAAGCGCATGATGTTTCTGAGGCACAAGAAGCCGGAGCGGAAGGTTGCTCGAGAAGGCTGGAAAATAGGTTCAGGTGAGCCCTATTCCGGATGGCCGAAATCACCTAAGCGAGCGGAGTCGGAATGGAGAGAAATCGGATAGTCAACAGGCAGTTGACTATCCAGCCTGGTCTGAGCGTCTGGACCCCCTGGGGCAGCTAGGGCACCCCGGGCTCACGCCCTGGTCGAGGGCTGGTTCAGGCAAGTTCGGGTGCCCGAACTTAGTCCAGGTGCCCGGACCAGAAAACTCTATTTGCACCACACTGTCGCCATCCATTTGGTAGTGGATAAAATTTTATCCACACTCAGGCACCCGGAACCCTTCTGGGTGCCCAGATCAGGTCTATAAATATAACCCTGATTTTAGTAGTTAAACACAATATACTTGTAAATGAGTTCTCTTTCTGTTCTACTACTGTGTGAGCTATCAACGTTATAAGAGGGTACTCCGCCCAAAGGAGATCTTCATAGTGAGCTTCACTTGCTTTGGATTAGCAATCCTCTGATTGCAAATCAAGTAAATCATTCTTGTCTGTCTTTATTTTATGAATTTATTTTCTGTTATTATACAAGTGTTTGTCTAACTTAGTCTGAATATCGAGAAAGGGTATTCGTTTATTTTTCATTCACCCACCTCTAACCGGTCACCAGGGGATCAACAACAGGAACTACCCACCTCTATTCTAGATCGTTCTAACAGTCTTCAAGTCAAAAGTTTGCCTTGAGCTCGAATCCTAGGTTTGAGTCTTCTTCTCCGACAGCGACTTGCAGCAGAGGCTCGCGATGGCGTGGTCAGCGGCGGTGAGCACAGGTAGCACGTGGCAGGTGATCAAATAGGTGCAGTCGTGACTGCTTGAGACCATCTTCCAATAGGAGAGAAGGTGTTGGTCGCTTCGTTGGTGAAGCAAATCGGTGTCCAACGATATCTGTTTTGGGGGAAAAAGAGAGGAGGGGTTATGGGCACCGTGGTTGACAGCGTGACACTGTGGTGGCCGGTGGTGTCAAACAAAATGGCATAGGCGATGGTGAGTCACAAAAATAGAGGAGGAGGGGACGCAACACGCGACTGCTAGTGAACGACGACGATGGCCAGACCCCATGATTGTGCCGCGTATGAAGCACTGGCATCAGCTGCTCACAGATGGCGACAATGGGTCGGACCCTGTGACTGCACCACGCGAAAAGATGTTGTTGGAGAGAAAATAAAACTTAGGTTTAGAAATCTAAACTTACATCAATTTAATCAATCAACTCTTACTTTAAATAGGATATTCCAAACCGACTTTTCTCTTGCCCATTTATTCTCATAAAATTTAAAACGATTCATTTAATAACCAGAAAAATTTAAAAAAATTCTATTAATTCATATATACTTATTTCTCTATTACTTATCCATTTTTGTGTGTTTATTTTCCTAAATAAATTCATTTAGTTTAAATTTTCAATGCTTTATATATATCTATATATCTATCTATATATAAAAGAATGTTAGCCTGCACACCCTTATATAGGCGATCATGGGCGACAACAGACATGATGAGCTAATGCATTCCTCTCTCTTTTGCAATTCTGCATGCAATCTCTCTCTTTTACAATTCTGCATGTACGGTGTGGTGCTATTTTTTTTTAAAACAACATCATGATGAAAAAAAATAACACCAATGTGGCATTATTTTTTTTAAAAACAACACCATGTAGCATTGTTTTTTTAAAACTGTGACACATTTTTAATAAAAACAATGTCACGTTGAAAAAAAATAACACCAACATGGTGTTGTTTTACAAAAAATAGCACTACGTTGTACTATTTTGAAATAAAAACAACACTACTTAAAACAATAGCACGTTGAAAAAAATAGCACCAACGAGGCGTTGTTTTTATAAAAATAGCGCCACATAGTGTTGTTTTAAAATAGCGCCACATAGTGTTGTTTTAAAATAGCGCCACATAGTGTTGTTTTAAAGCAGCACCACGTTGGTAATATTTTTTTTTACAATGTGGTGCTATTTTAAAAAAAAACAACACTACGTGGTGCTATTTTTTTAAAAACATAATGACGTGGTGCTACTTTTTTAAAAACAACACTACGTGGTGCTACTTTATTAAAAACAACACTATGTGGTGCTACTTTTTTAAAAACGATACTACTTTTTGCATTTTTTTTAAAATAGCACCACGTCGTGCATGCAGAATTGTAGGAAAGAGATTGCATGTAAAATTACAGAAGAGAGAGGGACACGTTAACTCGCCATGTCTGCTGTCACTCACGATCACCCATATAAGGGTGTATGCTAACATTCTTGTGTGTGTGTGTGTATATATATATATATCTATCTTACACATACTCTATAAGTACCTCGTGGTAGTTCTGTTGTGATCAACCAAGTCAAGTAGGTCCTGTTCTGATTTGATGCCTTGTGTCTAAGTGCGCGGGAACTTATGAGCACATGAAGACAAGCGAAAGACAAAGCTAGCGAGAAGGACGATATGGGAGAGAGTCGACGAGCTCGGTGCGTTCGAGGGATGAGGTGCTGCGGAAGAGTATGCTGGCGGACGAGAAGGAAGCGTGCACCGTTTCCAAGGAACGAGAAGCTGAGAGGAAGGTTGCTCGTGAAGGCTGGAAAATGAGTTTGAGTGAGCCCTATTCCGGATGACTGAGATCACTCAAGAGAGCGAAGTCGGAGTGGACTTCCCGAACAAAAAGTCAACACTGAGTTGACTGGAGTCTGAGCGCCCGGAACTATTCCAGGTGCTCGGACCAGATAAAATATTATCTTTTGCTCATTGTGTAGCTGTTTGCTAGGAGATAAGATTTTCCACGCTGGAGGCGCCTGGAGAAGGTCTGGTCACCTGGATCGTGCCACCTCAGCAAACCATCATTTTCGACCAATGGGCTATAAATAGAGTCCTGGTCTTCTCCTTTTCTAGCAACACACTCTGTACTTCAATTCTCTTTCTATTATTCTTTTACGAGCTTAATTTCCGTGTATGAGGTTTCTCTGCCTCCGACGTTTTTACGAGAAGGAGATCTTCATAGTGAGCTCATTTGCCTTGGAGTAGCAATCCTCTGATTGCCAACCAAGTAAATTCGTTTGTCTCATACTTGTTTTATTTCATTATGTTTTGTTCAAGTGTGTACTTGTTTTAAAACCTGATCGAGTTGAGAAAGGTATTGTTATTTTTTATTGTGCAAGGCAATCCACCCCCCTCTTGTAGGTCGTAAGGGAGCAACAAGTTATCAGAGCCCAATCGCTTTAGAAGGACTAACCGCTGAATGAAGCATAAAAGACTATGGCTGGAACAAGTATCCACCCGCTGAAGTTTGAAGAAGACTTCGTCCACTGGAAGAAGAAAATGGAGGTTTATTTCAAAACTTATTTTGATATATTTCTTATCTTAAAAAATAGTTTTTCAGTACCTACCAACAACAACGGCTAGTTGAAGAAAGAATAACATAGGACAAAGAAAGAACAAGCCGAGTTCATGGCCAATGGAAAAATATAATTTCATCTGTTAAGCGCGTTGCCATCTCAAGAGGTAAACAGAATCAGAGTCTGCGAGTCTGCAAAAGATCTCTGGGAAAAATTTCTAGAGCTTCACAAAGGATCATCCGAAGCCAAGCTCGCAAGGAGAGATCTACTTCGGAACCAACTGACGAATTTGCGACTAAAGAAAGGTGAAACAGTTCCTCAACTGCACACTAAGCTAAAGGAGCTAGTCACCGAATTCACGAATCTCGAAGAAAAGGTAACCAACCAAGATTCGCTAAGGTATGTACTTAACGCTTTCCCTAGAACACCTGAATGGTCAACCCTAGTAGATTCATATTATATCTCTAGGGACCTGGAGGTAAGTAATTTATAGGAATTATTTCATACATTTGAAATACATGAAACTAGATATGTAGATCTAAAGGAGTCCATACAGAATAGGCAAAAATGGATGAACCAAAGTCCGAAACTTCTCTTGACGACGATGAAATGACATTTATGGTAAAGAAGTTTTAAAAAAAAATTAAAGCTAATAAATTTAATCAAGTGAAGGCCAAAAGAAGAAAAAGGAGAGTGAGATGTTATCACTGCAATGAAGAAGGACATGTTGAATACAACTGCCCAAAATTGAAGAACAAAGATAAGGATAAGGATAAGGACAAGGACAAGGATAAGAACAAGAAAAAAAGACTAACCCTGAAGAAGCACAAGAACTAAAGGCGACATGGGAAGAATTGTCAGAGTTAGAAAATGAAGCCTATGCCAGACTTGCGATAATGGCAAGTTACGAAGAAGGTGAAGAAGCAAGCTCATCCGAGATGAACATCAAGACCATCGATGAAGGGAGAATAATGTCAGAAGAAAGCAATACAACAGGGGGAGAATCAAATAATGAGATCGATAAGGTAAGTGAGGTACGATCTCTACCTCCTGATAAGTTATTTAAATTTATAAAAATACTATCAAAAAATTCTTGTAAATTAGAAATTGAAAATGGAAATTTTAAAAAGAAAAATGAGGAATTAAAAATAACCTTAGCAACATCTTGTCGATTAGAAGATTTCGACAAGATAAAAATTTAAAATGAAAAATTGAAAGTAGAAGTAAAAATTTTGAAGAATTATGCATGTTCACATGTTCAACAAATTAGAAATTATCAAGAACTTAATTGGTATTTTAGATATCATAAGGGCCAAATTAGAAAATTATTACCAAAATATATTCTAAAATTTTTTAATTAATCCAGTAGGTAGGAACCTATATTGGATTTTAAAATCATGCTTAAATTAAAAATCATTATACATGCCTTATTTTTAATTTGAATTAATAATTTTTGCTTAAAATTGTCTAACATATTTTTTCGGTATGATTTCTCTTCGAAATTAATTTGATATTTTTCGTGAATGAGGGTTTCATTACTTATCATTATAAAAAAAATTAAATTTTTTGACAGTTGAATTATTTTTTATAAATTTTTAATAAAAATTATATTTTTATAATTTGAAAATATTTCATAGTGTTATTTTTGTAAACTTTGTTTTTATATGAACATTTAATATGTTTTCTGTCCAAGAAAATATTTTCAAATTTGTTTAACAGTTATTAAATTTTCTATGAATTATTTATCCAAATGCTAATTTTTAAAATTAAAAATTCTCAAAGATTTACATTTTAAAAATTTATTTTTTTTTTGTAAAAATAATTTCCCTATTACATTCTCATAAAATTTTTCATGATTTTTTTAGATTAGAAACTATTTTTAAACATGTTTTTAGAAAATACAATCTCTTGTAGAAAATCATTGATTATTGCTTAAATCAATTTCATTTTTTTGTAAAAATTTTATACTAGCTTTAGATATGTTAGCTTAACTATTTTAAAATTTTCCAAAATTTTTGAGGAATTAAAAAATAAATTTAAAATTATTTTTCCCAAAACAACTTAATAAATAGTAAATGTTCAGATTTTCAAACTTTAAGGTTCATTTTAATGTTCGTCATTTGTTTACCCTTATAGATTAATTCAAATTTATTTCCAAATTATTTTCCAACATTTCTTTTATTTTTAATGTGATCAACGGGGGAAAATTAGAGATTGAATTTAAAGGGAGGGTAAATTTTTTATATTAAATGTTATTAATTGCATATTAAGTACTTGCTATTTCACTGTTATTTACTTTTGATTTACCCTAATTTAACTTGAGTCACTCACATCAAAAAGAGAGATTGTAAGTACCCCATGATAGTTTATTGTGATCAACTAAGTCAAGTTAGATCTTGTTGTGGTTTGATGTCTTATGTCTAAGTGTTCAGGAACTTAGGAGCATAGGAAGATGAGCGAAAAACATAGCTAGTGAGAAGAACGACACGGGAGAGAGTCGACGAGCTCGGTACGTCCGAGAGACGAGGTGCCGCGAAAGAGTACGCTGGCAGACGAGAAGGAAGCGTGGGACGTTTCTAAGGGACAAGAAGCTAGAGCGGAATGTTGCTCAAGAAGGCCGAAAAATAGATTCGGATGAGCCATATTCCTGATGGCCGAGATCACCCAAGCGAGTGAAGTCGGGGCGGACTTTTTGGATAGAAAGTCAACAATGAGTTGACTGGAGTCAGGGTGCCCAAAGCTATTCTGTGTGCTCGAACCACTTTGGTCTCGGTGGGGGAGCCTCGTGGAGGCACCCCTGTTCGAAGGCGGTCTGGGCACCGAGAGTTGTTCCAAGTGCCCGAACCAGATAAAATATTATCTTTTGTTCATTGTGTAGCCGTCTGCGAGGAGATAAAATTTGCCACGCTGGAGACGCTCGGAGAAAGTCCGGGCGCTCGGACCATGCCACATCAGCAAACGGTCATTTTCGACCAGTGGGTTATAAATAGAGTCCTGGTCTTCTCCTTTTTTAACAACACACTTTGTACTTCAATTCTCTTTCTATTTTTCATTTACGAGCTTAATTTATGTGTATGAGGCTTCTCTGCCTCCGACATTTTGTTTGAGAAGGAGATCTTCATAGTGAGCTCATTTGCATTGGAGTAGCAATTCTCTGATTGCCAACCAAGTAAATTTGTTTGTCTCGTACTTGTTTTATTTCATTATGTTTTGTTTAAGTGTGTAATTATTTTAAAGTTTGATCAAGTTGAGAAAGGTATTGTTGTTTTTTATTGTGCAGGACAATTCACCCCCTTTTGTCGACCATAAGGGACCAACATACTCCATGTCTCTGCGGCTGACCTCGATACATTAGTCTCGACTTCATATCCAACCACCCTCCATGTCTCAGCGCTCAACCTCGACACATCCTATCTTGACTTCAGACTCAGACATCCTCTGATTCTCAGTGCCCAACCGTAATACATCCAGTCTCATCTTCAGATTCTCAAAATCTCCATATCTCAATTCTTGACCCCGACGGTTCCTTTAGGTTGACCTCTCGACATATGTTCCGGCTCAGTCTTAGATCCTGATGCTACAAAGGTCTCAACCTTAGTCGCTAACATCTTTTGCTCCTTGCCAACATCACCTAAGTTTAAGTTATTGGCATAACATGTTGGTGCGGGAAGCATCCGACGATCGAACCTGAGTTTTGATAATGGCAAAAGATTCAAAGTTAAGGGTTGTTGTAATCTAACATGGTTGAATGAGTATTTCAGGAAAGTCCTAGCTGCGGTTAGGCAAAGGGAAAAACCCTAGGGGGTGGTAACCCTAGGTCATAGGGGGTGGTAACCCTATGCGGAAAGTCTTGGCAGGTCGATGACTTCAGGCAAAAGTCCTAGGGGGTGGTAACCCTAGGTGGAAAGTCCTGGTGTCGCGAACCAGGTGAAAGTCTGGATTAGCCGGGAAGCGGATGTCCAGCAGAAAGTCCGGAAGCATCGAGTGCTGAGCAAAAGTCCAGTCGATCTGGAGGATCGACTGGCAACAGGTAAATCTCCTGAGTGGAGTAGGTGAGGACACGTTCCCCGTAGAGGGAACAGTAGGCGGCTAGAAATCCGAAGTCAGACTCGGACAGTCCGAAGACTGTCAATTCTTCTTTACGATGTTTTATCTTATTCTAACACTGTCTTGCAGGGGATTTTGCTCGGACTAACCTTTGTTTGCAGGTGAGGAACCTGCTGGAAAAAGGCTGTCCGGGCGCCCGGGACCAAAGTTTATCCCCTGCGCGAAGTTGACACGTGGAGCATCCTGGTTGGTTGGCCACGTCACACTCCAGGCACCCGGAAGGGATCCAAGCGCCCGGAACCTCATATAAAAGAAGGGTCGAGGTGCAGCACCAAGAACAACGACAATCTAAGTAATCTCCCTGTGACAAGCTGCTAACGACTCGATCCAGAAAGTGCTGCAACGACACCCCGACAACCCGGAGCTTCGATTTAGTCTTTTGTTGTCGGTATAATCTGTTTACTGCTTTAAATTGTAGTTAATCTGTAATAGTTTTATCGTGCTTATAGTTGTTGCCCACGGAAAGCGATCAAGGATCGCGGGCCTTCGAGTAGGAGTCGCTTTAGGCTCCGAACGAAGTAAATCTTCCTGTCTCTCTGTGTTTGTTATTTCTTTATTCCGCTGCGCGTTTACTCGTTTGTTTTACGAATCGAAAGAAATAGCCACGAACGCTATTCACCCCCCCCTTTAGCGTGGTCTCGATCCAACAATTGGTATCAGAGCGAGGTCGTTTTGAATTGGTGCAACCACCTTTCAAAACAAAATTTTCTTTCGATTTTATATTTTTCGGAGTCAATTAGAATTTAGCCTTAAAGCTTTATTCTAATTCTTTTATCGAATCGGCTTTTGCCCGAAGTTGGTGCAACACCACTCGAGCTCGTTATTACTACTATTCTTTATTCCCGCACTACTAATCCAAGACGTAGTCTTGGAACATATATTTTTGTTATTTTTGTTGCATAGTACAAATGGCTCAACAAGAGGGGTTCAGTACTGTTCGTCCTCCACTATTCTCCGGAGATGATTTCGGTTATTGGAAGGGAAGAATGGAGACGTATCTGAAGATTCAGTTCGAAACATGGATGATCATTAAGACGGGACTTCAGCTACCTTCCGATGACGACGGCAAACCAACCCCCTGCGAGAAGTGGGACGCCTCTCTAATCAAAAAGGTGGAAGCCGACGCCAAAGCTACCTGCACCCTCCAGTGCGGCCTTACCAAAGAAGAACTCAACAGAGTCGGCCCGTTCTCTTCCGCAAAGGAGCTCTGGGAAAAGCTAGTCGAACTCCACGAAGGCACTAACGACACCAAGGTAAGTAAAAGAGATCTTTTACTTAATAAATTATATAATCTAAAGATGCAGGAAGGCGAGACGACAAGTTCTCTACATGCGAGAATCCAAGACATCCTCAATTCTCTTCACGGAATCGGACAGAAGATAGAGAATCGGGACGTCATAAGGTATGTTTTAAACTCATTTCCAAGGAACACATTGTGGGCATCAATGGTAGATGCCTACAAAGTTTCCAAGGACTTGTCTTCAATAAAATTAGACGAATTATTTTGTGAATTTGAACTTCATGAGCAGACTAATGCACAGCCAACCGAGAAAGGTATTGCGTTGGTTGCAGGTACAAGTCGAACACGGGAACCGAGATCACGACGAAGAACGGAACCGGAGTCGGAGGTTGAACCAGACTCAGACGATGAAGACATTGAAATTACAACCGAGCTGGTAAACCTCGTGAAGAAGCTCTACAAAACGAAGGGCTTCAACAAAAGAGATCTAAAAAAGGCGGTGAAAACGAAGGAAGGTTCACAGAACTCAAAGATGAAGTTTGAAGTTACATGCTACGTGCAACCAAAAAGGACCCATCAAATCCAACTGCCCTAACCTGAAGGAGGTCAAAAAGCAAAGAAGGAAAAAGGTCCTTAAGGCAACATGGGACGAATCTTCATCGGAGGACGACGACGACGAGCTCGAACAGACGAGTCTACTCGCATTAATGGCCCGGGACCAAATCGTCGAATCCGGAAGCGAGAGCGAGTCCGAGGCGGAGTCCGAGCAAAGCCACGGATCCGTATCCGTTTCCGAAGGACCAGACCCCGCTGTAAGTATCTCCCGGTTAAACATTTTAGTTAGTTATTTATGCGCAAATTAGCTAAGTCAAACCTGAAAGTTAAGTCACTTCTAAAGGAAGTATCTGTCCTTAAAGAAGTGGCTGACACTAAAACCTTACCTGACCAGAGTCAGACTGAATTTCCAACTCAAGTTCATAAACTTGAGGAAGAAAATTCAAGTCTAAAAAATCAGGTTAAAGATTTAAAAACTACTTTAGAACGGTTTTATTTGGGCTCCAAGAACTTGGACTTAATTCTTGGGACACAAAGGGTCATTTACAATAGAACTGGGCTAGGATATAAAAGTAAATATAAATCTTACTTATCCTTAATAAACAAACAAAGTAGTAACACAGCCCAAGCATGGGTCCCCAAGTCCAAATTGATCAATTAAGTTGGACTTGGTCAATACTGGGTCCCGAAGGATCAAATACATTACCTCGATAGACCATATCGAGGCCGTGATCCAGGGGGAGCAAAGAGAAAAACGATATTTCAAAATTAAACTATAAATTTAAAATGAAATTCAAAATTCAAAATTCAAAATTAAATTATAAATTCAAAAATGAAACTCAAAATTCGAAATTAAATTATAAATTCAAAAATTAAATTCAAAATTTGAAATTAAATTATAAATTCAAAAATGAAATTCAAAATTCGAAATTAAACTATAAATTCAAAAATGAAACTCAAAATTCGAAATTAAATTATAAATTCAAAATTCGAAATTAAATTATAAATTCAAAAATGAAATTCAAAATTCAAAATTCAAATTCAAAATTCAAAATTTAAAATTATAAATTCAAAAATTAAATTCAAAAATTAAATTATTAATTCAAAAATGAAATTCAAAATTCGAAATTCAAATTCAAAAGTCAAAATTTAAAATTATAAATTCAAAAATTAAATTCAAAAATTAAATGAAATTCAAAATTTGAAATTAAATAATTAAATCAAATTAAAAGGAAGGCTCCAGATTATCTGGCACCTCCGAACTTAATATACCCGATAAGGGTAACCAAGAGTAGACCACCCGACAGGGTAATTAAGGTTATGTAAAATGGGTTAGGTTTAACTTGACCCACAGTACTGGTGAAATTTTTTGGATGATAGTACGTTAGGGAAGCTTGGGCATCGCATGTCTAGGAAGATATGGCTTCGACCTGGTGCATTTGGCCAAGTGGAACTAACCGAAGCTACCCTTAAATGGATCCTAACTAGTTAGACCAAGGATTAGTATTAAGTTCAGTGGGTAGGACTATTTGGAAAACCTCGAAGGCATGGTTACTTTAATGAGCTCCTTGTGACTCACCATAGCCCAGAAGTTTATCCAAAGAATGCTTACTTGTTGAACCCAAAGCTAAACCTGAATCTAACACAAAGTTAAGCCAGACCTCTGAATTCAACAATAAATCATCTCACATCAATTATATGATTCCCTGATTGACAATTTAGATCAGGTGAGATGACTAAGCAAACTAAATTTTAAATCTTACTTAAAGTTAAGTTAAACATCCTTCAAAATCAAATTAATTCAAATATCTCCAACCTAAACAGTGTTAATCAAGTTAAATTAATAATAATAATAAAAAATAAAAATAAAAAAAATCTAACTTGACTTAGTCAAATCTAACTGGATCAATTGACTTGACTTGACTAACCAGGTGAACACTGTTGCCCTCTAGGCAATCAGCAAGTAGCTAAATGGTTAGACAGTTGGTGGAGGCAATATTAAAAGTTTAAGCATGTTTGTACTTAAGGGCTCTGATACCTGATCAAAACCAAATCTTGACTCATGCTTGGACTTTAGAACACTGAAACCTTACTAAAACTAAATTAAGGTTATCTCTTCTCCTTTGCCTTAAGTATTCCTGAAATTTATCTCAAAAACATTCCTTAAGCAGTTTTATCAAAATTTTCTCCAAACTTAACTTTCAAATATCTTCTTCTTTGAAAATTTTTTAAAACCCTTTTGAAAATTCATTAAGTTGTTAAAGCTTTAAAAATTATTTTTCCTTGCAAATTTATTTGAAAATCTCTGAAGTTGAAACTTGTATTTTGAAAATTTTTCTATGAATATTTTGGAAACCGATGTTTTTCTATAGACTCCATAGACTCAAAAAGAGCTCATGTTTTTCTATGTCTATTCAAACAAAATAAATTCTAAGGTGTTGTCCTTCACTTTCCTTGCCTAAGTTAAAATGTTTTTAATTCTGTCTTGAAAAATTAAGTTTTTCAAAACTAGCTCATTTTTGATATATGGCAAAGGGGGAGAGTAGAGAAATTCAAAGTAGAGAAACTCAAAAGAAAAAGGAAACCCTATATTAAGGGGGAGCTTCACAAAAAGTTTACAAAAAGTTTAAGTGTTAGCTTAAGTTAGACGTTCATTTGAATTTATATACTTATGCATTTGTTTTTTTACTTAACTTTGAATTTGGGTTGCCATAATCAAAAAGGGGGAGATTATTGGTGCGGGAAGCATCCGACGATCGAACCTGAGTTTTGATAATGGCAAAAGATTCAAAGTTAAGGGTTGTTGTAATCTAACATGGTTGAATGAGTATTTCAGGAAAGTCCTAGCTGTGGTTAGGCAAAGGGAAAAACCCTAGGGGGTGGTAACCCTAGGTCATAGGGGGTGGTAACCCTATGCGGAAAGTCTTGGCAGGTCGATGGCTTTAGGCAAAAGTCCTAGGGGGTGGTAACCCTAGGTGGAAAGTCCTGGTGTCGCGAACCAGGTGAAAGTCTGGACTAGCCGGGAAGCGGATGTCCAGCAGAAAGTCCGGAAGCATCGAGTGCTGAGCAAAAGTCCAGTCGATCTGGAGGATCGACTGGCAACAGGTAAATCTCCTGAGTGGAGTAGGTGAGGACGCGTTCCCCGTAGAGGGAACAGTAGGCGTCGGGTCTGTAACGACCCACCTTCTACTGCTAGGCTGCAAGGCGGACCGCTACAGTTTCTTTGCTAACTGCAGCTAAATTACTAATGCGGAAAACTGGGCTGAATAAAAATTTTACTAAACTATTGTAGTTGCCTCTGTTAACTCTGTGAGAGTGAGATTTCATGTCCCACTACCTTCCAGATAATCATAGCTAGGCTGAGGAGGCAAAATTGGAGCTTTGGATCGGTCCGTGGAACGATCCATTGACGCGAACCTTGGTTGATCGGCTGGGACCGATCAGTGAGGTCGGATCGGCGCAGACCGATTCAGTATTCTGGATCGGTCGGTCGACCGATCCAGAACCGCGTAATCTGGGTTCGCCATCGTCCGTGATGGATCGGTTTGCATCGATCCAGTATCTGGATCGGTCGACCGATTCGTGCACCGAATACCGGATCGCTATCAGATCACCGATCGGCCGCCGATCCGGAGGATAGTATATCAGATTGGATCGGCCGACCGATCCACAGCCAGACTCGATCGGTCCGAGACCGATCGTAGTCTCGATTTCACCGAAGTTCGATTTGACTTTGGCGTACAAAACCTCACATGCAGTTCTAAATCAATTGAAGCTACTTCTAACATGCATTAACAAGCATTCCCATAATGACTACTACCAATCTAACTCATTCTTTCATAGTTTAGTACGTTCCAAAACTAAAGGTGCATAAAGATGAAAGTATTAAACTATAAACTGTAAAGTGCTAAGGTAAACATGCTAAAGAGTCTAATGTTCATCCTGCTAAGTCCCCTAAGGACCTTTGATTCCAGTTCCACACACACACACCATCTTCGCATTGTCCTCCAGCCTCCTCCGCTAGTCCATTTTCCTTTTACCTGTATCTGCAGTATAAGGAAAATAGTATCTGTAAGCTAAAAATCTTAGTAAGAAACCATCTACCTCACGAAATTATGCATACGATGCAAATATGCTTTTAAAACATGCTTTTGGAAAACATACTAAATATGCAAGCATGGCATGACATAGTATCATACAAGCATCGCATAACATAAGCTGAACATAGAGCTAACATGGAAAATTACACTGAAGCATAATGCTGAGCTAAGCTAGACTAAACTGAAGCTGCAATCAAACTCAACTGGTATAACTGATTTTTGAGTTTTGAAAACTAATACATAGTAAGTGAAAATACTAAATATGCTGCTGTAGGGCCCTGGCAACTGTACTTGCTATGCGCGCATCCCTAACTAGACCCGGGTTTGCAAGTCCCGAATTTAGTAGGGTTAACTAGGTTATCTAAACCTAGCTAGGTTATCTAAACCTAGGGACCGACTATGGGAGCCCAGCCCAATGGATATCTAATCCAGTACAGTGCCAACTGAAAGTAAAATACTGAAGTAGCTAATACTGTTTTGCTGAAACTAGGTTATCTGGACCTAGAGGCGACTATGGGAGCCCACCCATTGGATATCTAATCCATATAAGCTGTAATAAACTGAGTATACTGAATAGATACTTCTAATGTATCTAACTGAGCTGTTAAAGATGCCTAGGGTGCATTTTTACTAAACTAGCTATTTTATCGAACACCTAGCGTGCCCTAACTCTCCTCTCTATTAGGGAGACCACCTCTAGGCACCCGACAACATCTAACCTCCTATCTGAAGAGGGAAGACATGCCCGGCCCATCTAAAGGTGTTCAACTAAGACCCTAATCTGAAAAGAGAGTTAAATACCCCTTAGATATCGATAAAAACTGCATACATCCTAACTAAAGCATAAAAACTCAAACGGAAGCTATTATACCGCAGGTGAGGGGTTTCTTACCTCCTAATCGTAATTTCTTACGATTCTATTCGCTAAAACTCCGGTGGAGATGGTCCTCTCGACGATCCGCTCACGTCTTCGCGTTCCTCTCGCGGAGAAGAACCCTTTTCGTGTTGGAGTCGTCGCCGGAAAGTGATCCGAGAGCCCTTGGGGCTTGGGCGCCGAGAGAGGAGGAGGGAGAGGTGTGGGCGGCGGTGTAGGTTTTTGGAAGTGGGAGAGGGATAGGTCACGGTGAGGGTTTATGAGGAGATGGCTGCCGAACCAAATTCACCCAAACCCAACTTAAGTTTCCTATTTATACTTAGTGATAACTTCCGCCCAAATCCCACTTAACTAGGATTGTTCCCCTTTCCTTTCAGCACAGCCCTGCTGGGTCCACTGGTTACTAGCCTTGTCCACTAAACCATAGGTCTCGGGTTCAATCCCCGCCTAGGCCGTTTTACGCTCATATTTATTTTTGCTACTTCCGCTACTCGGAAAATTCCGGAAAAATATTTAGAAATTCCAGAAAAATCGTAGAATAATTCTAATGCAAGTTTGAGAATTTTCGGGAGTTACAATCCCCCTTACCTTATAAAAAGTTCGTCCTCGAACTTAGAACAATTCTGGGTACTTCTGTCTCATGCTGGCTTCTGTCTCCCAAGTTGCCTCTTCTGCTGTGTGATTGTGCCAAATAACTTTGACTAATGGTACTTCCTTGTTCCGCAATTTCTTAACTGCTCGGTCTATTATCTGAATAGGCCGACTATCATAGCTGAGGTCTTCGCGGATCTGTACCGACTGGGGCTCAATCACCTGGGTGGCATCTGGGGTATGCTTCTTCAGCATAGAGACATGAAATACATTGTGGACAGCTGACATCTCCTGAGGTAGCTCTAGCTCATAGGCTACCTTGCCCACTCTTCGACTGATAAGGTATGGTCCCACATATCTGGGACTTAGCTTGCCCTTCTTCCCAAAACGCATTACTCCCCTCATGGGAGCTACTCTGAGGAACACTGAATCCCCAACTGAAAACTCTAAGGGTCTGCGCCGCGTATCAGCATAGCTCTTCTGGCGGCTCTGAGCTGTCTCTATCCTCTGGCGGATCTGCTGTATAGCTGTGGTATCTGCTACTAGATCTGTCTGAAGCTCTAGTTCCTTCTGTTCACCACTCTCATACCAGCAGATTGGAGATCTACACCTCCGCCCATAGAGAGCCTCGTAAGGTGCCATGCCGATAGTGGCCTGATAGCTGTTGTTGTATGCAAACTCTGCTAAACTCAGATATTTGCACCAACTTCCCTTAAAGTCTAGGGCACAAGCTCGGAGCATATCTTCGAGTACCTGATTTACTCGCTCCGTCTGTCCATCTGTCTGAGGATGGAATGCTGTGCTGAACTTTAGCTTTGTACCCAATGCTGACTGTACACACTCCCAGAAGTGTGATGTGAATCTGCTGTCTCTGTCTGAAATGATGGTTCGTGGGACTCCATGTAGTCTGACGATCTCCTGGAGATACAACTGAGCTAGCTTCTCCATGGAGTAGGATATCTTGATAGCTAAAAAGTGGGCTGATTTGGTCAACCTGTCGACTATTACCCAGATGGCATCGAAACCATTCGTGGTTCTGGGCAGTCCCACTATAAAATCCATAGAGATGTCCTCCCACTTCCATTCTGGAATCTGTATAGGCTGCAAGACTCCTCCTGGTCGCTGATGTTCCGCCTTGACCCTCTGACAGGTGAGGCAGACGCTAACATATCTGGCGATGTCTCGCTTCATCCCAGGCCACCAAAAACGTTTCTTCAGGTCTTGATACATTTTGGTGGAGCCTGGGTGCATCACATAGGAGTCTGTGAGCCTCATCTAAAATCATCTCGTAGCTCCTCATCTGGAACACGGAGTCTATCACCAACATACAACACCCGCCTATCGGACACTCAATTCTCTACTTTCGATTCTATTAGCCCTTGCTTGATTTTCGAATTTCGGGGTCGAGCTGAGTGAATATCACCAAGCAAGGTAGACTCTAAGGTCATAGTAGAGCTGTCCGACGATAAGTTCGAGACCAAAATCCGCGATCTCCTTCTGTAGGGGTGGTGACATGGCTGCTAGAGATAATACTGGATTTTCTGCTGAGTGCGTCTGCTACCTTGTTGGCTTTCCCTGGGTGGTAGAGGATGTCTATGTCGTAATCTTTGACCAGCTCTAGCCACCTGCGCTGTCGCATATTCAGATCCTTCTGAGTGAAGAAGTACTTCAGACTCTGATGATCTGTATATACTCTGCACTGAGCTCCATATAAGTAATGTCGCCAAATCTTGAGAGCGAACACTACTGCTGCAAGCTCAAGGTCATGAGTAGGGTAGTTCTTCTCATAATCCTTGAGTTGTCTGGAGGCATAGGCGATCACCTTGCCGTTTTGCATCAGTACTGCTCCTAGTCCCAACTTAGAGGCATCACTGTAGATGTCAAAGCTGCTGGTGTCGTCTGGTAGAGCCAAAACGGGAGCACTGGTCAACCTCCTTTTTAGCTCGCTGAAGCCGTTCTCCACTGAAATTTCCTGTTCTTCCTGGTAAGAGCTGTCAGTGGGGAGGCTATCCTGGAGAAGTCCTCTACAAACTTCCTGTAATATCCTGCTAATCCCAGAAAGCTCCTGATTTCGCTGGCGTTCTTAGGTCTCTTCCAGTTACTTACTGCTTCTATCTTGCTGGGATCTACCATAACACCATCCTTGGAGATGATGTGACCGAGAAAGGCTACCCGGTCTAGCCAAAATTCACATTTCGTGAATTTGGCGTACAACTGGTTCTGCTGAAGGATCTGCAAAACTGTCTTCAGATGCTCTGCATGGTCCTCCTGAGTACTTGAATAGATAAGGATGTCATCTATGAACACGATGACAAACTTGTCCAAGTATTCCCTGAATACTCTGTTCATGAGGTCCATGAATGTAGCTGGAGCATTGGTCACGCCAAAGGGCATGACTACGAACTCGTAGTGTCCGTATCTGGTCCTGAATGCTGTCTTAGGTACATCCCCTTCCTTGACTTTCACCTGATGATAACCCGATCTGAGATCTATCTTAGAGAATACTGCTGCTCCCTTCAACTGGTCGAACAGGTCATCGATTCCGGGAAGAGGATACCTATTCTTGATCGTGACTTGATTCAGGGATCTGTAGTCTATACACAGTCGCATGCTTCCATCCTTTTTCTTCACGAACAATACAGGCGCTCCCCATGGTGAGTGACTCGGGCGTATGAAACCCTTGTCGAGCAGCTCCTGTAATTGCTCCTGAAGTTCCTTCAGTTCTGCTGGAGCCATGCGATAAGGCGCTTTGGAAATGGGATTAGTACCGGGGAAGAGCTCTATCTCAAATTCAATCTCCCTGTCTGGTGCTAAGCCTGGTAATTCCTCAGGGAAGACTGCTGGGTAGTCACATACGACTCGGACCTCTGCTAGCTGTTGGTCCTTGTCCTGATCGAATCCATCAACCTCGGGCCTTCATGCTGAGAGAAATCTTGGCTTTTCTCCTGTCTCCGATGTATTCAAACTGTGCTTCTGCTTCGGGTTGGAATACGACTTTCTGTTTACGGCACTCTATGGAAGCACCGTATCTGATCAGAAAGTCCATTCCCAGGATGACGTCGTAGTCAGTCATTTCTAGCAGGATCAGATCACAGAAGAGTTCCCTGTCTGCTATAATGACTGGCACTGCTCTGAGCCAGTGCGTGGATGCCATAACTTCTCCCGAAGGTAGTGTCGTCAAAAACTGACCACTGAGTACTTCTGATGGTATTTCTAATCTTTCGGAGAACACCCTGGCTACGTATGAATGGGTTGCCCCAGTATCAAATAGAACAGTAGCACTATACTGAAAAATGCTAATCTGACCTGTGACGACTGTCGAGGCATTTGCTACATCCTCCCTGGTGAGTGAGTAGATCCTCGCGTTCGCCATAGCTGGAGGGGCTTCTAATCTGCCCTGGCTGATAAGGGGACCTTCTAGGGCAGACTGCATCTGATATAACTGCGCTGGCTGGCCTGCATGCTGAATCTGCTGTGGCTGAGGAAGACCAGTCTTGTTCGGGCACTGCTTGGCCATGTGCCCTTCTTGTCCACATTCAAAGCATCCTCGCGTGCCCTTGCGGCAAACCCCAGGGTGGAATTTCCCACAAGTAGCACACTTTGGATAACTGGGTCGCTTGCTAGATGGTCCTCCTTTTGAGTCACTCCCTGATTTGCGCTTGCTGTTGGAGTTCCCCTTCCAGTTAGAGCTGTGGCCTTGCTGTTTTTGAGTGTGAGAGCTTCCTTGGCCTTTGGACTCTGAGGAGACCTGCTTCTGCTGCTTTATGCTGTTCTGATAATGTTCTGTGGTCAAGGCGCTGCTCACTAACTCCTCTGTGGTTTGTGGCTTATGTACGCCACCAGCCACGTTCACTGCTATCTCTGGCCTCAGCATTCTTGAGCATTAACCGGATTCGCTCCTTCTCTGTGCTGACTAGCTCTGGGCATAAACGAGCCAACCTGTTGAATTTCTTCACGGCTTCCTCCACTGAGAGGTTGCCCTGGCGAAATTCAATGAACTCGTCGTAGCGGCGGTCTATAACTCGCATGTGAAAGAATTCCTCGAAGAACTCTTTCTCGAAGTCAGCCCATGACATCTGATTCACTGGGCGCTTCGCTCTAACTCTCTCCCACCATATGCTAGCGTCCCCTGTCAGGCAGAAGGAAGCACATTTAACCTTCTCCTGTTCCGGCCAGTCTAGAAGCTCCATTATCCTCTCCAGTGTTTTGAACCATGCTTGAGCATCCCATGGTTCGCTAGTGCCTGAGAAATTCTCGGGCTTAACTCTCTGCCACTGGATTAGGTAAGCTTCTTTCCTTAGCTCAGCTGCTGGGACTACTGGTGCTGGTATTGGTGCTGTTGGCTGAACTGGTGGAACCTCTATAAATGCTGGAGTTGCTAAGTTCGGTTCTGGGGTGACGGTAGGAGTATGCTGCTGGTTAGCCTTTAAGGTGGCTATTTCCTGTTGCTGTTCAGCTAGCTGCTGCTGTAACTGAGCCACCAACGCTGTAAGATCTGGAGGGGGCACTGAACTGCCTGCCTCCTGCTGGGGCTCAGTAGCTGGTGCCCGCTTAGCTGGGCGTCCTCGTGCCATTTCTAAAGACATAGAGAACATACATAACTAAAGCATTCATAGTTTCACAACTACTGATATCATGTCTAAAAACTATCATATACTAGCATGCTTCAGATATATATAAACATGAACTGAAATAAGAAAGCAAGGAACATATTGAGAGTAGAGGTATTCTTACTTGGAAGCTGCAGGTACAATGCTGATGTGTGTGTAGGAAGTATGGTACCACTCTGTAACGCCCCACCTCCTGGGTCTAAGCTGTGAGGCGGATCGCTACTTTGAAACTACTGTGCTTTACTATGCGGAAAACTGGGTAAATAAAATTTTACTAAACTATTGTAGTTGCCTCTGTTAACTCCGTGAGAGTGAGATTTCATGTCCCACTACCTTCCAGATAATCATAGCTAGGCCGAGGAGGCAAAATTGGAGCTTTGGATCGGTCCGTGGGAAATCAGCATTCTGATTTCATGGTTGGATCGGTGCGGGACCGATCCAGAAAAGGCTGGATCGGTCGGCAGATCGATCAGTTTCTGGATCGGTCGGTCGACCGATCCAGAACCCGTAATCTGGGTTCGCCATCGTCCGTGATGGATCGGTCGGCCGATCCAGTATGTCTCGATCGGTCGACCGATCCGTGCACCGAATACCAGGATCGCTCTTGTATCACCTGGATCGGTCGGTGGACCGATCCGGGAGGATACAGCATCGAGATGGCTTGCGGATCGGTCAGCCGACCGATCCAGAGTCTTCTTCCGAGTCTGATCTCACCCAGAAGTTCTGATTTCAGCACTTTGGCGTGCCAAAACCTCACACAGCAGTTCTAAATCAATTGAAGCTACTTCTAACATGCATTAACAAGCATTCCCATAATGACTACTACCAATCTAACTCATTCTTTCATAGTTTAGTATGTTCCAAAACTAAAGGTGCATAAAGATGAAAGTATTAAACTATAAACTGTAAAGTGCTAAGGTAAACATGCTAAAGAGTCTAATGTTCATCCTGCTAAGTCCCCTAAAGACCTTTGATTCCAGTTCCACACACACACACCATCTTCGCATTGTCCTCCAGCCTCCTCCGCTAGTCCATTTTCCTTTTACCTGTATCTGCAGTATAAGGAAAATAGTATCTGTAAGCTAAAAAGCTTAGTAAGAAACCATCTACCTCAAGAAATCATGCATACGATGCAAATATGCTTTTAAAACATGCTTTTGGAAAACATACTAAATATGCAAGCATGGCATGACATAGTATCATACAAGCATGGCATAACATAAGCTGAACATAGAGCTAACATGGAAAATTACACTGAAGCATAATGCTGAGCTAAGCTAGACTAAACTGAAGCTGCAATCAAACTCAACTGGTATAACTGATTTTTGAGTTTTGAAAACTAATACATAGTAAGTGAAAATACTAAACATGCTGCTGTAGGGCCCTGACAACTGTACTTGCTATGCGCGCATCCCTAACTAGACCCGGGTTTGCAAGTCCCGAATTTAGTAGGGTTAACTAGGTTATCTAAACCTAGCTAGGTTATCTAAACCTAGGGACCGACTATGGGAGCCCAGCCCAATGGATATCTAATCCAGTACAGTGCCAACTGAAAGTAAAATACTGAAGTAGCTAATACTGTTTTGCTGAAACTAGGTTATCTGGACCTAGAACTAGGTTATCTGAACCTAGAGGCGACTATGGGAGCCCACCCATTGGATATCTAATCCATATAAGCTGTAATAAACTGAGTATACTGAATAGATACTTCTAATGTATCTAACTGAGCTGTTAAAGATGCCTAGGGTGCATTTTTACTAAACTAGCTATTTTATCGAACACCTAGCGTGCCCTAACTCTCCTTTCTATTAGGGAGACCACCTCTAGGCACCCGACAACATCTAACCTCCTATCTGAAGAGGGAAGACATGCCCGGCCCATCTAAAGGTGTTCAACTAAGACCCTAATCTGAAAAGAGAGTTAAATACCCCTTAGATATCGATAAAAACTGCATACATCCTAACTAAAGCATAAAAACTCAAACGGAAGCTATTATACCGCAGGTGAGGGGTTTCTTACCTCCTAATCGTAATTTCTTACGATTCTATTCGCTAAAACTCCGGTGGAGATGGTCCTCTCGACGATCCGCTCACGTCTTCGCGTTCCTCTCGCGGAGAAGAACCCTTTTCGTGTTGGAGTCGTCGCCGGAAAGTGATCCGAGAGCCCTTGGGGCTTGGGCGCCGAGAGAGGAGGAGGGAGAGGTGTGGGCGGCGGTGTAGGTTTTTGGAAGTGGGAGAGGGATAGGTCACGGTGAGGGTTTATGAGGAGATGGCTGCCGAACCAAATTCACCCAAACCCAACTTAAGTTTCCTATTTATACTTAGTGATAACTTCCGCCCAAATCCCACTTAACTAGGATTGTTCCCCTTTCCTTTCAGCACAGCCCTGCTGGGTCCACTGGTTACTAGCCTTGTCCACTAAACCATAGGTCTCGGGTTCAATCCCCGCCTAGGCCGTTTTACGCTCATATTTATTTTTGCTACTTCCGCTACTCGAAAAATTCCGGAAAAATATTTAGAAATTCCAGAAAAATCGTAGAATAATTCTAATGCAAGTTTGAGAATTTTCGGGCGTTACAGGGTCGACCTAGGATTTCCGGTTGGAAATCCGAAGTCAGACTCGAACAGTCCGAAGACTGTCAATTCTTCTTTACGATGTTTTGTCTTATTCTAACACTGTCTTGCAGGGGATTTTGCTCGGACTAACCTTTGTTTGCAGGTGAGGAACCTGCTGGAAAAAGGCTATCCGGGCGGCCGGAACAGGTCCGGGCGCCCGAGACCAAAGTTTATCCCCTGCGCGAAGTTGACACGTGGAGCATCCTGGTTGGTTGGCCACGTCACACTTCAGGCGCCCGGAAGGGATCCAGGCGCCCGGAACCTCATATAAAAGAAGGGTCGAGGTGCAGCACCAAGAACAACGACAATCTAAGTAATCTCCCTGCGACAAGCTGCTAACGACTCGATCCAGAAAGTGCTGCAACGACACCCCGATAACCCGGAGCTTCGATTTAGTCTTTTGTTGTTGGTATAATCTGTTTACTGCTTTAAATTGTAGTTAATCTGTAATAGTTTTATCGTGCTTATAGTTGTTGCCCACAGAAAGCGATCAAGGATCGCGGGCCTTCGAGTAGGAGTCGCTTTAGGCTCCGAACGAAGTAAATCTTCCTGTCTCTCTGTGTTTGTTATTTCTTTATTCCGCTGCGCGATTACTCGTTTGTTTTACGAATCGAAAGAAATAGTCACGAACGCTATTCACCCCCCCCCCCCCTCTAGCGTGGTCTCGATCCAACATAACACTCGTCTCAAATCTCGGCACCAACATCCAGGTCTCATCTCAAGCCGTCGACACCTTCCCTGTTAGTCTTGTAGGATCAAGAAGGACGAGAGGGGTTGAATATCATTTTTAAAAGTTTTCTTTTTAGCTTTGAAAATCTTTCAAGAAAATACAAGTACACAGCGGACAAAACACAACAAATAGAATATGACGGAAAGTAAAAAATAATTTTGTTTTTTTACTTGGTTCGTAGCCCCAAGGACTACTACTCTAAGAGTCACAATCTCCTGGACCATTGTTGATTGGGTAATCCATTAAAATTCTCCTTTCGAGAACTCTCGAAAGAGAGAATGCGCTTTATAATATTTAAAAGATTGTAACACTTCTTTACAATTATCCTAATAGAATTAATTACTGAAAATAATTGGTTATCGGCAACAAAAGGGTGTCGAGTATAAATCATGTTGGTCGTCGGAGAGATTCAGCCCAAGTGTAGCTTGCATGGGCACTTGAGATGAGCATAGAGAGTCGAGAGAGTTTGTGTGAATCAATATCTCTGTCCATTTCGGCGAGCTGCTTTTATAAGGCATTGGGGGTGCCTTGGTTTATTCGAGGTGCCTCCATGCATGTTGATCCGATCCGAAGACTTTGGCATTTATCCTCTTCGAGGTGCCTCCAATGATTTGAGGCGCCTCCAATGAGTTGAAGCTCATCCTTCACGCTTATCAGCTTCGGGGCACCTCGGATCATCTGAGGCGCCTCCCTTGCTTCCTATTTGGAGAGCCTCCAGTCACCCGAGGCATCTCTATTCACCCGAAGCGCCTCCAACCAACTGAGGCACCTGGAGTGAATTTTCTAGCATGTGTTAACTTAAAAGCAATATGTTCCTACAACAGAGTTAGAAACATAGATCCATGAAAATGTATAAATGACTTAGATCCTGTCTACGATCTAGTTTGATATTAGCTTAGACTTCCAGGTTGGTTCTAAGTTGGATCACCGCTTAAGTCAACCTCACTAGATCTTTCTCCTCCGATTGTTTGCATGACTTACCATTTGCAGAATTACTCTACTTGACATCTGATCTCCTGGCCTAATAGGTCTTTTTATAGATCTTCCATTTGGACTTCAGCCAGTTGTCTGGTCCTACTGACTCAATTGGACTTCTTGCCAGAAAGTTGGTCCTCTTTGACCTATCTAGGCTTTCTGCCAATTATCTGGTCCCTTAACCTAACTAAACTTAAGCATGGTGTCTGGTCATCTAGATTTGTTAAGTCTTCTAGTCTGCACACTTGGTATACATATTAGATCACAACATAATTGAACTTTGAACCTTTGACAACATTAAACATAAGTTTGATTCTGATACTCCCTGTACCAACAAGTCTCAAATCCTGACACCATCATCCAAGCCTCGGCCCAGGCTGTCGACACTTCCCACTCACAAGGTCACTCAACATCAATGCTATTTCATCATATGTCAGGGTATCGAGCCTCCTCTCTACGAGCCCTGGACAAGATTGTTTCACACTAAACAATGACTATGAATATTCCATGACACGCGACACCAGACAAATGGAGAGACAGTCACAAGGTTGCCAGATATTAGGGGTGTCAAAAATGGACCCGACTCGACGACCCAACCCGAATTGACCCGAAAAAAATCAGGTTCGGGTTAGGCATTTTCAGATTCGGCTCAGGTTTGGGTCGGAGAGTTTTCGGGTTGGGTTGGGTTGGGTTCGGGTTGACCCGGGTTGACCCAAATATAGGATTTAGTGGGGGGTTTTCGGGGTTAAATCGAATTTTATTTTGAAAATTAAGATGTTTTTATGTATATTAATATTAATGTTAGTATGATAATGAAATATTGAGATAAAAGTGAAGAATTATAGGGAAAATAGTCCCAAAAAGTCATTTTGAATCGAATTTTCGGGTTACACGGGTTGGGTTCGGGTTGGTCGGGTTCGGTTTCGGGTTTAGGGGTTTCGGGTTGAATTTGGGTTCGGGTCAGGTTCGGGTTGGGTTAAAAAAAAAATTCAACTCGACCCAACCTGACCCGACCAACCTGAATTGACACCCTTATCAGATATGGTCCTCTAGATGCTCTCCTACAAACAAGTGGCGGTTGATGAATGGAGAGGCAAATGTATAATGACAGTCAGATCTGATCTCCTCATGATCTCCTCACGAACGTATACAATGATGATGGAAGAGCATGTGCCGTCTAGAACATCGGTGATATGGAGATGCTCTTCTGACAGTTATATAAACACTATAGAGGGTAAGTGCAAATGATTCGAACTCTCTACACCTCCACCTGGTTCTTTCCTACTCCATCTCCTTCTTCTTCTCGCATAATACCTTAAGCAAACCCTAATTTGAGCATCAGAGTGGCTTGCTGAGATCCTCCGATGCCAGTCTAACAGAGTGTATTTCAGGACTCCTCATCTTCTTCATAGACGATTCGCGGAGAATGCACATGTCAGCAAGTTAGTTGACTAGTGGCTTGACCCTCCACGGTATTTGGCCAGAACACATATCATTGCTTCATTACATTTCACTAAGATGAAAATTTTGTTAGATTGGTAATGTTGGGCCTAATTAGCATGTTTTTGGATGCATTTTAACACTTATAATTCTAAATAAATGGATATTCTTCTACATATTTATTGTTGTTCTCATCTTTTTACACCCAGGGTTGGAAAGGATTGCCTCAAGATAATTGATATCAATCAAAACAAAATAAAAATTAAACTGCAGAAAAGAGCAGAAAGTCATAACAAAGATGTGATGATGGTTTTGAGACTGATGAATCTCTGAAACAATCTCCTCCTGAATTGGCGATGCCTTGCTGTGTATGATCATCCTGCAAGTAACTACTTAATGGTGATTGCATGTTTCCTGCACAAAGAAAGTAAACATGGATTCTATCCGTCAAGATGTTCCTCTAAAACAAACCCGAACTCTATCAAGGAGCAAAGGTTGCAGTCATACCTTAATTTTGGTGAATCAGGAATGATTCATCTACACATGTAATTTTGTTCTGTGAATTTGAAAACCTTGAATGGGCTGTCATCTTAAGAAACTGCAAAGAATTCTTAGTTTGTCATAAGTTTGACTGCCCAGAGCAGTCACTTGAGCCACCATACTCGAACTGGATGAAGGGTAGGGACTCTATACTAGAAGAGCACGATGAAGCAACTCGAGAATGACCATTGATGATCTTGTTATTGGTTGCAGATCTGACATGTTGAAACATGGTCTGTTTTGCTTTGTTCACTGCAGCAGTCTTATTTGTTCTGCCAGTGACTTTCGGAAGTTTGGGCTGTTGGCTAGCCTGTGAAAGAGTTCCAATGGTGTGGTTGACGGGTTTCTTCTGCTTGAGTTCAAAACAAAAACCAACTCAGATACGATTAAGTAGTCAGGAAAAGAAAAGCAACACTTAGGACTAGACATGTTTACCATATCTGGGTTAGCAGGTTTTGGATGTGCAACATTGTGACCTGAAGGTTTGCTGGATATTGCTTCTGATCTGTTGCCAGAACTACTCTTTGAATGATTTCCTTTTAAAGGTATAGGCATTACGTGATTATCAATAAAACCTTTAGAAATATGAGATCTGTGATAACCATCATTCTGGGCTATAGAAGCAAAAGATGATTTAGAACATGCTGAATGGATTTCGTAGGCATCAACATCCATTACTGATGGGGTTGAAGAATTAGCTTCATTACTATTCATTACTGGTTTAACAGAACAAAGGGTCAACGAAGATGATACTGAAGTGGCAATGAAGCAGGAGTTACTTGAAGGTGTAGGTAAAGATAAGCCCACAGATAAACCTCGAGATATTGTGGAGTTATTTGCACTTGTGTGGACAGTTCTAGCTCCATTTCTCCTTGAGAATGATTGATTAGTATTTGATCTAGATGAGGATGTCTTATTAGCCATTGATTCAGAAGAAGGGTTATTAATCACCCTAGAATTACTTCTCATCCTTGTGTTCTCGGATAGTGAATAATGTGTAGTGCCTGATGAATTGCTGATCAAGTTTGAAGTAGTTTTTGATGCTTGGAATTTGGAAATTCCACTGGATGAGCCTTTATGTAATTGCTTAAAAGATACAACAGCGTTTTGAATTGCTACATTACCTGCTAAAGAAATCCCCACAGGTAAGAATTTAATTATGAATAAGAAGAGAAAATATTCTACCTAATCACATTAGTTAAAGAGGCTCGTGATTAAATTCTGGAACTGCACCTGGCTTTTCTCTGAAGTCACTAGTTCTTATTTGGATGCTTCCAGGAGCAATAGTTGTCTTTGCTGGCATTGTCGACAGATTCAACTTAGACAAAGCACTAGTTGGCTTTGAGACTGTCTTTCCAGCAGTAACTCCCATATAACCCTTCATTAAAGAAACAAATGTCAACTTGACTGAATAAATATTTTTACAAGTAGAAAATTTAAACACTAAATAAAGGAGAGACTGTAATTGAGACAACAAATTAGTACATATCACCTTCACAACCTTAACCCATCGCGAAGTGTTCTGAAGCCGATGATTGCTAGCGCCGTGTTGTTCTGATACTACAGGAGACTTCTGATGTAGCACACATTGACAATGTTTGACACATATTTAGCTCAACGGTATAAAATAGTGTCCCGCATAATTTGATAATTGGGAGTGAAGAGTTTTGGTGATGTTGGTGTATAAAAATAGTGATTGTTCAAAAACCATACCTTATTCTGAGAAGCTTCAAATTTGGTTGGCACTGAAAAGAAACATGATCAATTATTAGCAACAAATGCAACTCAACAATAACATAGAAACCATCAGTTCCTACATATTTAAGATTAGTATTAAGTCGAGCATTCTTACACTCAAGAGACAATGTGTGACCCCTTCCTGGAATGTTCCTCCTGCTGGACTTTTCCGATCCGGAAGCCTTTACACCAGTACTAAAAGTCTTCATTGAAGCACCATTGTTTTCAAACAAGTGTAACTCAAGGTTCTCCAAGGCCAAGTTATCATCATCGCTTAAAGTTGAGTTTGTCGTAGTTGATCTTTTTGACTCCTCAGGGATTACAGAAAGAGAACATGTATCAATCCTCCTGAATGTGCTGTTTAGGCTAGCCAGTTCTTCATAATCCAAAACACCTATAAATTAAACAATAAGATCCATTAAGATTCTACATTACAGTTCAAACATGTCCTAATTCCATACAAAATTAGTTACCTTCACTTGTAAGGAAATCTCTATCCCAGTCTAAACTTTTTGCCAAGTAGTCTTTGCTAAATATTGATTTATGCTTGTTTGAGGGCACTGGAAGTTGGAGGGATTTCTCCATTTGCTTGTTCACTTTCACTGGAGTACTGCCTTCAACAGCCCCTATTTTAAATCAGTCAATAGAAATGTGGTTGCTCAGGAGGCATAAAAAGTTATCAGAAAATCATAAGAATTATAAGACTTCCTGAATTGAATACAGAAAAAAGAAATCTAAATAGTAGATTAGGGAATTATTGCCATGTGAAATATCAAAAAATATCATTTTGATGATTAGTGAGAACAAAACTCAAGTCGTATACTGGTAACTGCATTTGCTTTTCAGTCTTCAATTAATTCATTAAAATTTACCAATTCTTCGTTTTTCAGTATTCAACATTCATACAAATGGAAGAGGGAGTATCTAATAAGAGATTTATATATATATATAATGGGTGATTTCTGGTAATTATCCATCCATCATCTAAGAAGCTAATCTAATTTAACCAGCAAATCTCAGAAATGCACTCTTATTTGGAGGATAGATGACTTTCTATTGATTCTTCTTGGCATTTACGACCATCGACGGAAACACCTCTGCCAAAATTACCACGAACACAAACGATAAATTCACATCGCGACAAATGAATTTTTGTGCGATCGTAAAAAACTCCGATTACAGCATAAGCACAAAAGTACCGCCCAAATGCTCGCCCATCAGTCCCCTTATCTCCGGTGGAAACCCTAGCTCGTTACCGCCCAAATGCACAGCGAAATCGAAAAATACCTGATGAGCTTCGATCTCTTGGATCTTCCCCGAAAGAAACATCGATCGCAGGGAAGTCTTCCATGACCTATTCCGAAGCCGATCGCCGCGAGCCTTGAAGAAGGAGAAGAGGGAGGAAGAAAGGGGAATAAATTGGCGAGAAAATGGATCTATTTGAATCGATCTGTTATCAGAGGCAACGCGGCCGGGAGTTCCTATTTATAGGAGATCCATTTCAAGGGGGAGTTCCAGATGCGTGCAGTAATTACGTTTCCACCCTCGTCTATTTAAAAAAAAAAAGAATAAAAATATGAAAATGGGCAAGTAAATAATCTCGACTGATGATGACGTGTCTGAGTTATTTAGAGCAACAATAGCAGCTAGATGATTCTTAATAAAGAATTATATTTGTCTTAACTATTTATAATCCATACAGGGTCGGAAATATCATAGCCAAATTGCCCTTCTTTATTGAGTTCATTTTTTTTGATAAAAAATAAATAAATTCCGTTGACTAACTAAACCCTAAACCTAGGTAAAGATGAGCATCGAGTTACCGAGCCAACTACAGTACAACGAAGCTGTTCTTAACTAGTTTTAATTTTATTATCATAGTTATAGTATATTTACTAGATACAACATTTTAAACTAAATTCAAGTGTCGCTTGCTTTAATAGACGAAACAGCCGACATTGTCAAATATTATTGCCCATGTGAACTTATCCCTAAAGTAATTTTAATATGACAGTGTCGATAGCCTTTCCATCTGGCGTTAAAGTTGACTATTATTCATGCTCGACAGGTGAATTTGTAGTCAAGCTCGCTTCTACTTTGCATTAAACAGTCAATCTCTCTCCATCCCGAGTAAACCTTTGCACGCCTCAAATAAATGATAATGTTTCCTTCACAATAGTAGTCTTTTGGCAACTGATTGTGATTTAGTTGGTATTTTTAAAACATATCAATTTTTTTTATAAATATCTTTAAAATTTAAAGTAAGTTGTTCATTTTATTAAATTTAAATAATTATTTTTTACTATACATTATGTCAATTATTCTAAAATATCTATTAGTTCGGTTGAAAATTGAATTAACTAAAATTTTCAATAATGATGGTATCAGATTTACTTATTAGTTAGGGATTTATAGGTTCACTTACTTAGGAATTTATCGATTAGCTTTTTTTATTGTAGTTTATTTGATTTATTCGATTTATTCAGTTAAATCAAATAAGGAATTTTAAAATCGAAACTTAACCCTATTAACTGATATAACTGATTTTTTAGAAAAATAAAATAAAATTATGAAAAAAATCAAATCAAAATTTAAAATTCAATAAGTTGAATGGATTTATTCAGTTTAACTATAATTTTGGTCGCCCATAATTATTACGAGAATAAATCTCAAACTATTGATAGTTCTAAAAAGTATGAAAAATATATAAATACGAAATCTGTAAAAACTCAGAGTGATCTCCCATAGTAGATCTTGATCTTTGCTTTTCCGTCAGAAGAACGATCACGAACCACTTGTTGTCGGAAGAACGATCACGAACGAATCAGAAAGCTCTTCATGGTTCACAAATCAAATCCCACGCCTCGGATGTTCTTCTTCTCTGCAAGACATATAGTCTTGACAGAATTCTAACAACACTTCTGATGTGCTTCGGTCCCATTTGCGTACACAACACAACAACCTTTCTTGATGCATGCATCTCTCTTGCTCTCTTTTTCTCATTGCACCAATTACCTTGGACATTTTTTTTTTATAAAAGAAGATGACTCTTCATCTTCCTCTACCTCCGTTAATGGAGGAATGAGAAAGGGTTGGAAGGTGAAGGGGAAGAGACACCTTTCACCTTCTTAACACCAATATCTCCCACTCATTCAAGTCAATCATTAAAAGTTAACTAGTCATATAGTCCATGTCAGTCACATAGATTACAAGGTGATTATGTCACAATGCCAAAGCCAAACATTAATTGGTCACAAAGGTTGATTAAGTCATATAGACTATTTGACGATCAAGTCATAAAGACCAGATAAGAACTAGTTAGTCACAAAGACCAAATAAGAACATCTAATCTATACTTTAGGGAAAATGGTACGTGCAACAGCAAGCACATTGAGCGATAGTCGCTAAGAAGATTGTTACATCTTACATAGCATTCTCTGAGTGATCAATGCTAACAAAATTGTTACACTTTACTTAGCCACTCTTCAAATGAATTAGAGACACTCTCATAATGACACATAATCTCTCTCCTGGAAGAACACATCCGTTACCCAAGAAATATCCAATCTCCCAGTGACACATAATCATTATCTTGGAGATATCCATGTCTTGCTATTTACCTAGATTAAATAATTTTCATTTACATTAATATGAACATCTCTAATATCTCACAATGACTATTATGTCAAGAGCATATCCCATACTCAATATTCACAATCATTTATATATATAACAGAAATGGGTCGACCAATGAATAACATCAAAAGATATAAATATATTTAATCTTTCTTTTTAGATAGAATCTATTCATTCTAATCAGTCACTTTCCTAGTTATGCTCCATAGACTGAATCATCCATAGCTAATCGGAAACATGCTAAAATAGCAGACACTGATTATAACTTCAAGTAGACAGCTAAATAATCATGTAGGGTAAAATTGAGATTAATTTATAATCTCAAGGGTCTCACATAGTAGAGAAGCAGAGATCCATTCTCCTACTACCCTTCTTGTCGCCATAGCACATGTGGAATGAATCACATGCTACGATGTTATTCTCTTTACTAAAAAAGAGAGCATGTTTTTCTTAAATTTTAACATCATATAGATTTTGATCTAGACATACCTAATGTGTAATCCTGAATTCAACATATGAATTCTAATATGACCTTAAACAGATTCAGTAAATGGTGGGTACATTTACTCCGATCATTACATAAATGATCTCATCTTGACACAATTATCAAGGTGACCTTAACTTATAGGTATATCTCTATTCACAACTACATAAGCTGTCCCATAAGTAACAGTCTTACCTCTATGTATACTTAACAAATAGAGATAATTGTCCATGTGAGTGGACCAATCTCAATATGCTAACATGCTCATCGAGACTTTGATCCAAAATGTAACATCATATACACTGAATAAATCATGACATTTTACGTGTTACATTTTTAAGTCATAAAGACTTCCCATATCCTTGATCTGACTCTTTAGTGAATATCTTAGTAAAAGGATCTACTCAAGAATTATCATTTTCTTGTCACAATATCCCTTACAAAATTATATTTAATTTCTATATGTTTGCCATTTGCTGTGATATTTGGGAACTTCAGCTTGACTATCACAGTACACTGTAATAGGACTCCCACTGTCCTCGGCAATCTTCAAATGCTTCAGGAACCTTTTTTTCAGCTAGGCAGATTGTTGCACAACTAATATACAAGTCACACAACTTTCATTATCGATAAGGCTACACAAGCCTAGCCATATAGCTTCTATTGTCGAAAAGACTACATAAGTCAAGCTATACCGCTTTCATTGTCGACAAAGCTACATAAGCCTAGCCATATAGCTTTTATTGTCGACAAGGCTACATAAGCCAAGCCACAACTTTTATTGTCGACAAGGCTACATAAGCCTAGCCATATAGCTTCTATTGTCGACAAGGCTACACAAGCCAAGCCACACAACTTCCATTGTCGACATTGCTACATAAGCCTGCTTCTTGCTATGCCATGAAGTGATGCCATTATTTAGCAAGAAGGTATAGCCAGATGTGGATTTTCTGTCATCAAGGTCTCCTGCCTAATCTGTATCTGTGTAGCCACTTAGGCTCATCTTAGATCCTTGGAAATAGATACATAATCTATTGTCCTTTTGAGGTATTTTAATATCCTCTTCACTTCTTTCCAGTGTCTTGATCTTGAGTTTAACTAGAAATAATTAACTAAGCCAACACCATAGCTTATATCAAGACGAGTACATAACATAGTGTACATTAAACTACTAATAGAACTGACATATGGTATTATTACCTTCATTTTGACTATTTCTTCAGGAGTCTTAGGATACAATGTTGCAATCTGACATATTGAAGTGTTGTAGTATCTTGGCGATATAAGCCTCTTGAGACAATCCCAAAAGTCTCTTTGATCAATCTTTCATGATCTTTACTCCAAAGATGTACTCAACTTCTCTTCAAAAATAATACCCTCCATTTGGGTATATCCTTTTTTGCAACTAGTCGAGCTTTGTATCGATTAATCGATCAATCTACTTTCCTCTTGATTTTGAGAATCAACTTATTCCCAATAGCCCTTCGGCCCAGAGGAAGATTAACTATAATCCCAAATTTGATTCTTTTTCATTGACTCCATTTCCTCATCCATTGCAACTTACCTTTTTTCTCTAATTGAGCATCTTAATGCTTCCTCAGCCGTTCGTGGTTCATTGTGTCAACTGAGTGTTATTAATGCCTTATTCTCAATATCAAACCATTTCTGAGGTTTAATCTTATGAACACTTCTTCGTAAGTTGAGTTGTTGAGAAGTCAACTTATGACTTGGCAAATCACTCCCACTAGGTTGACTAGATTCAGACATCTCCTGATTTGATAATAAAAGAATATTATCCTCCTCCTCTATCTCATATAGAGGAATACTCTTATCAACTTCACCTCATGTTGGGAATTCAGTTTTAAGAAAAGTAGCATCTCTTGAATATATTTTGGAGATGGTTCTATCTAGTTGCTCACCTATGAAAACATAACCTTTGGAGGTCTCATGATATCTAATAAAGATGCATTTCTTACCCCTAGGTCTCAGTTTTCCATGCTTGTGAGAGCTATCATGAAGGGGGTCTCAGATTACTCAAATCTAATTTTCTGTCTGTCTAACATTCATATGGGGTAGATGGAACTGACTTTGAAGACATTTTGTTAAGTATATAGACCACAATTAATAATGCATCTCCCCGATAGGAGATCAGCAAATTAACCCACGCCATCATAGACCTAACCATTTCAAGAAGAGTTCTATTGCTTCTTTCAACAACCCCATTTTGTTATGGAGTTCCAGGGAAAGTTAGTTGTCAAATAAGCTTTTTCTCATTACACATTGTTTTGAACTGATCAGACAAATATTCACCTCCACATTCAATATGCACGATTTTAACCTTATGTTCCAATTGATTCTCAATTTCATTCAAGTAACGAATGAAGCAATCTAATGTTTTGGTTTGAGAGAAATCAAATACACATGACCAAAATATGTGAAGTTATCAATAATGTAATGAAATAAGAACTCCCATTTCTAGCCTTCACATTCATTGGATTACAAATATCCGAATGAATTAATTGTAATGATGATTCAACTCTTATAGTCTTACTAAATGGTTTCCTAGTTACTTTTCCATTAAGACAATGCTCACATATAGACAAGTGAATCTTAGCCCGAGTGCCCAACAGACCCTCTCTAGCCAACTGATTCATATGTTCTTGTCCTATGTGCCCTAATCTAGCATTCCAAAACATTATTAGTTATATCTGCATCACTAGTTAGAGTAATGTTTGAAAAACAACCCTCAATGGCATAATTGACATCTGGTTCTACCATAAAATCATTTGATAGAAAACTATATCCGATTGACACTGAGTCAATCTTAAGTTCAACACTCCGGCTATAAATTAATACAATACCCTAAATCAAGAAGACATGTAACGGAAACAAGATTCTGTCAAATTTTAGGAACATACATGACATTATGTAGAAACAAAATACTACCACCACAAAGGTTGAGTTTGCAAATGTCGACTCCTTTGACTTCAACTCTTGCATTGTTTCCTACATAGATCCATTTGTTTCCAGTTGATACCTAGTGGTACTCTACAAATGTAACTCGCTCTCGAGCTACATGGTTGGTTGCTCCCAAATCTATAATCCACAAAGGATAAGAATCAGCTAATAACACTGAACTAGCAACAAAATGCTCAGGAAAAGAAGACAGTTGCATTGTTTCAATATGGTCTTCTTTCCTTTCTTCTTGATTGGGCTTTGTTCCATAGCAACAACTTCTTTCTTCTTTCCCTTCCCTCTCTTGAACCATTTCTTTTCTTGGATCCAGATGATCCAATAGAACTAATAGCCACATAGGCTAGTTCAGAAATCCTTGTTGATTCAACTCTCTCCGCCTCCAATTACACATGGTGTGAGATGTCAATGAAAGTCTTAATACTCTCGCTGTGAGTTAGGGTCTGCTTTATGGTCATCCAAAAATTTAAAAGGGAACGAATAACTGTTTGAATTTGTTGTTTATTGGTCAACTCATGACCAACAATTTTAAGCTCCCGAATCATGTTCGACATCTCCCTGAGGTGTTGAATCATTAAGATATTCGTACGCTTCTTGTAGCTGTCAAACCTGATTGTCAGCTGTCGAAGCTTGCTTAGACTTATTCCACTGTATTTTTCTTTAAGGGCTACCCAGATTGCATGAGCCGAAAGATACATACTTAAAAGCTAGGTCATCTACCATTGAACTAATTAATATGTCCTTTGCAGTAGAGTCCTTTTTCTTCCATGCCTTATAAATATCAAGATCTCGTCTGTGCTGTGCAGTGAGACCATCTACAGGTTCTACCATAACCTAATTTACAGCCTCTAAAACTTTTTGTTCTTTAAGTACATATTGTATCTTGAGGTGCCAGATCTTATAGTTATCCCCATCTAATTTCTCTCTGCAATTGAGTTTAGCTATGATATTCTTATTTGCCATAGTCTAACATAAATAAACATATTATTTAGTATTTAGTGTAATTCATATGTATGTAATTTATGATTGACTCATTGTTAATTTGTGTTAGTTTACAAAATCAAGTGATAACTACGTTTCCACTCATCATGTGTATGGTCCAATCAAATCAACATTGATCAATACTATTACACACATCCCAACTAATGAACTTAATCATTATTCTATCATGATTTCTTTAATTAAATAAACTAATCATTTAATAAAACGAACTAATCATTTATCATGACATCATGTAGAGCAATCAACATATGAATGAACATATCATTAACATAAACATGCTGCAATTTGTTAACATATAACAAACCAACATGAACTAAATAGACTAACACATAATGATAGTAACAATAACAGAACTCTAACAAACTAGATAGGCTAATATCACTTCCACTAGGACAGACACTAGTGCAGTGACCAATATAGTCTCCTTCAACCTGGACTCATTTGAGGCAATCTCAGATAGACTAACTTCAAGATTTTTAATTTGATCTATCATCAAAACTTCTTCAGAATCCTCCTCAGATTCTTTAAGATCCTCCTCTGGATCCTCCTCAAATTCTTCATGATCTTCCTATGAGAACTCATGGTGAAGTAGTTCCACACACAATACCAATGGGTGTGCTACCACCTTTGGTTTCTCTAGCAATGAACGAATCAACGCCCAGATCCTATAATTATCTTGGATTGAAAACTCTTCTTGTTCGAGTTTCCAAGACTGGTTATCATCTATGCCATCTATAAATTGAAATCAAATAAGTCAGTACAAAACCAACTAACTAGTACAAAATCAGTTTAATTCAATTTATACATGCATAGAACCAATATTATTAATCAAGAAAAATAAATATTCTTGATTTTCAAGAGTTTTAATTGATTGACCCATTTGATCGATCGATTAGGAATCCAGATCCTGAGCTCTGTCCAATGTCCTCGTTAGAACTAATCTAATTGGATAGGAATTTTCTGTACATGTATTATGTTATTATTTAATCTAAGTCCATTTCAACTAATCTCAGACTTATAGATCAAACTCTGGTTCGTTTGATCAAACTAATACTCATTGATTTAAGTCTGATCCATTATAACAAATCTAATTAGTCTAATTAAATCAACTAATGATTTAAATTGAATTAGGATTTAATTTGACCCAAAATTAGTCTTGTTAAACTAATCGGGTCGATCTGATTTAATGAACCAGATGTAGTTTAAAACCGACCAAAAGGTTTAAACCTAGTCTAATTAATTGAAGCAGTTAATAACGCATGAGATAACATTAAATGAAAACAACATCTCAATCAATGGTTTAGGCAAACCACTGCATGCATCAAGTTTAATTTAAAAAATCATGAAACGTTTTTACATGCATAAGAAAAAAAACGTTTCAAACCTTAATCTGTGCCAACCATTCTCTGTGCTTCTTTTCCTTCGCCGTAACCCCTGTGCCGTCCTTTTTTTGTTTTTTATTTGCTCATGCAAAAAAAAGGGAGACGAACTCCATGGAAATGGCCACTGATCGGGGCGACAGATCACGACACAGTCGTGATCTTACCTGGTGATGACAGCAGACCTCGATACAGTCAAGGTTTCACTCGGCGACGGCTGTAGATCACAGTCTACGATCTCGCCTGATGACGGTAGAAAGCATGATGGAGACCGTGATGCAGACAAACTCCGTTGGCAATTTCTCCGGCATTAACAGAGTGAGATGTTTAGTTTTTGCTTCCTTATATTTTTTTAATTAATTGAAGCATGTGGAATTAATTATAATTGGGATTATTAATCGTCTCAATTAATTGAAACGTAAGTTTGATAACACAAACTTAATCTAACGTGCAATTATCAGACAATTTCTCAAATAAGTAAGTTTGACAAATAAAATTATTATCGACCTTTTTCTTCACACGCCACACGCCACACGCCACACGCCACACGTAGCCTTCATGCAACCACGACATACGTGATTACCAGCCACGAAGATCAATCACTGGCCTATAACGACGGTCGTCGATCCTTTCTGGCATTGGATACTGGTCGTTGATCCTTTCTGGCTTGGGAGGAAATTTTTGACACAGTTGTGATTTCCAAGCGAAGTAATACATCTATCATGCATTTAGAACTAAATACGCTCTGATATCATTATTGATAGTTCTAAATGTAACAACCCAATACCCGCGACCTCTGACCCAGTCAAAGATTTAGGCGAAGCGCGGTAGCCAAACGTTCACCAGGTATTTTGTGAACAAATTAATAACGAATTGGTCTTAAGCCATAACAGAAATACTAAGTTATAAAAAGGGATAAGTTGATGTTCTGTTTTCCCGTGACCTAAACCATTCTCTCCTTCTCTTCTGTGTGCGACGGCGGAGCTCGGGCGGAAAACAAAGGGAGGTTAGGGCATCGTTTTCCGCCGGCCGGCCAAGGTTCATCCGAAGGTTTCTACACATCCTCGCGATCCTCTCGTCAAGGAGAGTTCGTAGGCACAAAGAAGGGGTTGAAATCTCGAGTTATCCGAAACCCTAGAAGCTTCTTCTCTCGGTTTTGAATCCAATAATCGAGGTAAGTGCTTCCTCACATGTAGTAGAGTAGTTTCGGATTCATGTTAGCTTCTCGTTTTTGATTTCGAAGCATGTTTTTAAGGAGCTATGTTTTGTGCTTGCTGCCGTGTATTTCAAAGGAAGAAAGAGAATGATTTGTATAGTTTGGGCATGTAATTTGAATCCTTCCACCTTTATAATTAGTACATCATATTTAGACATTTTTTAGATTGGTTTATATTTGGCCTTTCGGTTTCGTGGTATCCTTTAGTTTTGAAACATGCTGTATAGTTGTGGCTATTGAAACTTACTGTCGTGTATCTCAAAAGGAAGAAAAAAAAAAGGAAAAAGGATTTATGAGATTAGGTAAGTAGTTAGATGCTGCAGCCATTGTGGATGGCATTTCATATATAGGATTATATTGTTGTTACCTTAATGCTTGCTTTCTTACTGTTTGATTGGAGCTGCTGTAAAGTTCGGTTATATTGAGCATGCAGTTTAGTTCCTTTTTACTGTTTGATTTGGAGCTACTGTGTAGTTTGTTTGTGCTATGAAGTGGGCACGAACAACCTTTACTGTTGGTTTCGGTTGTGCCATACAATGAACAAGAACAACCATTAATCCTATACTAGCTTTAGAGCTTGTTGTGCAGAATTTTGATTAGCAAAGTATGCAGAATTTTGTTAGCTTAATATGTAGAATTTTGATTAGCATAGTATGCAGAATCTTGTTAGCTTAGTATGCAGAGTTTTGTTAGCTTAGTATGCAGAATTTTATTTAGCACAATATTCAGAATTTTGTTAGCAAAGTATGCAAAATTTTGATTAGCATAGGATGCAGTTTTCGATTTCAGAGTAGTTTCCTTAGAACCAATTGTTATAAGAATAGTTTCCTAGCATGGTTCCAGATTTTTATATGAATTCATAAATGGTTTTGTAAGAAGTATAAGCAAGAAAAGACCAAGGTCTTGATTTGATCCCAAATTCCAGAAGTTGAGGATCAAAGGCACGCTTAGTGCTTGAAGAAATGCCGAGGTATTATATATTAGAAGTAATAAAAGATAACAAGTATTTTATTTTTGAGAGGCTAGTACCCGACTTCCGAGGTTGTCGTTAAACAAATCCAGGTGACCGTTTCTGAGGTCTCGGCCCTGGTAAGACCAAGGTCTTTACCCTCGTAGGACTGGTGGCTCGCTACCCCAATCTCTATTAGGGAGCGCGCTTTAGTACTACGCCTGGGCCCAAGAAAGAATTGATTATTATTTTGAAGTATAAAAGTATAAATTTTAAATAAGTGAAATAAGCTTCACATAAGTTTAAAATTCAGCAAATTTAGTTTCTTGTATGCTGACATATTGTTTAGATTTGCTTACATGTCTAGTATTTCAGTATGCTCTGTTTCTTTTGCTATTAGATGAGCATGAGTAGTATCTTCTTTTGAGCATTCAGTTTTTAGATTTCTTCCAGTCATATGCATATTCGAGTTTTGTGAGTTAGATAGCGCTTACTAAGTAATTTTGCTTATAGTTACATTTTCCTCTTACTGCAGATAAAGGAAAGGAAAAGCTATAGCAAAGGAAGACGACAAGGAGGTGCGGATGGATGTGTGATGTCTGGACTATAGAAGCCTTGGGATTTAGTTAAAGATTTTATTAAGATATTTTGTATTTAGACTATTGGGATTGTTTATTCATGTAGATGATTTAATTCATAAAATGACTTTATGTATTTAGAATTTTCTCATTAGAATTGCTATGCATATTAGTCTCACTATTGAGTTGTGTTAATGTTGCATGCATGTTCAGATTAATAGATATGTGTTTAGCATGTTCAGATTGATACGTAGTGTTAGTTGTGAACATATGCTTGTGAATATGATAGGGATGAGTTGTTTAAGTTTTCCGCTGTCACTAATTGCATGTTTAGAGAGTTTCATGTATTGATATTTACATGTGAATAACTCTAATTATGTTAAGTTAGTAGTCCAGTAGCGCTCCATCCTCACAGATTAGTAGTGAGGAGGGTGGGGTGTTACACTAAATAGTATGAAAAACTATAGAAATACTAAATATGTAAAAACTCACAGTGATCTCCGGTAGTAGATCTTGATCTTTGTTTTTCTGTCGAAAAAACGATTACAAACCACTTGTCGTCGGAAGAACGATCACGAACGAATCGAAAAGCTCTTTATGGTTCACAAACCAAATTCCACACCTCGGATGTTTTTCTTCTCTACAAGACACATAATTTCGACAGAATTCTGAGAGCATTTTTGACGTGCTTCGGTCTCATCTCGTACACAATGCAACAATCTTTCTTAATGCATGCATCCCTCTTGCTCTCTTTTTTTCATTGCACCAATTGCTTTGACGTTTTTTTTTATAAAGGAAGATGATTCTTCCTTTATCTCTATTAATGAATGAAGGAATGAGAAAGGATTGGAAAATGAAAGAAAAGAGGCACCTTGCCTTCTTCACACCAACAAGTATAAAATCATGCTTAGAGTAGATACTGTCAGTCTCAAACTTCCTGACATCAAGGTGGGCATCGGGAAAAAAAATAATAAGATGGTGGATATGACCTCACGAAAGTTTACTATTGGTCATCATGATAAATCAGAAAGTGCACACGATGACCAATTCAGAAACCTAACATCCTTTGATTACGTTCCCCATTTAAAAATTTTTTTTCTGTAAATACGTCGTAGTTAGAATTTAAACCATAAATATCTAAATGATAATCTAAATGTCCTATCGTGACATCATAACCACATGTACAAGCACTCCGGCAATGAGCACTCTGGCAACGTGTCCAAAATAAAGATATCCACCGGGGAAACTTGAATGTTGTATATTACTTCTTTGCAGTTAATATGACCTCTATCAATGAATATGCAAACGAAAAAGTTTATATTAGTTTTTGCTCAATTCAATGATGTAAAATATTTTAAGAAAAAATGCTAAGTAATTAACAGACAATGGTGATTCATAGGTGCGAGTGGAGTTGTTATTGCAAGAGGATAATAAAATGGGTGTCTCCGGAATCCCACGTAAACAAACACGACTCGAAAATAATTTTAAAAAAAATTCAAAATTAATAAGTAGATTCTTAATTAAGCATGTGGTTTTGGAAACTTAAAATCAGGAGCACTTGCCAAATTTAATTTTGAGAATAAAAATTTCAAAATAAGTTTAACAAAAATATCTATGTTTCATATAATTAATGTAAAATAATTATGCGGATTAATAAAAAAAGGTAAACAAGTAGAATGTAAAATAAAAGTAACTTTTATTATATTGTCCTGGGAACAGAAATAAAAAATTTATCATAACATATAACAACCACAAGACTACTGACTTATGTTAATAAGGTAGCAAGGTTCCACACCGGAAGGAGAGGACAATGAAATATTAGAGAAACAATATTCTTCTACGCTATTACAGGCTGAATATTCAATTAAAACTAAATCCAATCAAATTAGAATCAATCAATTTTTTTTGAAATAATTAATTTTTTCATTAAAAATTGAACAAATACAAAGGATAAAATAGGTAAAAATTAAATTAACTGCCTAATCAAATTTTTATTGATTCATTTTTTATTTCAATTTATTCAGTTTATTTGATTTAATCAAATAAAAAATTTTAAAATCGAACTCGAATCGAATTAATCGAATAATCTGATTATTTTTTTAAAAAATAAAATTCTAAAATAATTGTATCAAATATTTAAATTCAATCAATTTGAGCGATTTATTTAATTAACTAACTTTTACTCACTTACTCTATGAAGCTAAAAGTAAAAAAAAAAAAAGTAACCCGGTGCACGAAATTCTCAGGCTCTTGAGGAACGATTCATTATATATTGTCTTATCCTATTTTTATAAGAGATTATTTCCAAAGGCTATTTACAAAATTTAAACCCGTGAAGCTGAAAGCAAATTAAGTAAAAAAGAGAATGCATTATTTATTTCACGTGTGGATGAAAGATAGATAGAGGTAAGCTTAGAGACATCATTGCTATAACCAGTATCGTGTATAAAACAACAAATGCAGCCACTGTTAGAAATATGAATGGAAAATGAGGTGGATATGGAGACGACTCTTTATGTATGAGTTTAGTTTCATATTGAAAATTTTAAGGTACTATGATTAGTTTATATTATTGTATATGTATTGATGATGTAAATTAATATAAGGTGAGAGACTCTCTCTCACGCGTGATGCGTAGGGGTGTAAATTCAGGGTTCAGATTTGTACTGAATCAAGTTGACTCATGTGCGAACATGATCTGCACTCATCGAATACTGGACTAGTGGAGGCAAAATTTGTCGAAGTGAATGAACCAACATTTTGTCACCTAAATCTCTTTTTGCTACTTGCTCAAGAGTATAATGGAAGCATTAATCTGAAATTAATGGCTGACATTAAATTCATTAATGGTGATTTCGTAACATCTTGGTAATAATATCTGACATTAAACCCATTCATGACGATTTTGTAACATCTCAGTAATAATTTTTGATATTAAACCCATTAATGATGATTCTGTAATGTCTCAGCAATAATAGTTGACATTAAACCCAGTATTGAATGATCATAACTGTATCATTCATTGCAGCCATGGGTAAGCCCTCCTATAAAAGGAGGCCATGGGCAAGAGCAGAAAAAAATAAAAGTGAAAGTGAAAGAAAAAGAATTCATCCACCTTCGTTGCCTAACGTTCATTCGTTCAGTTGAACTATTCATGATAACACTCAGGTGTATTCTCAATTCGCCACAAACAACTAGTGTTTGGTTGTGTGCATGGTTCTACCATTGTATATTGAAAAACAGACGACCTGAGAGAACCTCAAAGTACAGTGGAAGCGGGGTGAATCTATTTCTAGAAAACTGCATTGAGCACATGCCCCAACATATCCCATGGCAAATTCCTTTCCCGACTCGGCAATTCTAACTCTCGACTTGACTTATGACTCCTGACTTGACGACTCTGCTTTTGGACTCGGCAATATGAAGCAGAAATCATCCTAACAACCTAGCAGCCTGGCCTAGCTAACAAGGTCGACAGCTTGAGATTCTCTGCTCAGGTCATCTTAACAGATAAGTTTGAATTTAGTTTGTCAATTCAGTATTTTCCCCAAAATCTCCAGCAACAGACTGTCCAACAATCTTCAAAACATATCTATTATTGTTGAGATGATCACAAAAAGTGTTGAGGTGCAACAGGCTCATCACATGAATGTCCCCTCCGCCTTGATTGGAAATGTTCCAATCAATCATGGGGAAAGGCTAGAGAAATTCATTGGGTTAAACTTCAAGAGATAACAATAGAAGATGCTCTTCTACTTGACCACGCTTAATCTGACTTAATTCTTGATTGAAGACCCTCCCAAGCATGCTGAGGATGTCGATGTTCAGACCATCAATGCAGTGGATGCATGGACTCATTCTGAGTTCCTTTGCCGAAACTACATCCTCAATTACCTTGTTGACTCACTATATGCAGTGTATAGCATAAAGAGAACGACTAAGGAGTTGTGGGAGTTCTTGGACAATAAGTATAAGACGGAGGATGCGAGGGTCTCCAATTCCTGGACTACAAGATGTTTAACTTCAAGACGGTGATTAGCCAAGTCCAAGAGCTTCAAGTGATCCTGTATGAGATCCACTCGGAAGGTATTGTTTTGAGTGAAACCTTTCAGGTGGTTGCTATTATTTTGAAGCTATATGCTAGCTGGAAGAATTTCAAGAACTACCTGAAGCATAAGCAAAAGGAGATAAACGTAGAAGAACTCATTGTTAGAGTTTGAATTGAAAAAGAAAACAAGGATTAAGAGAGAAAACTATTATCTCTGGCTACGGTGAAAGCCAATATGGCCGAGCACGGTAAAAATTTGAAATGGAAGAACCCCAAAACTTCCAAGATGGGGCCTAGAGAAGTCATAAATAAAAAATTTTCTGAGAAGTGCTTCAATTGTGGCCGAGTCGGTCACGGATCTTCGGAGTACAAAAAGCTGAAGAAGAAGCAAAAGGCCAACCTAAATTAGAAATCAGAAATGGACGACCTCAGTGTCGTGGTCTTTTAACCGAACCTAGTGTGTTTAAATTTGCAACAATGGTAGATAGATACTGGAGCCACCTGACATATCTGTTATAATAAGGAGCCGCTCCACAATTTTAAAGAAATCAAAGATGGAGAGAAATTGTTCATGGGGAACTCAATAACCTTAGACATCATGGGCGAAAGAAAAGTGGTGCTGAAGCTAACCTCGGACAATTAGAGTTAACTCTCAACAATGTGTTGTATGTTTTGGAGATTCAGAAGAATCTAGTGTCCAGGTCACTATTAAGTAGTATGATTTTCGTATTATTTTTGAGTCAGACAAAGTTGTTTTATCCAAAAATAAAATATTTTTAGGAAAGAGTTATGTAGTTAATGGGCTATTTAAGCTCAATGTAATGTCGATTATGCCTAAGGTTAATAAAACTGTAAACTCTTTTATTGAGCCTTTATGTTTGTAGCATCGTAGATTCGGACATGTTAACTATGATACGTTGAGTAGATTAATTAACATGCAAAGGATATCAACATTCCACCTTGAACTGAAATACAAATGTGAAATTTGAGTTGAAGCAAAAATGATAAGGTCATCCTTTTAACATGTTAAAAGAAGCAACAAACCACTCGGTTTAATTCAAATCAACGTGTGCGATCTCAAAGGTACACCGACACATGGTGGGAATAAATACTTCAACATTTATAGATGATAACATAAAATACTGTTATGTGTATCTTCTCAAAAGTAAGGATGAAGTTATAGAAAAATTTGTTCTCCATAAGAATAAGGTTAAAAACTAACTTAATAAAAAGATTAAGGTGGTTCTAAGTGATCGAGGCGGTGAATATGTTCATCGTTTGCTGAATTATATGCTGAACATGGGATCAAACATGAAACGATAGCTCCTTATACTCCTCAATAAAATGGAGCTATTGAGCGAAAGAACTATTAGGGTCGATATATGCTAGAGGGGGGGGGGGGGGGGGAATAGCTCGTCGCGCTCTCGTTGCTTGCTTCGATGTTGATATGCAGTAAAAATAGACTCGAAACAAGCTCTCCAATGCTAACACAAGGGATTTACTTGGTATCCACCTCAAGAAGAGATGACTAATCTAAGGATTCACACGCGACACACACTCCACTAATCAAAACACTCCTTCTCGGTCGCAGCCGGAGGCAGAGAAACCTTGTATAAACTCACACAACAATATACAACACCCACAAGAAGAAAATACAAAAGATACAAATGAAAACTCTTTTTTCTTGCTTACTTGTTGCTTGTTGTTGCCTCTTGAATCTTGGAAGTGTGACTACACTCGTCTCCAAGAGCCTTCAAGAACTGACTGTGAAAGTGTGGAGAATCTCACTGAGATCGCCGCTATGATCGCTAGAGAAGAAGCTGAAGAACTGCGGAGGAAAAAGCGCTCGCCAACGGCTATAACCTGTGCAACGGTCAGATCCCAATCGATTGAATGACTCTCAATCGATTGGGGAGGCTTTGAATCAATCGGTCGATCGTCAGAGCGCCTCTGTGCTCTGTGGAAATCGTCGCAATTGATTGCCCGATCGATTCAACTTCTATGCACGATTTCCAATTCCCCAATCCATTGGTCGATCTATTGGGGGTGCCCAATCGATCGATTGATCGATTGGGAATACTTCTGTGTGCGCGATATAAGCTCCCAATCGATCGGCCGATCGATTGGGCCACTGGTTGTTGGACCATAGCCCTAATCGATCGGTTGATCGATTGAACCCTTATTCAATCGATCAGTTGATCGATTGGTCTCCCCTTTTGACTTACTTAAACCAAGTCCGGGGCCCCTAATTCCAACATCTGGTCAATTGTGACCTGTTAGGACATTATTCTTGACATCCGGTCAACCTTGACCTGCTAGGACTTCTTCACCAAGTGTCTGGTCAATCCCTTTGATCCACTTGGACTTTTCTCTTCATGCAAAATGTCCGGTCAACCTTGACCCACTTGGACTTACCATCTCATGCCAAGTGTTCGGTCCTCCATGATCCACTTGGACTTCCACCAGATGTCCGGTCACCCTTAAACCATCTAGATTCCCTCGTGCCAAGTATCTGGTCAATCCTTTGACCTACTTGGACTTTCTAACACTAGGTGTCCGATCAACCTTGACCCACCTGGATTTTCACATGCCTGACTTTACTCACCCGGTCTTTCCACTGTTCGGCTTCACTCACTGGGACTTTTACCTGCCTAGCTTCACTCACTAGGACTTCCCATCTGCCTGGCTTCACTCACCAGGACTTTCCATCTACCTAACTTCACTCACTAGGACTTTCCATTTGTATGACTTGACTAACCAGGACTTTCCATCTGCTTAGCTTCACTCATCAGGACTTTCACCTACCTTCACTCACTAGGGTTTTCTAATATTGAAACTAAACCTCAACCTAAACTTCTATTTAGTCTCCCTTAATCAATCCATCTTTGTTTTCATTATGAAAACTCCCCCTAAATGTATACACATGTGTTTCAAGGGGTTAGGAATGGTTACCTAGACTAAAAATAGTTTAAAATACTGAAATAAGGCTTTCCCAGCCAAAATCAACATTTTCAATCGATTGAAATTGAGTCTCAATCGATTGAAACTAATTCAATCGATCACCTGATCGATTCTGCGAGTTTCTGTTCGTGGAAATTACCTTTGAATCGATCCACTAATCGACCCAGGCAAATTGAATCAATCGGCTGATCGATCCAGCGAGGCTCTGCTCGTGAAGAAACGTAGCTCAATTGATTGACTGATCGATTGAGGCTTCCCAATTGATCAGCTGATCGATTGAGTTTCTGAAATTTTGAAATCCAATTTTAATTGAATTTCAAAAATGCCCTAAAAATTCTACAAAATTCTAAAAATCATGAAAACTCATGTAGACATTACTTAGGGTATATACTATCATAGAAAAATAGTTTTCTAGGAAAATACTTCATATTTTTAAAGATTGACACAAACTTTAAAACTTGTAAAAACTTTAGTGTTTTCTTCTAGTTTGTGTCTAACTTTTCAGTGATGATTACTATCAAGCGATAGTCTTCACCAAGCTTTTCCAAAAGTATTTTAAAATTATTTTCAAAATCAATTTCCAATCATGTTCTTTGGGCTCAATGCACATGAATTGTAGATTAGCTTTCCCAATGATTGGAGTACACACAGATATGTGTTTTGATGAACCTAAAATTAAAAAAGAATGCACTAAATCAACATCTTGAGTTTTGTTTATCATCCTAATATCTCACTTGTATCTAATGTGTACTAAAACACATACAAGTCACCTTATAGTTTTTTGTGAGATGTAAAGTTTGATTTTCCCCTAAACTAGGCATTATGCTTATCTATCTAGGCATTTTGGACTATAAACATCCATTTAGGATATTACTTGTTAGTAAATGCCATTATCCTTAATTTCAAGGAATTAACTATAATGCATGATGAGTTATGATATACATCAAAATGAATAATTTTCAAAAGAAAATTTACTATAACTACATGATGTATATATGTCATGACATGATATTTTTGTGTTTTTCATAATAAGCATGAATGCAAAATATGATGTCATGGCATGTGATGGGCAAACAAAGCATGGCAATTAGCATATTAAAATGTACCTAGATTATCTATCTAAGTGTCCTTAAATCCTTAGCTAAACCTAAAAGTAATCCTAGATTGCCCATATCTTCTTAAGAAAATGGCAAAACCCAACTTGACATTTCTTTTGCACTTGATTAATTTGTGCCAATATAAATTACATCAATTCCTCAAAGTTGGCACATTTTACTCTTCCAAAGAGTAAACAAATAATCCATTTCATTTTCAAAGGTTAATAAAAATCTTAAAAATGCTCTCCGAGTGTCAACTTTATCAAGGTTGGATTAACTACCCTTCCAATTAGAGTTGACACTCTCTAACCCATCTAAGGGTTAAAGAAAATGCTCCTAGGAACGCAAAACCTATTGGTGCTCCTTGGATGCTCCAGGTACTCACTAGGGATGACTTCCCTATATACCTTCCTAATGACCTTGTTAGGCTTCTTAGAAGCCTTGGTCACCTTCTCTAAGTCAACTCTAGGGATAACTTCCCTTGTGACATTCTTAGTGACTTTGTTAGACTTCTTAGAAGTCTTAGTCACTTTTGAAGTTGCAAAGATACTCCTAAGGATGACTTCCCTTGTATCCTTGACTTGACTCCTAGACCTAGGGTTGGTTTCATAGCTATATGAAACCCTATGATAAGATATTACATCCTTCATAGCCTTGGGTTTGTATCCCAAACCTTTATGACCATTGGATGACCTTTGTGCTCCTAAACTTAGGTTATGCTCATTTTGCCCTTTTAGGATATTTTCCATCCTTTTTAGGGTCTTTTCTATTTTATCAAGTCTTGACCTCAAGACTTGATTTTCTTTCCATAAATCCCTAGTTTTGGATTTCTCTTTTTATCCTTGGGCATTTTTATTTTTATGCTTATACCTAAGGTCCTTAGTGTTATTTCCTAGTTTATCTACATTGCTAGCCTTAGGGGTAGTTTTAGCATGATAGACTACATAATTTTTCTTAAGTTTATCATGCTTCCTATTTTCATGGTAAATAGTGTTAAAATGATATACGTTAGAACTATCATGCTTTTTACCATTACTCAAAGGGATAGGCTCAATAAATGATACATTGAGTTTTACCTTGGAAGCTCCCCCTTGACTTGAGCTTCCTCCTTTGACTTTGACCACTTTCCTCCCCTTAGGACATTGACTCTGATAATGTCCTTTTTGATGACATAAGAAGCACACAATGTGCTCCTTACTCTTCTTTGTTGTGGGGGCGGTCTCCTTGGGCTTCTCCTTACCCTTAGGTGCCACTTGGCCCTTCTTCTTGGCCAATTTAGGGCACTCACTCTTGTAATGCCCCTTTTCCCTACACTCAAAGCAAATGATATGATCTTTATTGTTAACAATTGAAATTGTTATACCTTTGCTTGTAGTGGTGACATCTTCTCCTTTTGATTTGGATGTAGAGACTTCCTCTTGATCCGACAATGATGATCCTCCAATTGATTTGTCTTGACTTTTGGAGGTGGAAGCTTCTTCATCTTCATCCCTTCTTGATCTGGAGATGGAGGCTTCTTCTTCTTCTTCATCCTCTTGTACATGAAACAAGGAATATGCTCCCTCCTTGCTCTTTTGGTTGCACTCCTTTGAGGATGAAACTTCTAGAATCTCTTCTTTCGATGTTGAGCATATCTCAACTTCGAAATCCTCCTCCTTTTGGTCTTGCTCCAATGAGTTGCCCTCTTTGGGTTTGTCTTGATTTGGTATAGTGGAAAGTTCTTCATGAAGCTTGGCCAATTTGCTCCATAGCTCTTTGGCATCTTTAAATTCTTCAATTTGCTCCAAGATGTTGCTCGACAATAGATTGACCAATAGCTTGATCACTTTATCATTGGCCTCACATTTTTGGATTTGCTCTTGGCTCCATTTACTCTTCTTGAGAATTTTACCCTTTGAATTTGTTGGTGCTTCAAAGTCTTCCATTAGAGCAAACCATTGCTCTATCTCCATCATCAAGAAATTTTTGATTCTTGATTTCCAAGAATCGAAGCTAGTCATTGTGAATGGTGGAGGCTGTTGGATAGAAAAGCGCTAGAGGGGGGGGGGCGGGTGAATAGTGCTCGTGGCTTTCAATTTTCGTATTCGGAAAACTTTAGAAGTAAACGCAGCGGAATAATAAAGCACAACACAAAGAGACACCAAGATTTACTTGGTTCTGAGCCTGGGGTGACTCCTACTCTAAGGCCCACGCTCATTGAGTGTTTACTTTGGGCAACAACTATAATCACGTAAAAAGTACAAGAGATTATTACAATTTAATTGTACTAAAAGACTATACTGACAACAAAGAGTTGAAGTTTCGCAGCTTCGGGTCGTTGGAGTCTTGTTGTAGCTTAGCCGGATCGTCTCGTTAGCAGCGCGCTGAAGAAAGATTGCTTGGAATGTGTTGATACAAGCTGCTGGTCGAGACTGCCTTATAAAGGCTGTTGAGGGCGCCTTCAAGTCCCTTGATGGCATCACCACTGGATCCGCAGCGTGGATTAGCTTTGAAACAATCTTCGTCTATCCACTTGAGGGTGCCTCCAACCTCCTAGAGGGCGCCTTCAATGCCGTCCGAGGTGCCTCAGCACTCCATGAGGGCGCCTCCAGCTTCGCTGCACGCACTCCTCAGCCTTTGCACTCGAGGTGCCTCCAAGCTCCATGGAGGGCATCTCGAGTACTATTCATCCGAGGTAAAACTTACTCCTTTGTCCCTGCAAGATATGTTAGTCCCAAAAATACATTGCAATACAAAGTTAGCACATAATAAGAACATGAATATAAAAGTATGACAATCATCGGATTGTCTGGTTCTGAATTCAGATTTCTGACCTGGAAATCCCTAAGTCGAACCGACGCCTACTGTTCCCTCTTTGGGGAACCCATCCTCACCTACTCCACTCAAGAGAGTATACCTATTGTCAGACCGGTCCTCCAGACTGATTGGACTTTTGGTCAGAGCCCGAGTCTTCAGTTCTTTCAGCTAGACGCCTATTCCACGACCAGCCCAGTCTTTCACCTGGTTCGCGACATCAGGACTTTCCACCTAGAGTATCTGACTCTAGGACTTTTGCCCGAAGACCTCGACCCGCCAAGGCTTTCCACCTAGGGTTACCACCCCATAGGACCTAGGGTTACCATACCCTAGGGTTTTCCTGCCTGCCTAACCGTAGCTAGGACTTTTGCCTAAGATACCTTAGGACTTTTCCTGCAAGCTCATTCAATACATTAGATCACCAATAATCTTAACTTTGAATCCTTTGCCATTATCATAATTCAGGTTTGATCGTCGGATGCTTCCTACACCAGTAATCTCCCCCTTTTTGATTATGACAATAAAAATTTAAAGCTAAATAAAAAGACATAAAGAAATAAAGAAATAAAGAAATAATGCTGTAAAGAATTTCAATGACAGTACAAGCAAAAATTTAATTTAAATGCAAAGCTCCCCCTTAATTAAAGCTTAAGTTAAAAACTCCCCCTAAATGCAAAGTTTCTCTTTTTTCATATTTGAATTTTCATATACTCTCCCCCTTTGCCATATATCAAAAAACAGCAAAAAGAAAGGTGATTTGGCAGTAACGACGGGGGACCCCCTTTGAGGGAAGTCAACGCCACGTGGAGGTCAAAGGTCAAACGACCGACCGGAAAAGGGGGGCCGACCGGCCGAACGGGGACTAAGCGGAAGCAAAGACAACCCGACGGGGAGTTGGGTCTCCGACGCTCATGGTGAACAGGGTCACCAGGCCGAGCGGGTAGCCTGCTCAGCCGAGGCATAAAGCAGTAATGCTGTGAACAGTTTTATCAGAGCACACGACTTGGAATCTCCTGAGCGGATCAGTACCTATGTCCGGTCGGACGTGATGGGACTGCCGAGCGGCCAGACGCTCGGCGCGGGAACAGAAGAGACAAAAGGACTAGGGAAACATCGGGGGACATCTTCTGACAACAAGCGTGTTCGACGACTAACCCATACGCAAAAGCCTATGATGGAAGGTTCTACTGTCCCATCAGAGAGGTGCTCGGACTGTAGCAGTATGGTGTCAGGCAAACTCCTCTGACAAGCCCATACTGAGGTATGGTAAGAGGACACGTATTCGCCTCGGTATGTGTGCATAAGCTTATTCACAGCTCTATATAAGGGTCCTCACACTTCGCCGGAGGTACGCATTCTCTGATATTCGAAGCCACTTCCTAGTTTCCTCTTGCTTTACTTGAGCGTCGGAGGGTCGTCGCCGGGAACCCCTTCCCGGCCTGATTTCCTTGCAGGTTGCCGGATACCCCTACAATCGGCCGGAGATCCACGTCATCAGTTCGGAGAGCGCCACGTGCCCAGCGTCCATTGATTCAGTGTTCGGATAGGATCAATTTGGCGCCATCTGTGGGAACGCACCTGCATCCGAGCGAAAGCAATGGACGAAGCTGGACGACCGCATACGGTGATGCTCTCCACGGAGGAGCTCGACGCTCTGATCGAGGCAAGAGCAGCTAAGCTTGTGGAACAACAAAAACAGAAGGCGCAAGCCGAGCGGATTGAGCAACAAGCGACGTCCGCGTCAGGAGGCCGAGCGGAAGCACCACCGGCCACTGTTCCATTTCATCAGGCCCTAATTCGTACGCCTCCTGAAGCCGCAACGGTTAACCGTGATCGAGGATCTTCGTCGGACGAGGCACCCCGGCGAGACAACAGAAAAGGCAAGGCCCCCCGAACGGACGCCTCCCCCGAGCGGAGAACCAGGCGACAGATGAGTTAGCCAAACTCACGAGTTCGATATCACCGGTCGTCATCCAGCAGCCAATCGAACAAGTATACTTGGTGGCACACATCGACCGGATGGAGGGCCTCGCATTCTCGAGCGATTGGAGGACAGCCATCATGGAGTTTCTGCGCTCGGGTGCGACACCGGTCGACCGGGAGGAAGCCCATCTATTAAGAAGGAGAGCCGACCGGTTCACACTCGTTGGAGACCAATGTTGGTTGCTACTCGGAAAACCTAGAGGTTCCACTGTACAAAAATTTTGTACAAAGGTCTGAACCTTTTCCTAGCTACCATGTGTTCTTTTAAATTAAATTTTGGATCGCCTGCGGAACTTAACACATTTGATCCAAAACTTAATCTATTCGTTCTTTTAGGTTTTGACTTGGGCCTCCTGCGGAACTTAACACGTTCGACCCAAATCACCTTAAGTTATTAATTCCATTAAATATTAATTTCCATAATTGGTTCCCAGTACTGACGTGGCAAGGCACATGACCTTCTTGGATATGGGAGCAACCACCACCGACTAGACAAAACCTTTTATGGAAAGATAATATTTAATTTCCTAAAATAACTTTAGGTTAACCGAAAAGAACAATCAAATCACAAGGAAAAATAAAACAAAAGAACACAACTTCGAAAAACATATTCGAAATACTAGAACGTAAGCCTCTTGTATTTGGTATTATTTCCATAAATAACTAGCATGATACGGAAAGAAAAATTACTAGTTATATCTTCTAGAAAGACCTCTTGATCTTCTACCGTATTCCTCTTCTAACCTCGGACGTTGTGTGGGCAACGATCTTCCGAGATGAGAAACCACCAAGCACCTTCTTCTCCTCCTAGCTAGGTTCGGCCAACACAAAGAAGCTTCACCAAGGACGAAGAACAAAACACCAACCAAGCTCCAAGGGATACAAGCTTTCTCTCCTTCTTCTTCTTCTTCTCCAAGTAGTATCCGGCCACCACAAGAGCTCCAAGCCAATAGAGAAGGCTCGGCCACCACCAAGAGGAAGAGAGGAAGAGAGGTTGGCCGGCCACAACACCAAGGAAAAGAGAAAGAAAAATAGAATAGAGTCGTTCGCCTTGAAGCCTCCTCTACCCCCTCTTTTATAATCCTTGGTCTTGGCAAATAAGGAAAATTTAATAAAAACTTCCTTAATTCTTTTGCCATTAAAAAGGAAAATTTATTTAATTAAAAATAATTTTCTTTCTCAATTTTATTTGGCCGGCCATATAAAAGCTACAAACAAGGAGAGTTTTAATTAATTAAAACTTCCTAATTTGTCTCTAGAAATTTATAAAAATTTCTCCAATAATTTTTATCCCTTCATGATTGGTTTATAAAAAAGAAATTTAATAAATTAAAATCTTTCTTTTAAACATGTGGATAAAAGAAAGTTATCTCTAAAAATTAAAATCTCTTTTAATCTACAAATAAGGAAAGATATCAAATCTTTTCTTAATCTTTTGTAGAAACTTATAAAAGAGAATATTTAATTTTAAACTCTCTTTTAAATCATGAACATGGTTAAAAAGAAAAGTTTTCTTAAAATTTAAAATCCACCTTTAATCAACAAATAAGGAAAGATTTCAAATTTTAAACTCTCTTTTAAACATGAAGATAATTTACAAATAAGGAAAGTTTTTACCAAAAATTAAAATCATCCTTTTAATCTACAAATAAGGAAAGATTTCAAATTTTAAACTCTCTTTTTAAATCATGATATCCACATAAGAAATAATTTTAATAAAAATCCCTTTTAATATTCTAGTGGCCGACCACCTAAGCTTGGGACCCAAGCTTTGGCCGGCCACCTACATGGCTCATCCACTTGGTCTTGGCCGGCCCTAGCTTGGGTTCCAAGCTAGCTTGGCCGGCCCCATTGGATGGGTAAGAAGGTGGGTATGCGATGGGTATAAATCTCTATATACTAGAGGCTACGATAGGGACCGAGAGGAGGAATTGGTTTTGGTCTCCCGATGAAATTAAGCATCCCGTGTTCGCCCCGAACACACAACTTAATTTCATCAATAATAATTCATTCTACTAAAGAACTATTATTGAACTACCGCACCAATCCCAAATTACATTTTGGGCTCCTTCTTATTATGAGTGTGTTAGTCTCCCTGTGTTTAAGATAACAAATGTCCACTAATTAAGTAAGTTACTAACAACTCACTTAATTAATATCTAGCTCCAAGAGTAGTACCACTCAACTTCATCGTCATGTCGGACTAAGTCCACCTGCAGGGTTTAACATGACAATCCTTATGAGCTCCTCTTTGGGACATTCTCAACCTAGATCACTAGGACACAGTTTCCTTCTATAATCAACAACACACACTATAAGTGATATCATTTCCCAACTTATCGGGCTTATTGATTCATCGAACTAAATCTCACCCATTGATAAATTAAAGAAATAAATATCAAATATATGTGCTTGTTATTATATTAGGATTAAGAGCACACACTTCCATAATAACTGAGGTCTTTGTTTCTTTATAAAGTCAGTATAAAAGAAACGACCTCTAATGGTCCTACTCAATACACTCTAAGTGTACTAGTGTAATTATATAATTAAGATAAATTAATACCTAATTACACTACGACCTTCCAATGGTTTGTTCCTTTCCATTATGGTCGTGAGCTACTATTTATAATTTATAAGGTACTGATAACATGATCCTCTGTGTGTGACACCACACACCATGTTATCTACAATGTAAATTAATTGAACAACTACATTTATCATAAATGTAGACATTTGACCAATGTGATTCTTATTTCTAGATAAATGTTTATACCAAAAGCTAGGCTTTTAGTATACACTCTAACAATCTCCCACTTATACTAAAAGACTAAGCTGTCATATCTGCTGTGATACATCTGATTCCCAACCCTTCAACATGTCCATCAAAAGCTCTCGCCTTAAGGACCTTAGTGAAAAGATCTATAGGTAATCATCTGATGCATTCTAGGCGGCAACAACTTCTCCTCGTTTAGACGATTTCTCGTATTGGGTAGTACTTGCGCTCTATTGTGTTTACTTTCCTTATAGACTTATGGTTTCTTCGAGTTTGCTACTGCACCAACATTATTACAATAAATTGTAATAATCTTTGGACAAACCAGAAATCATATCTAAGTCTATCTTGAGGTTATTGAGTCATTCAGCTTTTATGACTACCTCAGAGGCTTGCCATATACTAAGCTTCTATGATGGAGTCCAGAAAAACACATATGTTTATCACTCTTCCATAGTTATGACTTTACCTCCTAAAATAAACACAAAACCCCGAGGTTGACTTATTATTGTCCCTATCCGATTGGAAGTTAAAATCCATGCAACCCACAAGGACCAAATTAACTGCCTTGTAAGCTAGCATATAATCTCTAGTACCTCTAAGGTACTTCAATATATGCTTTACTGCAATCCACTGTCCTTGTCCAGGGTTACTTTGATATCTGCTAACTATGCCCTTGGCAAAACAGATTTCTTATCTCGTACATAGCATACATTAGGCTTCCGACAGCCGAAGCATAAAGAACTGCCTTTATTTCCTTTATCTCCTTTGATGTCTACAGAGACATATCTTTAGATAAAGTTACTCCATCCTGAAAAGGTAAGAAACCTTTCTTAGAGTTTTGCATGCTTAAAACGAGCAAGGATTTTTCTGATATATGAAGCTTGGGATAAGTAAAATATTCTTTTCTTACGATCACTTATTACTTTGATCTTAAGAATATATACATTCTCCCAAGTCCTTTATATCGAATTGTTTGAACAACCATACCCTTACTTCTGACAACATTTTGATATTGTTTCCAACTACCAAAAATGTTATCTACGTATAGTACAAAAAATACCACCACGCTTCCATCACACCTTTTGTATACACAAAACTTATCCGGTTACTAAATCCATAGATCTGGATTACTTTGATAAACCGGAGGTTCCAAGACCTTGAAGCTTTACCTCAGTTCATAGACTGATTGAGCTTGCACACAAGATGCTCTTAGCCCTTTGCAATGAACCCTTCTGGTTGCTTTATATAGATGCTTTCTTCAAGACTTCCATTAAGGAATGCTGTCTTGACATCCACTTGCCAAATAGATAAAAGAATCCGGATAGACTTAAGCATGGCTACCAGTGAAAAAGTTTCCTTTTTCATCAAGCCTTGTTTTGAAAGTTACTACCTTCCTGTCTATCCCTCTTTTCCTATTATAGACCTTTTTACACCCAACAGCTTTTACACCATTTGGTGATTCTACAAGCTTCCAGATTTTATTAGAATACATATATTCTAATTCTGTTATTCATTACTCTTTGCTAAGATGCTGCATCTTTATCTTGGAGTACTTCATCATATGATCGGAGATCATGTTCATGTCCTCCAGGGATCGAATCCAAAAACTCTCCCAAAACATGAACCTATTTAGGTTGCCTAACAACCCTCCCACTACGACAAGGCACTTTCTGCAATTGTGTATCATTTGTGATACGTGTTGTAGTTTTCTTGTGGTATCTCATCTTGTACAGTTGGTACTAGGTTAGACATGTCCTTTATTATTTCCTTAAGAACAAATTTACTTATGAGCACGTGGTTCATTATATAGTCCTTTTCTAAAAATCAGTCATTGATGCTAACAATGACCTTCTGATTTTTAAGACTATAAACCTACTTTTGTTTATCTAGGATAACTTACAAACAAGTGAACTCCTATCCAACTCATCATTGTCTCTCTTTAACATATGTGCTGGATTACCCGAATCCGAATATGCTTCAAAATAGGTTTTCACCTATTCAGCAATTCTATATGAGTAGAAAGTTCTAACTTGGAAGGTACTATGTTCACTTTCGTTTTTAGAGTTTATCCTTAAAACAAATTTGGTAATTTTCTGAATAACTCATCATCTATCTAATTATTCCATAAGAGTCCTTTACCTTCTTTCTACTACACTATTCTGTTGGGGTGTACCAGATGCAGTTAGTTGGGATTGAAATCCAACTTCTGATAAGTGACTCCTAAAATCTCTCAAGAGGTACTTGCCACTACGATCTTCCATAGTGACTTTTTACTTTAACATTTCTCCGCATCAACGTTGTACTCTTTGAACTAATCAAAGTACTTAGTCTTTCGGTACATTAAGTAAATTTATTTGTATCTTGAATAGTTGTCTATAAAATAGACAAAATATTCAATACTACCTCTTGTCTGGATAGTCATAGGATCACACAAATCAGAATGAACCGATTTCAACAAATCTTTGACTCCATACCCCTTGGACTTAAAAGCTTCTTGGTTATTTTCCTTCCAAGTAAGACTCGTAGGTTGGAAAGATTTCCACTACCAATGAACCCAAAAGTTCATCAGCTACCAATGAACCCAAAAGTTCACTTGGTTAGTCAAGTTAAGTCAGTGATCTCGTTAGACTTGATTAAGATAGGATAACTTATCTTAATTAATGTAAATTGGTATTTATTCCCCAGACTTATGTCGATGCACAGACATAAATATTCTTAAGTCCAGACAGTACCTTATGCATCTCACACCATTCTAAGTGTTTTCATACACAAGCAAGTTAAACCTAAGGTACTTGTGAGATGCTCTGGTTGAAACTAGGGGTACATGATTTCTAAGGGGTAAATACCTAGGCTAAGTCCAAATTTTTGAAAACTAACAAAAATTGGAATTTAAAAAATATTTTTCCTAGAATTTTAAAATAAACTGACTTAAAAACATAATTTAAAAAAAATAGAATAATAAAGATAAATTCTATTCTAGTAAGCACTAAACAAACCAAAAGAGAGTTATCTACACAAGGAGTAAGTGTAAGTCCAATAGATACAATGCATGTCCAAAATATGATCAACTAGGAGGATCGTCAGCTGGAGGAGGTGATAGAGGTCGCTCGGGTGCATGTAGTGCTCCAAGAATCTCCTCTCGAAGAGAAGTGAATCCGGAGGTCATCTCAGCCCGTAGTATCCGAAAATCGTCTGAAATGAGCTATTGCGTCTGTGCGGAAGACTCCTCAAGTCGAGTGAATCTATCCTCGATAGATATGGAAGTGGAAGGTTGGGCTGACATCGAGGGCTGAGCTGAAGGATCCTCAAACATCTCAGTAAGTGTGAATCCTAACACCTCCTGTCCCTCGGCTGGATAAAAATACTCATCTGGAGCTAGGACGAACCCCTCGGCTGGAGCAGCGCCTTCGGCTGGAGCAACAACCTCATCCTCGGCTAGATCGACCGGCGACGGCCCACCTCTCCATGCGAGGGCCCCTTGAGCGGTGATGTCTATATGAGCTAACCTAAGGTGACGCTGGCCAATCTTATCATAAGGTCTAAGGGAGGTAACCGTCCCCTGGGTCATATCTATCCCTTAAGTTGAGAAGATATATGTCAGGACATGGTAGTAAGACATGTGGACTACAAGGGACGTAACGAGACTGGCCGCATGAATGATGTTATGAAACATGTGTAATGCGATGTCTATATCAAAATGCTGACATAAGACATACAAAAAGAAGGAATGTGAAGGACGCATCTTCGGGACATCCCGAGATGTAATCGGTAAAATGCATGCTGTCACGACTCGATACATAATGTAGTCCTAGACCCTAAGAGATAGTGACATGAAGTCAGAAACTACAGGTGGTCTCTCCTCCCCAAAAAAATACATATAGAGTGTATCTAATGTAATGTGGGAGTAGGGGTCGCCAAATGGCAGATCCCTACTAGGGTAGCACAAAAAGGGGCATGTAGAGGGTCTAAGATCTAGACTAGTACATAACAAGGCGGGGGTAAGCTGAAAATCCTTTCCACCAACTCTGGTGGAATAGGTCAGGTCATCAACCCTCTCAAGGCTGTTATAGAACTGAGCACATACGTCTAGATTTACTACATTACTGCAGTAAACCAGTTTACCAAGCTGAAAGTGCTCAATTATCTGGACCACAGGCTGACAATAGTTAGTAAAAAATGTTTTACTCAAATATCTACATTTAATTGGAGAAAATGTATGCTCAATAAACTCAATCCTATGTTGCTCCGTGGGGAACCTAGGATCAGCGGACGGGGCACTATTGGAAGTAGACACAATATTACGTCATTTCCTAATTTTAACATGTTGGATCGAGAAGCGCTAGAGGGGGGGGGGGGGGTGAATAGCGCTCGCGGCTATTTCGTTCGATTATCGGAATCGTAAAACGTTCGTTGAGTAATTAAAGCAGTGGAATAAAAAAAACAAACACACAAGACCACGGTCGTTTACTTCGTTCGGAGCCTAGATCGACTCCTACTCGAAGGCCCACGATCCTTGATCGCTTTCGGTGGGCAACAACTATAAGCATGATTATTACAAACTAAGTATTACAATAAGTGCAATAAATAAATCTATACCAACGACAGAAAATGAAATCTCGGAGCTCTGGGTCGTCGGGAACGAGTAGCAGCACTTCGAAGCGTCTTTTGGAGCAGCACGTGAATGGGAGAAGGCTTGGAATTATTAATCTGAGGTGCTGCTCGAACCTTGCTTTTAAAGCATGCTGGAGGCACCTCCAAGCTCGTCCGAGGCGCCTCCAGTTCGCCCGAGTCGTATGCGTGGATCAGTGACGAACTGGTCGAAACTTATCTGCTAGAAGGCGCCTTCATGGGTCTTCAAGGCGCCTTCCAAGGCTCCTCCATAACCCTCCGAGGCGCCTTCAGCTTTTGCACCCGAGGCGCCTCCAAGCTCCATGGAGGCGCCTCGGACACTGTTCATCTGAGGGAAGACTTCATTATTTTGTACCTGCAAGACATGTTAGTCCCAAACAATATCCTGCAACACAAAGTTAGCACATAAAGTCATAAATAAGATAACAAAATATTATCGATAGTCATCAGACTATCCGGGTCTGACTTCGGATTTCCGTCCAAAAATCCTAGGTCGACCCGACGCCTACTGTTCCCTCTACGGGGAACGCGTCCTCACCTACTCCACTCAGGAGATTTACTTGTTGCCAGTGCGATCCTCCAGATTGACTGGACTTTTGCTCAGCACTCGACGCTTCCAGACTTTCTGCTGGACATCCACTTCCCGGCTAGTCCAGTCTTTCACCTGGTTCGCGACACCAAGACTTTCCACCTAGGGTTACCACCCCCTAGGACTTTTGCCTGAAGCCATCGACCTGTCAAGACTTTCCGCATAGGGTTACCACCCCCTATGACCTAGGGTTACCACCCCCTAGGGTTTTCTCTTTGCCTAACCGCAGCTAGGACTTTCCTGAAATACTCAAGCAGACTTGTTAGATCACAAAACACCTTAACTTTGAATCCTTTGCCATTATCAAAACACGAGTTCGATCGTCGGATGCTTCCCACACCAACAATCTCCCCCTTTTTGATTATGACAACTCAAATTCAAAGTTAAGTAAACAGATATCAAATAACGAATAGATGAAAACATTTAAAGCAAGCTTAGCAATTTTGCTAAAGTAAACTCTATGAATTTATAGCATCAAGTTTAGGCTCCCCCTTAACTGTTACTCCCTCTTTAATATTCATTATTTTAAATTTGAATTTTATAATTATTTGAATATTTGAATTTGCAATTTGCTACTCTCCCCCTTTGCCATATATCAAAAATAATCAAAAATAGTCATTTGATTTTTAAAGAGGGATAACAAGATTTTGACAACACTTAATATTTTATAATTTTCATTTCTTACCTTTAGCTAAGTGAAAGGATGATGTTAGCTCTTTGGAAACTTAGTTAAAATTAGAAAACCACTAGAAGGTGGAACCTTTTGACAGTTTTTAACTAAGTTGAAAAAGCTAGTAAAACTATATGTAGAGAAGTACTTGTTTAGATTTTGTTAGTGAAATATTTGGAGCCAAGTGATCTTTAAGAAAACATTTTTGTGGGCTAAGTTTTAAAATTTTGAAAATAAAGATTGGACCTTAGCTAAGCTCTTTGCAAGTATTGTATTTTGAAAACTATAGCTTAGGCTAAAAAACTTAGCTTAATTTTAAACAATATTAAATTTTAGGACAAGGAGGGAGTGAAGTAGCTAAAAATTTGGTTTAGGTTATTTAGTTGATTCTCAAGTCCAAGCATGAGTCAAGTTCAATAGATTTCAAATTATTCAGTTTTACTTTTAGAGGTATCAGAGCCCTAAAGATCACACATGCTTAATCTAAAAACTGAGTATCCTTTTACCAACTGTCTAACCTTTAGCTACTTGCTGATTGCCTAGAGGGCAACAGCTTTCACTTGGTTAGTCAAGTTAAGTCAATTTGGTCCAGATAGATTTGACTAGAGCTGGAAAACTTGACTTGATTGATGTATATTACATGTTTAACGCCCAGACTCATATTGATGCACAGATATAAGCATTCTTGAGTCTAGGCTGTACCCTATGCATCTCACACTGTTCTATATCTTTCAAAACACAAGCAAGGTATACCTAGGTGTTTGTGAGATGCTCTGACTTAAGTCTAGGGGAACATGATTTCTAGGGGGAAAACCTAAGTTAAATCCCATTTTTTGAAACTTCTAAGAAAAAGGGATTTTAAAAATTATTTTTCCTATATTTTTAAAACCAATTTAGAAGTTATTTTTGAAATTATACTCATAATTTTGAAAAAAAATAACACATAAGTACTCAATTAAATATAAGGCAGCTAAATATCAGATGACCAACTGCAAGATACAATCCAAGAGATGAGTAAGATAGGCAAATCCAAGAAGTGAATGACATGTCCACACAGTCTAAAAGATAGAATCAAGCAGGCAGATCGTCAGCTGGAGGATCGGCTAGAGGCTGCTCGGGTGGCGGCTGAGGTTGTCCCTGACGCCGAATCTCGCCTTGGAGAGATGCGAAACCAGCAGCCATCTCGGATCGCATAGATTGAAGGAAGCGATGGCTATCTAGCACAGCTCATTGCGTCTGAGTGGACTGGATCTCGAGCCGAGTGAGTCTGTCCTCGACAGAGAGTGGTGCCGAAGATGAAGGCCCGGCTGATGTGGAGGGTCCGACAGAGGTGGAAGGATCTGTGAAAAAGTCCTCTGCCAGGAAATCGGGCCACTCCTCATCCGCATCTGGTACGTCCTCGGCCTCTGGAACACCAGGGGCAGCAGCTGGTGGTGGTCGGCCCTTCCAGGCCAGAATCCCCTCGGCAGTGACCTCTGCCCTCGCTAATCTAAAGCTACGCTGACCTAACTCATCATAAATGGTAAGTGGGATGAGTACCCCTCTAGTGATGTCTATCCTAGAGCTGGAGAATATATGGGTCAGGATATGGCAGTAAGGCATATGAATCACTCCAGATGTAACTATACTAGATGCAAGAATGATGTTATGAAACATATGGAGGGCTATGTCTATATCTAGGCGTTGGCTGAGAGCGTACAGAAAGAACGAGTGGGACGGTCGCATCTTCGAGACGTCTCGAGATGAGATAGGTAGGATGCATGCTGTCAGGACCCTGTACATAGCATAGTCCTGAACTCGAAGAAGAGTGGATCTAAACTCAGTCAGGCCCAAGGGTCTCTCCTCCCCAAAAAAATGCATGTAGATGTTATCTAAGGTGATGTGGGAATAGGGATCACCAAAAGGTAGCTCCCTACTCGGGTAACATAAGAATGTACACTGAGACTCTCTAAGCTCTAAGCTGGTGCGAAATAGGGAGGGAGTAAACTGAAGATCAGTACCACCAACTCTGGTGGAATAGGTACTATCATCAACCTTTTCAAAGTTGTGAAAGAACTGGGCACACAGATCTTGGTTGACTGTAGTGGTATAGTCAACCAGTTTATCTAGATGATAGTAGTTTATCATCTGGATTGCGGGTTGACAATATTGGGATAAAAATTCCTGACCAATATATCTAGATTTAATGGACTCAAAGGTGAACCTAGCGAAATCTATCCTATGCTGTTCCGAGGGGAATCTAGGGTCTGTGGAAGGGGCCTTAGCCGGTGTGGGATCCACAATACGACGCTTTCTATTGTTGACATTATACAAAAACATTGCAAAACTAGCAAGAAATCTAGGAAATAGATGATTGAGAAGAGTTTAGATTATACCTCGGAGGCATAGCTAGGATTAAAGGAGGAAGAGATGGGTTGAAGGCGCCTTGGTTGGGAAGAATCGGACGAAGTTGTGTTTCGGCAGAACACGAACAGAAGAAGAGCTTATGTTCGTGACAAAAGGATGAGTGAAGGCACCTTAAAGGATCTTTAAGGCGCCTTTGGAGGCGCCTTAATGATTTCTTAAGGTGCCTTAGATAGGCGGCGGGAATTTTCCCGCCGCTGTTGAGGGCGCCTCCCACGTGTGGGAGGCGCCTTCATTCAGGCGCCACGTGTCCCTTTTTAAATTTTTTTTTAAATTAGGTTTAATTAGTTTTAAGTTAACACATATTTTAGGTTGACAAAAATAATTTTAAGTTAATTTGTGAAAAATAATTTTAATTAAATTTTGAAAAATAAGTTAATTAATTTTGAAAAATAAGTTAATTAATTTTGAAATAAGTTTTAAATGATTTAAAATGATTTTCTAATATTTTAAAAATATTTTGAAATTACGTTTTAAAATAATTTTGAAATTAAGTTATAGAAAAATTTTGAAATTAAGTTTTAAAATAATTTTGAAATTGAGTTTTAGAATAATTTTGAAATTAAGTTTTAAAATCATTTTGAAATTAAGTTTTAAAATAATTTTGAAATTAAGTTTTAATATCATTTTGAAATTAAGTTTTAAAATCATTTTGAAATTAAGTTTTAAAATCATTTTGAAATTAAGTTTTAGAATAATTTTGAAATTAAGTTTTAAAATCATTTTGAAATTAAGTTTTAAAATAATTTTGAAATTAAATTTTAAAATAATTTTGAAATTAAGTTTTAAAATAATTTTAAAATTAGGTTTTAAAATCATTTTGAAATTAAGTTTTAAAATAATTTTGAAATTAAGTTTTAGAATAATTTTGAAATTAAGTTTTAGAATTATTTTGAAATTAAGTTTTAGAATTATTTTGAAATTAAGTTTTAAAATCATTTTGAAATTAAGTTTTAAAATAATTTTGAAATTAAGTTTTAAAACAATTTTGAAATTAAGTTTTAAAATCATTTTGAAATTACGTTTTAAAATAATTTTGAAAATAATTTTAAGTTAATTAATTTTGAAAATAATTTTAAGTTAATTAATTTTGAAAATAATTTTAAGTTAATTAATTTTGAAAATAATTTTAAGTTAATTAATTTTGATTTAAGTTTAAGTCAATTTTAGTTTTTATTTCTTAGTCATATCACCCGATCTAAATTTTCAATCAGGGACCCCTATAATTGTTGTGAGATGAATTATGGTTGAATTTTAGGGTTTGGTTTAACTTTGTGTTAGATTCAGGTTTAGCTTTGGTTTCAACAAGTAAGCATTCTTTGGATAAACTTCTGGGCTATGGTGAGTCACAAGGAACTCATTAAAGTAACCATGCTTTCGAGGTTTCCCAAATAGTTCTACCCATTGAACTTAATACTAAACCTTGGTCTAACTAGTTAGGATCTATTTAAGAGTAGTTTCGGTCAGTTCCACTTGGCCAAATGCACCAGATCGAAGCCATATCTTCCTAGACATGTGATGCCCAAGCTTCCCTAACGTACTATCATCCAAAAACTTCACCAGTACTGTGGGTCAAGTTAAACCTAGCCCGTTTTAATCTAACCTTAATTACCTGCCGGGTAATCTACTCTTGTTTTATCCATTTCGGGTAGATTAAGTTCAGTTACCCAGTCGGGTAGTTCAGTTGGGGGTGTCAGCTATTCTGGATCCTCCATCTATATTTTATTTGATTTGAATTCGAATTATTTTAAATTTTTAAGTGAATTTTTAATTTAAGTTTGAATTTCTAATTTTTGAATTTTGATTTAATTTTGAATTTTGAATTTTTAATTTGAACTTTGAATTTTAATTTGATTTCAAATTTTGAATTTGTAATTTGAATTTTGAATTTTTGAATTTTAATTTCAAATTTTGAGTTTGTAATTTGAATTTTGAATTTTTGAATTTTGAATTTTAATTTAATTTCGAATTTTGAGTTTGTAATTTGAATTTTGAATTTTTTGAATTTTAATTTTATTTCGAATTTTGATTTAAAATTTGAATTGTTTTCGTGTTTACTCCCCCTGGATCATAGTCTCGATATGGTCTATCGAGGTAGTGTATTTGATCCTTCGGGACCCAGTATTGGCCAAGTCCAACTTGATTGACCAATTTGGACTTGAGGACCCATGCTTGGATTACCTTTCTATTTGATTTGTTTAATACGGATAAATAAGTTTTATATTTCTTTTTAATTTTATATCCTAGCCCAGTTCTATTATAAACGGCTCTTTGTGTCCCAAGAATTAGGTCAAGATTCTTGGAGCCTAAAGAAAACCGTTCTAAGGTATTTTTTAAATCCTTGACCTGATTTTTCAAACTTGAATTTTCTTCCTCAAGTTTTTGAACATGAGTAGAATTTTCAGTCTGAACTTGATCAGGTAAGGATTTAGAGTTAGTCACTTCTTTAAGGACAGCTACTTCCTTTAGAAGTGACTTAATCTTAAGGTTTGACTTAGCTAACTTGCGTAATAAATAATTGACTAAATTATTAAGTCTCGGAATACTTACAGTGGAGTCTGGCCCTTCAGAAATGGATGCGGATCCGTGGCTTCTCTCGGACTCGGCCTCTGACTCGCTCTCGCTCTCGGATTCGTCGATCTGGTCCCGGGCCATCAATGCGAGTAAACTCGTCTGATCGAGTTCATCGTCGTCGTCCTCCGAAGAAGATTCGTCCCATGTCGCCTTAAGGGCCTTCTTTCTTCTTTGCTTTTTGGCTTCCTTTTGATTGGGGCAGTTGGCATTGATGTGCCCCTTCTGGTTGCATCCGTAGCAGGTTACTTCAAATTTTACCTTAGAACTCGGTTGGGCCTCCTTGGATTGTACCGCCTTCTTTAGGTCTTTCTTGTTGAAGTCCTTCTTCTTCTTGTAGAGCTTCTTCACGAGGTTCACGAGTTCGCTGGTTAGTTCGTCTTCTTCATCTTCTAAGTCGGGTTTGTCTTCTGATTCCGGTTCAGTTTTTCGCCGTAATCTTGGTTCCCGTGTTCGAATGGTACCTGCAACCAAAGCAACCCCCTTCTCGGTTGGCTGTGCATTAGTCTGCTCGTGGAGTTCAAACTCAGAAAATAATTCATCTAATTTTAAACAAGACAAGTCCTTGGAGACTTTGTAGGCATCTACCATTGATGCCCACAATGCACTCCTCGGAAATGAGTTTAGAGCATACCTTATGACGTCCCAATTCTCGACTTTCTGCCTTAGAAATGTCTCCATCCGTCCCTTCTAGTATCCGAAATCTTCTCCGGAGAAGAGCGGGCGACGGACTGTGCTGAAACCCTCTTGATGGACCATTGTGAGAATATGCAAAAAAGAAAAAGAAAAATATGTCCCAAGACTATGTCTTGGATTAGTAGTGTGGGAGTAAAGTATAAAAAAGAACTAACTCGAGTGGTGTTGCACCAACTTCGAGCGAGATCGATACGACCGAAAAAAACTGGAATATAGTAAGAATACTAATTTCAGTTGACTCCGAAAAATTAAAAACACCGTGAAAAATTGCGTGATTGGTGGTTGCACCAGATCAACGCTACCCCGCTTTGATACCAATTGTTGGATCGAGAAGCGCTAGAGGGGGGGAGGGTGAATAGCGCTCGCGGCTATTTCGTTCAATTATCGGAATCGTAAAACGTTCGTTGAGTAATTAAGACAGTGGAATAAAAAAAAATAAACACACAAGAACACGGTCGTTTACTTCGTTCGGAGCCTAGATTGACTCCTACTCGAAGGCCCGCGATCCTTGATTGCTTTCGGTGGGCAACAACTATAAGCACGATTATTACAAACTAAGTATTACAATAAGTGCAATAAATAAATCTATACCAACGACGGAAAATGAAATCTCGGAGCTCTGGGTCGTCGGGCATGAGTAACAACACTTCGAAGCATCTTTTGGAGCAGCACGTGAATGGGAGAAGGCTTGGAATTATTAATCTGAGGTGCTGCTTGAACCCTGCTTTTAAAGCATGCTGGAGGCGCCTCCAAGCTCGTTCGAGGCGCCTCTAGTTCGCCCGAGTCGCATGCGTGGATCAGTGACGAACTGGTCGAAACCTATCTGCTAGAAGGTGCCTTCATGGGTCTTCAAGGCGCCTTCCAAGGCGCCTCCATAACCCTCCGAGGCGCCTCCATAACCCTCCGAGGCGCCTTCAGCCCTGTTTCGCGGCCAGCTCAGCTTTTGCACCCGAGGCGCCTCCAAGCTCCATGGAGGCGTCTCAGACACTGTTCATCCAAGGGAAGACTTCATTATTTTGTACCTGCAAGACATGTTAGTCCCAAACAATATCTTGCAACCCAAAGTTAGCACATAAATCCATAAATAAGGTAACAAAATATTATCAATAGTCATAAGACTATCCGGGTCTGACTTCGGATTTCCGTTCGGAAATCCTAGGTCGACCCGACGCCTACTATTCCCTCTACGGGGAACGCGTCCTCACCTACTCCACTCAGGAGATTTACTTGTTGCCAGTGTGATCCTCCAGATCGACTGGACTTTTGCTCAGCACTCGATGCTTCCGGACTTTCTGCTGGACATCCGCTTCCCGGCTAGTCCAGTCTTTCACCTGGTTTGTGACACCAGGACTTTCCACCTAGGGTTACCACCCCCTAGGATTTTTGCCTGAAGTTATCGACCTGCCAAGACTTTCCGCATAGGGTTACCACCCCTTATGACCTAGGGTTACCACCCCCTAGGGTTTTCTCTTTGTCTAACCGCAGCTAGGACTTTCCTGAAATACTTAAGCAGACTTGTTAGATCATAAAACACCTTAACTTTGAATCCTTTTCCATTATCAAAACATGAGTTCGATCGTCGGATGCTTCCCGCACCAACATAACCAAGCACAGATATAACAACAAAAATGCACAATAAAAGTATATAGAAACATTTAAGATAGATTGGGGTATACCTAGGAGGCATTGTGAGGCTTTGATGAGGTTTAGAGGGGAGGAACTTGGGTTGAAGGTGCCTCGGTGTGGGTGATTCGCGAGAAAATAGTGAACAGAGAAGCCTCTGTTTGCTGGAAAATCGTGTGTTGAGGGTGCCTTCATTGCCCTTGAAGGCACCCTCAAGGTCGTATGGAAGGCGCCTCGTATTCTCTCAGAGGCGCCCTAAGATGGTTTTGGCAGGAAATTTCGCGCTGCTCTCGAGGGTGCCTCCTTTGTGTTGGAGGCACCTTTGAGAGGCGCCTTGCTGAAATGTTTCTTGTTCCCCTTTTTTTGTGTTTTTTTTTTTGTTTTTTATTTTTTTTTTAAGTTTAGGTTTAAGGTAAAATTTGCTAAATTGATTAAAATTATTTAAGTGATTTATTTAAGTTAAAATTAGTTAATTGATTAAGTTAAAATTATCTAAGTGAAAATTAAGTTAAAATTAATTAAGTGACAATTAAGTTAAAATTAATTAACCATGAAATTAATTTATTTGTTTAAAATTAATTTGTTAATTTGATTAGGTTAAATTAATTAGTTGATTAGGTTTAAATGAATTAGTTAATTTGATTAAGTTAATTTAGGTTAATTTGATTAAGTTAATTAAGTTAATTAATTTGGGTAAGTTAATTAATTAGGTTAATTTGATTAAGTTAATTGTTAAGTTGATTAATTTGATCAAGTTAATTGATTAGGTTAATAGTCAAGTTAATTAATTTCGGTATGTTAATTAATTAAGTTAATTTGATTAAGTCAATTTGATTAAGTTAATTAAAATAATTAGGTTTGATTAAATTTAACTAAGTTCATTCTAGATACATCTCACCCAATTCTAAGTTATCAATCAGGAAACCTTATATATTTTTGTGAGATGGTTAACTTTAATTTAGATTATATCTAAGGATTAATTTACATTTGAGTTAGACTTAGATTTTTCAATTAGTCAATTAAATACACATTTCAAGGATCGACTCCCAGGCTGTGGCGAGGCACTAGGCCTTCTTGGGCATGAGATCATCCATTACTTTTAGACAGAGCCTTTCAGAGAAATTATATATTTAATTTTCCTTTTGAAACTACTAAAACTAACTAATCAAGTATAAATTACGCCTGAGTCCTTAACCTACCCTAGTCTAAACATATAATAAAAGCAGGAAAATAAAGCAATCATCAAACAATTCTTATTTCTTTATAAATATAGTTTTTCTATTGGCTCCCTCTAGATTATAGCCTCGATATGGTCTATCAAGATAATGTATCTGATCCTTAGGGACCCAATAATGACCTAGTCCAACGTGATTGACCAAGTTAGACTTATGCACCCATGCTTGGACTATCTTTCTATTTGGTCTGTTAACAAGTGATAGATATGAACGGTATTTCCTTTTAGTCTTAAATCATTGTCCGAATCTATTGTATATGACATTCCATTTTCCAAGAATCAAATCAAGATTCTTGGAACCCAGTGTAAACCATTTCAATGTGATCTTCAAATCCTTGACTTGAGTTTTCAGACTGGAATTATCTTCCTCAAGCTTTTGAACTTGAGTTGAGGTTTCAGTCTGAATAGGGTCAGTCAAGGATTCGGAGTTAGTCACTTTTTTAAGGGATGTTACCTCCTTTAGAAGTGATTTGATTCGAACGTTGGACTTAGATAATTTACACATAAGATAATTAACTAAGTTATACAACCGAGAGATACTTACAGCGGGGTTTGGCCCTTTGGAAATGGATACAGATCCGTGGGTTCTCTCGGACTCAGCTTCCGATTCATCCTCGCTTTCGGATTCGTTGATTTGGTCCCGGGCCGTCAATGCAAGGAAGCACGTCTGTTTGAGCTCTTCATCGGACTCTTCTGATGAGGACTCGTCCCAGGTTGCCTTCAAAGCTTTCTTTTTTCTTTGCTTCTTAGTATCTTTTTGATTCAGACAGTTGACTTTGATATGTCCCTTTTCATTGCAGCCGTAGCAGGTTACTTCGAACTTGACCTTGGAACTTGGTTGAACCTCCTTGGACTAGATTACCTTCTTGACATCCTTCTTATTGAAGCCCTTTTTCTTTTTGTAGAGCTTTCTTACCAGATTGACGAGTTTGGATGTGATCTCGTCGTCATCATCATCCAAGTCTGGTTCTTCTTCTGACTCTGGTTTGGTTCTGCGTCTTGCTTTTGGTTCGCGTGCTCTGCTTGTACTTGCAATCAAAGTTATATCCTTCTCGGTCGATCGAGCGTTAATTTGTTCATATAATTCAAATTTAGCAAACAATTCGTTTAGTTTAATTAAAGATAGACCCTTAGATACCTTGTAAGCATCTACCATGGATGCCCACAAGGTATTCCTCGAAAAGACATTTAGGGTGTACGTTAGGATGTCGCGGTTCTCCACTTTCTGTCCGATTGCGTGGAGTTTATTGAGCAGACTTGTATACGGGCATGGAACTGACTAGCCGTCTCACCTTCCTGTATTTTAATATTATATAATTTATTAAGTAGTAAGTCACGCTTACTTACCTTTGTATCGGACATACCCTCATGCAACTCGATTAGCTTTTGCCACAATTCTTTGGCGCTCGAGAACGGGCCGATGCGGTTCAGCTCCTCCTTGGTTAAGCTGCACTCAAGTGTACAGGTTGCTTTGGCGTTTGCTTCTACCTTCTTTATCAGAGTTGCATCTCAGTTCTCACACGATATCTGTTGGGGTTGCAAGGTTGCAAACATAGTCCCATATTGAAAACACATGGAAAAGATCATGGGTTTATAAGAAAAAGATATCTCCATTGGCATGAGGCCTTTTGGGTAGAGCCCAAGAGCAAAACCATGAGGGCTTAGGCCCAAAGTGGACAATATCATGTCATTGTGGAGATATTTAAATTCTTTTCGATCTATCAATTGGTATCAGAGCCCGGACTGCCAGAAGGTTTAACCGCCGACTGTGCACAAGAGCTATGGTCTGATTGAACCATGTGAGTACAATATTGACCTTGAACAAAGAAAGTGGAGGCTCCTATGTTCAGATCAAGAGGACCAGACACCAGGCAGGAAGTCCTAGTAGGTCGGGTGGACCGAGGGGCAGGAAGTCCTAGTTGCGGCTAGGCAAGGAAGTCCTAGTAGGTCGGGTAGACCGAGGGGCAGGAAGTCCTAGTAGGTCGAGTAGACCGAGGGGCAGGAAGACCTGGTGGGTCGAGGATCGAACATGGGAAGCCCATGGTCCTTTGTTTGAGGGGGGGATTGTTGGGGTTGCAAGGTTGCAAACATAGTCCCATATTGAAAACACATGGAAAAGATCATGGGTTTATAAGAAAAAGATATCTCCATTGGCATGAGGCCTTTTGGGTAGAGCCCAAGAGCAAAACCATGAGGGCTTAGGCCCAAAGTGGATAATATCATGTCATTGTGGAGATATCTAAATTCTTTTCGATCCTACAATATCAATTTACCGTTGCCGTCAGTTGGGAGTTTAAGACCAGTCTTGATGATCATCCATACTTCGAAATGAGTCTGAAGGTACGACTCCATTCAGCCCTTCCAGTAGTTGAAGTCTTCTCTGGTGAAGAGCGGAGGTCGAGATGTACTGTAGCCTTTTTGAAGAGCCATAGAAACTTGTATAAGGAAAACAACAAAAAGAAACTTGTCCAAGGACTTGATCCTGGATTAGTAGTGCGGGTTAAAAGAAAAACTAACACGTGATCTCGAGTGGTGTTGCACCAACTTCGAGAAAAATTTGATTACAAAAAAAAAATCGGAGAGAGGCAAGAATACTGATTCTGATTAACTCTGAAAAACTAAAAGTCACCATGAAAAATGTGCTTGACTAGTGGTTGCACCAAATCGAAGCGATCCCGCTCTGATACCAATTGTTGGATCGAAAAGCACTAGAGGGGGGGGGGGTGAATATCGCTCATGGATTTCACTTTTCGTATTCGGAAAACTTTAGAAGTAAACGTAGTGGAATAATAAAGCACAACACAAAGAGACATCAAGATTTACTTGGTTCGGAGCCTGGGGCGACTTCTACTCCAAGGCCCACACTCGTCGAGCCTTTACTTTAGGCAACAACTATAATCGCGCAAAAAGTACAAGAGATTATTAAAATTTAATTGTACTAAAAGACTATACCGACAACAAAAAATTAAAGTTTCGCAGCTTCGGGTCATCGGGGTCTTATTGTAGCTTAATCGGATCATCTCGTTAGCATCGTGTTAAAGAAAGATTGCTTGGAATGTGTTGATACAAGCTGCTGGTTGAGATTGCCTTATAAAGGCTATTAAGGGCACCTTCAAGCCCCTTGAGGGCATCACTGCCGGATCCGCAGCATGGATCAGCTCCGAAACAATCTTCGTCTATCAACTTGAGGGTGCCTCCAACCTCCTGGAGGGTGCCTTCAATGCCATCTGAGGTGCCTCAACACTCTATGAGGGCGCCTTGCAGCTCCTTAGCCTTTGCACCCAAGGCGCCTCCAAGCTCCATGGAGGGCGCCTCGGGTACTGTTCATCCGAGGTAAAGCTTGCTCCTTTGTCCCTACAAGATATGTTAGTCCTAAAAATACCCTTCAACACAAAGTTAGCACATAATAATAACATGAATATAAAAGTTTGACAGTCATCGGACTGCCGGGTTCTGACTTCGGATTTCCGACCCAAAAACTCTAGGTTAAACCGACGCCTACTGTTCCCTCTTCAGGGAACGCGTCCTCACTTACTCCACTCAGGAGAGTATACCTGTTGCCAGACCGGTCCTCCAGACTGACTGGATTTTTGCTCAGAGCACGAGTCTTCAGGTCTTTCTGTTGGACGCCCGCTCCACGACCCGCCCAGTTTTTCACCTGGTTCGCGACACGAGGATTTTCCACCTAGAGTATCCGACTCTAGGACTTTTCCCCGAAGACCTCAACCCGCCTTGGCTTTCCACCTAGGGTTATCACCCCCTAGGACCTAGGGTTACCACACCCTAGGGTTTTTCTGCCTGCTTAACCGCAGCTAGGAATTTTGCCTAAGATACCTTAGGACTTTTCCTGCAAGCTCATTCAACACATTAGATCACAAATTATCTTAACTTTGAATCCTTTGCCATTATCAAAATTCAGGTTCGATCATGGGATGCTTCCCGCACTAACAGAGCCACCCTTGTGTCGAATCTGAATCCATCTCGGAATTTCATCTTGAAGTTGAGCTTTTGATGAAGTCTTCGACTTGATGAAATTACTTCAACTTCTTCACCCTCTTGCCTTGTTTCCCCTTCCGACGATGATTGATGATTCCGGTGAAAAGCGACCTCGCTCTGATACCACTTGATAGGGTCAAAATATGCTAGAGGGGGGTGAATAGCTTGTCGCGCTCTCGTTGCTTGCTTTGATGTTGATATGCAGCGGAAATAGACTCGAAACAAGCTCTCTAATGCTAACACAAGGGATTTACTTGGTATCCACCTCAAGAAGAGGTGATTAATCCAAGGATCCACATGCGACACACAGTCCACTAATCAAAACACTCCTTCTTGGTCGCAGTCGGAGGTAGAGAAGCCTCGTACAAACTCACACAATAATATACAACACCCACAAGAAGAAAATACAAAAGATACAAATAAAAACTGTTTCTTCTTGCTTACTTGTTGCTTGTTGTTGCCTCTTGAACCTTGGAAGTGTGACTACACTTGTCTCCAAGAGCCTTTAAGAACTAGCTGTGAAAGTGTGGAGAATCTCACTGAGATCGCCGCTATGATCGCTAGAGAAGAAGTCGAAGAACTGCGGAGGAAAGCGCTCGTCAACGACTATAACCTGCGCAATGGTCGGATCCCAATTGATTGAATGATTCTCAATCGATTGAGGAGGCTTTGAATCGATCGATCGATCGATTCAAAGCGCCTCTGTGCTCTCTGGAAATCACCCCAATTGATCGCTTGATCGATTCAGCTTCTGTGTGTGATTTCCAGTTCCCCAATCGATTGGTCGATCGATTGGGGGTGCCCAATCGATCAGCTGATTGATTGGGAACACTTCTCTGTGTGCGATATAAGATCCCAATTGATTGGCCGATCGATTGGGCCACTGCTTGTCGCAGCACAACCCCAATCGATCGGCTGACCGATTGAACCCCTATTCAATCGATAAGTTGATCGATTGGTCTCCCCTTTTGACTTGCTTAAATTAAGTCCAAGGCCCCCAATTCCAACATCTGGTCAATCATTGTTGGAACCCCAAGGTGTTTTGATGTGATCAAACAAGTTAAGTTAGGTACTGTTTGGTTTAACCCTTGTGTCTAAGTGTGCAGGAGCTAAGGAGCATAGGAAGTCGAGCGGAAGACGCGACTAGCGAGAAGGACGACACGGGGAGAGAGCCGACGAGCTTGATGCGTCTGAGGGACGAGGTGTCACGGAAGAGAACACCGGTGGACGAGAAGAACGTATGCGACGTTCGAGGGACTAGAAACTAGGGAGGAAGGCTGCTCGAGGAGAAGGCCGGAAGTTGGGTTCGGTTGAGCCCTATTTCGGATGGCCGAGATCACCCAAGGTAGCGGAGCCAGAGCGGAACACCCAGACCAAGGAGAGCTGAACCGAAGCAGAGGTCTCGGACGGAAAAAGTCAATCAGAGTTGACTTTGGGGGTCCAGGCGCCCGGAACAGTCTGGGGCGCTCAGAACCCTTCCGGGCACCCAGACCGAGTTTTTATCCAGATCGCGGTCAAACCATGTTCTATGCGAAAGGGATAAAATTTTATCCCCCCAGGGTGCCCGGAACCCTTCCAGGCGCCCTGAACAGTGCTAAAAATATAACACTGATTTTCACAGTTAAATCAATTAACTTGTAATCCAATTCTCTGTGCTATACTTTTCTGTCTGTGCTGTTAACGCTATAAGAGGCTACTCCACCTAAAGGAGATCTTTAGATAGTGCGCTATATTCTCCTTGGATTAATAATCTTCTGATTGTAAACCAAGTAATTCCTTTGTGTCTGCTTTCTTTTAATTAGTCTCTTTGCTTTTTATTTATAAGTGTTCTTTATTTAGTTATAAGCCGAGAAAGGGTTGGTTTATTTTTCAGGGCAATTCACCCCTCCCCTCTTGTCGACCTCCAAAGGGACCAACAATCATGACCTGTTGGAACATTATGCCTGACATCTGGTCAACCTTGACCTACTAGAACTTCTTCACCATGTGTCTGGTCAATCCCTTTGATCCACTTGGACTTTTCTCTTCATGCCAAATGTTCGGTCAACTTTGACCCACTTGGATTTGCCGTCTCGTGCCAAGTGTCTGGTCCTCCATGACCCACTTGGACTTCCATCAGATGTCCGGTCACCCTTAACCCATCTGGATTCCTTGTGCCAAGTATCTGGTCAATCCTTTGACCTACTTGGACTTTCCAACACCAGGTGTCCAGTCAACCTTGACCAACCCGGATTTCCACGTGCCTGGCTTCACTCACCCGATCTTTCCACTGCCCGAATTCACTCACTGGGACTTCTACCTGCCTAGCTTCACTCACTAGGACTTCCCATCTGCTTGGCTTCACTCACCAGGACTTTCCATCTACCTAGCTTCACTCACTAGGACTTTCCATCTGCTTGGCTTCACTCATCAGGACTTTCAATCTTCCTGGCTTCACTCATCGGGACTTTCACCTAGCTTCACTCACTAGGGTTTTCCAACTGCCTGGCTTCACTCACCAGGACTTTTTACTGTCTAACCTCTAGTTAGGATTTTCCCAATTAAGTATCCATTCAACCCTTTGACCTACTTGACTCTTCTTCACATCTAACTGGTCAACCTTGACCAGAGGGGAATTGTATTAACAATCTCCCCAATCGGACGATTATTTCTATGTATTGTTAAACATCAAAACCCAAACATCTAGACTCAGACTTGAGCCAACTCAAGCCTCCTAGTCAACCTGGTCAACCTTAACCCAGGGGATATTGCACCAACAAGAACCACACTCTAAAGGAGATGATGAATATTCTGTTGGATCGTAGAAGTCACTAGAGGGGGGTGAATAATGATCGAAAAATTTGAATCGAGTACGCAGTGAAAAATACAAATCACAACGCTAACATAAACCAGTTTTACTTGATTTGGAGCCTTCATCGACTCCTACTCCAAGGCCCGCACTCATCGAGTGCTTTCGTTGGGCAATTACTAATAGTTCGCTAATAGGATTACAATAGTAAGTACAGGAACTATTAAAAAGAAAATACTGACAACAATAAAAAGAACTTGAACCACAAGTTGTCGGAGAGCCTTCGTAGCGTTACAGGAGCAGAGTGTACCAAAGCAGTTGTAGAAGTTGTTGTGTTTGATGCTCCGTGGAGGCCTTCATTTATAGGCATGCTCCGGGCATCCAGATTGTGACGTAGGCCCGGCCAATCAACGTGCTCCATATCTGCGACGGGATAAGTTTTTGCCTTCCAGGCGCCCATACCATTATTTTCCAGAAATTCCTTTTCCTGCAAGAAAATGTTAGTCTGAGGTAAAATAAAAGTTAAACTAACCTGCAAAACAAAAGTTAGCATAATTTATAATCAAACAGAGTAGTAATTAGATTCCGTCTCCTCGAGATCGGAATCTAGTCACGATCTCAACTTAGATTTCTGAAATGGTTCTAAGTTGGATCGACACTTAAGTTCCCTAACTGGGAATGCGTCCTCACCAAGTCACTCCCCTCCAGTGACTTACCTTAACTTACCTGCTAGACATCAGGTCAACCCGTCGATTTGTCTGGACTTCGTGCCAGCTATCCGATCACCCCGTTGACCTAGCTGGACTTCATGCCAAACATCCGGTCAGCCCGTCGACCAATCCGGACTTCGTGCCAGCTATCAAGTCAGCACGTCGGCCTAGTTGGGCTTCGTGCCAGCTATCCTGTCGGCCCGTCGACCTAACTGGGCTTCGTACCAGCTATCCGATCGGTCCGTCGACCTAGCTGGGCTTCTCCTGCACACTTCATCAAAGTGTTAGATCACAACGAAACTAATTTAACCTATTTTTTCATTCATCAAAACTTGAGTTAGACCGTCAATGCTAACTGTACCAACATATTCTTCTATTGAGTTTTAGACTGTCAGAGTTCATATGAGAGAAAGTTGTGTTAATAGCTAATTACCTTTTAAATAAGGTACCTCAAAAAAATACTCAAAAGCTCTTATGAGTTATGGAATGAAAGACAATCATCCTATAAATAATTACGAATGTGGTGGCGTCTCACCAAAATTTTGGTACATAATCTGAAAAGGATTAAGATAAGATCAAAAATGACTGATTACATATTTATTGGATATGCACATAACAGTAGTGTGTGTATTAGTATTATATGCATTAGTTATAAATACCAGATACACACAAGAACTCTATAATAGAATCTAGAAATGCTTCATTCTTCCAGTATGTGTTTTTGTATAAGACTCGAGAAGAGTTAGCTCCTCAAAATGGGTATATAAAATACAAGAAAAAGAAGATGATGATGAACTAGTTGAGGTTGAGATCGGACAAAGTAAAAGAGCTCAAGTGGAAAAATTCTATGGAATAAATTTTATCACTTTGTTGTTGGAAAGTGAGCCTCATAATTACTCAGACGCAGTAAGCTCTTCTAATGGACTTCATTGAAAAGAGACAATTGCATCTGAGATAGACTCCATCTTACAAAATCATACCTAGGAACATGTGGATCTTCCTTAGAGAAGCAAACCACTAGATTATAAGTAGATCTTCAAGAAGAAAATAAAATTAGATGACACGATTGATAAGTATGAGGTCAGATTGGTAATCAAAGGATACCAACAACAAAAAAACCTTGATTATTTTGATATGTATTCTTTAGTGTCGAGAATAATTTTCATTAGAGTGTTGTTGGTTATTGCCGCTCTATGAAATCTGAAAATACATCAGATGGATGTAAAGACAACCTTTCTAAATGAGAATTTAGAAGAGGAAATCTACATAGAACAACCTGAAGGGTTTTCTGTGTTAAGACAGAAAATATAAGGTTTATAGATTGGCAAAGTCATTATATGACTTGAAACAAACACCAAAGTAGTGGCATGAGAAATTTGATAATGTTATGAAGAAATGTGGACTAAAAATTAATGAATGTGATAAATGTATTTACATGAAACCATAGAGAATGCCTTTGTTATCTTATACTTATATGTAAGTGACATACTTATCATTGAGAGTAATGATAAGATAATTAAATCTTCTAAAGATATGTTAAACTCAAAATTTGATATTAAAGATATGAGTGTAGCTGATATGATTGTAGGAATCAAAATTCTTAGAATAGTAGAATGACTCTTAGTTAGTCACATTACATGGACAAGATTCTTGAGAAATTTATCAAGGGTAATACTACATTGGCATGAACGTTGATAGATATGAGTCAACATCTATCGAAGAATCGAGAAGAAAGTATTTCTCAGATAGAGTACTCTCGAGTGATTAGAAGTCTGATATATCTAATGAATTGTACACGACCAAACTTAACTTACATAGTAAGTTAACTAAGCAGATATACAAGTAATCCCTGTGTTGAGCGCTGGAAAGGAATAAAAAGAGTACTGTGGCATTTAAGGTATACTTGTGAATATGGACTACATTATATAAGATATTCTGTTGTGATCAAATAATACAACGATACGAGTTGAATATCTAACATAAAAGACTCTTAGTCTATGAGTGAATATGTATTCACTCTAGGAGGTGCAACTATTTTATGAAAATCTTCAAAGTAAATCTAATAACCAAATCCATAATAAAATTTGAGTTTGCAACTCTTAACAAATGTGGTGAAGAAGCTGAATTATTATGACAATTCTTAAAAGATGTTGTTGGCGCAGCGGGGCCGGTCAGAAAGCGCAGTGTCTGTTAAGAAAGATAAAAAAAAAACCTTTCTTTGTTTTCAACTTGTTGGTTGCTACTTGGAAAACCTATAGGTTCCACTGTACAAAAATTTTGTACAAAGGTCTGAATCTTTTCCTAGCTACCATGTGTTCTTTTAAATTAAATTTTGGATCGCCTGCGGAACTTAACACGTTTGATCCAAAACTTAATCTATTTGTTCTTTTAGGTTTTGACTTGGATCTCCTGCGGAACTTAACACGTTCGACCCAAGTCTCCTTAAGTTATTAATTCCATTAAATATTAATTTCCATAAAAGGTTCCCAGTACTGACGTGGCGAGGCACATGGCCTTCTTGGATATGGGAGCAACCACCACCGACTAGACAAAACCTTTAATATAAAGCTAATATTTAATTTCCTAAAATAACTTTAGGTTAACCAAAGAGAACAATCAAATCACAAGGAAAAGAAAGAAAACAAAAGAACACAATATCGAAAAACATATTCGAAATACTAGAACGTAAGCCTCTTGTATTTGGTATTATTTCCATAAATAACTAGCATGATGCGGAAATAAAAATTACTAGTTATACCTTGTAGAAAAACCTCTTAATCTTCTACCGTATTCCTCTTCTAACCTCGGACGTTGTGTGGGCAACGATCTTCTGAGACGAGAAACCACCAATCACCTTCTTCTCCTCCTAGCTAGGTTCGGCCAACAAAGAGGAAGCTTCACCCAGGAAGAAAATCAAAATACTAACCAAGCTCCAAGAGATGCTAGCTTTCTCTCCTTCTTCTTCTTCTTCTCCGAGTAGTATCCGGCCACCACAAGAGCTCCAATGGAAGAGTAGGGTTCGGCCACCACAAGAGGAAGAGAGGGAGAGGTTGGCCGGCCACACCAAGGAACAAAAGAGGGAGAGAAATAATAGATGTTATGTCTCATGAAGGCACCCCTACCCCTTCTTTTATATTCCTTGGCCTAGGCAAATTAGGAAATTTAATTACCATAAAATTTCCTCAATTTCCTTGACATGATTTTATTGAGAAAAATAAAATAAAATTTCCCAAATTAAAACCAATGGCCGGCCACATCATTGGAGAACAAATTGGACAAGTTTTAATCAACAATTAAAACTTCCTAATTTGTTTCCGGAAATTTTAAAAAATAAAATTTCTCTTTAAAATCTCTTCATGGTTGATAAAAGGAAATTTCTATAATTTTAATTTTATCAACATGTGAATAATTTTTAAAGAGAAAATAAAACATCTCTCCAATCTACAAATAAGGAAAGAGATCTAATCTCTTTCTTTAATCTTTTGTAAATCTTTTACAAGAGATATATTTTAATTCTAATTCTCTTTAAATTATATCTTCCACATTATAATAAAAATTAAAATTAAATTTCTTTTTTAATTTATTTTGGCCGGCCCTACTAGCTTGGGTTCAAGCTAGGCCAATAATATACCTAGGCCGGCCCTAGCTTGGTTCCCAAGCTAGCTTGGCCGGCCCCTTATTGGTGGGTATAGAAGGTGGGTATAGGTGGGTATAGAACTCTATAAATAAGAGGCTACGATAGGGACCGAGAGGAGGAATTGGTTTTGGTCTCCCGATAAAATTAAGCATCCCGTGTTCGCCCCGAACACACAACTTAATTTTATCAATGATAATTCATTCCACTAGAGAACTATCATTGAACTACCGCATCAATCCCAAATTACATTTTGGGCTCCTTCTTATTATGAGTGTGTTAGTCTCCCGTGTTTAAGATATCGAATGTCCACTAATGAAGTGAGTTACTGACAACTCATTTAATTAATATCTTAGTCCAAGAGTAGTACCACTCAACTTTATTGTCATGTCGGACTAAGTCCACCGGCGGGGTTTAACATGACAATCTTTATGAGCTCCTCTTGAGGACATTATCAACCTAGTATCTCTAGGACACGTTTCCTTCTATAATCAACAACACACACTATAAGTAATACCATTTCCCAACTTATCGGGTTTATTGATTCAACGAACTAAATCTCACCCATTGATAAATTAAAGAAATAAATATCAAATATATGTGCTTGTTATTATATTAGGATTAAGAGCACACACTTCCATAATAACTGAGGTCTTTGTTCCTTTATAAAGTCAGTATAAAAGAAACGACCTCAAATGGTCCTACTCAATACACTCTGAGTGTACTAGTGTAATTATATAGTCAAGATAAACTAATATCTAATTACACTACGACCTTCTAATGGTTTGTTCCTTTTCCATTTTGGTCGTGAGCTACTGTTTATAATTTATAAGGTACTGATAACATCATTTTCTGTATGTGACACCACATACTATGTTATCTACAATATAAATTAAATGAACAACTACAAACAAATGTAGATAATTAGACCAAATGTGATTCTTTATTCATAATAAATGTTTACAAAGCTTAGGCTTTCAGTTTACATTCCAACAAAGAGGAATTGCAAAAGGTACCTAGAGGAAATGAAATGGAAGAGAAGTGAGACTTCTGCCTCAGATATATATGTTATAGAAGTCAATCTATCTATTTCTTCTTCATGGGTATTAGATACCGGATGTGCATTTCACATTTGTACTAATTCGTATCACGTGGTACTTGCGCTCTATATGTTTACTTGCCTTATGAGCTCGTGGTTCCTTCGAGTTTGCAATGCACCACTATTATCACAATAAATTGTGATGATTTTGGGCAAACCAGAATCACATCTAAATCCATTAAAGCTCCTGAGCCATACTGCTTCTTTAGCCGCCTGAGGTTGCTACATATTCAACTTCCATGGTTGAGTCCAAACGCATTTACGCTTAACACTCCTCCATGAAATGGCTCCACCTCCTAAAGTAAACACATAGCTTTGATGTAGACTTCATCGTTATCCCTATCGATTGGAAATCGAATCCAAGTGTAACCCATGGAGCGGATCGTTTGCTTGGTAAACTAGCATATAATCTCTAGTCCTTCTCGGTACTTCAATATATGCTTTACCGCAGTCCAATGTCCTTGTCAGGTTACTCTGATATCTGCTGACCATGCCCACGGCAAAGCAGATATCCGGTCTCGTATAAGCATTGCATACATTAGGCTTCCTACACTGAAGCATAAGGAACCGCTTTCATGTCCTCTATCTCTTTTGATGTCTTTGGAGACATCTCTTTAGATAGAGCTACTCCATGTCTAAAAGGTAAGAAACCTTTCTTGGAATCCTGCATGCTAAAACGAGCAAGGATTGTATCTATATATGAAGCTTGGGATAGACACAACATTCTTTTCTTACGATCCCTTATAACTTTGATCCCAAGAATGTGTGCACATTCTCCTAAGTCCTTCATATCAAATTGTTTGGACAACCATACCCTTACGTCTGATAATACCTTGACATTGTTGCCAATTAACAAAATATCATCTATGTATAGTACAAGAAATACCACCACGTTTCCGTTACACTTCTTATATACACAAGACTCATCCGGACTTTGAATAAATCCATATGACTGGATTACTTCATTAAACCGGATGTTCCAAGACCTTGAAGCTTGCTTCAGTCCATAAATGGACCGATTGAGCTTGCACACTAGATGCTCTTTGCCTTTTTCAATGAACCCTTCTGGTTGCTTCATATGGATGTTCTCTTCAAGACTTCCATTAAGGAAAGCTGTCTTGACATCCATTTGCCAAATCTCATAATCCATATGAGCAGCAATGGATAAGAGTATCCGGATAGACTTAAGCATGGCTACCGGTGAAAAGGTCTCCTCATAATCGATTCCCTCTTTTTGAGTGTACCCTTTTGCAACAAGCCTAGCTTTGAAGATTTCTACCTTCCCGTCTGTCCCTCTTTTCCTTTTGTAGATCCACTTGCATCCAACGGCTTTTACACCATCAGGTGGTTCTACAAGCTCCCAAACCTTATTAGAGTACATGGACTCTATTTCAGAATTCATTGCCTTTTGTCAAGATGCTGCATCTATATCTTGGAGTGCTTCGTCATATGACCGGGGATCAGGTTCATGTTTACCCAGGATCAAGTCCGAAGACTCTCCCAAAAACATGAATCTTTCAGGCTGCCTCACAACCCTCCCACTACGACGAGGCACTATTTGTGGTTGTGTATCATGTGTGACACGTGTTGCAGTCTCTTGTGGTACTTCATCTTGTACTGTTGGTACTGAAGTAGACATGTCCTCTCTAAGTTCTTCTAAAACAACTTTACTACTGGGCTTGTGATCCATTATATAGTCTTCTTCTAAAAACTGGGCATTGGTGCTAACAATGACCTTCTGGTCTTTAGGACTATAAAATAAACCACCTTTCGTTCCTTTGGGATATCCTACAAACACGCGAACTTCTGTACGAGATTCTAACTTATCAGCATCTGGTTTCAGCACATGTGCTGGACTACCCCAAATCCGAATATGTCTTAGACTGGGTTTTCGCCCATTCCACAATTCTATGGGAGTAGAAGAAACTGATTTAGAAGGTACTAAGTTCAGAACGTATACTGCTGTTTTCAAAGCATATCCCCAAAAAGAATTTGGTAATTCTGAATAACTCATCATCGATCTAACCATTTCCATAAGAGTCCTATTCCTTCGTTCTGCTACACCATTCTGTTGGGGTGTTCCAGGTGTAGACAATTGGGATTGAATCCCGGCCTCTAATAAGTAATTCCTAAACTCTCCTAAGAGGTATTCGCCACCACGATCTGACCGTAGTGTCTTGATACTTTTACCTAGTCGTTTCTCCACATCAGCCTTGTATTCTTTGAACTTATCAAAGCACTCAGACTTGCGGCGCATTAGGTAAATATATCCATATCTTGAATAATCGTCTATGAAAGAGACAAAATATTCAAAACCTCCTCTTGCCTGGACAGACATAGGATCACACAAATCAGAGTGAACCAACTCTAACACTTCTTTGGATCTATACCCCTTGGCCTTGAACGGCCTCTTGGTCATTTTACCTTCCAAGCAGGATTCACAAGTTGGAAAATTTTCCAACTCTAATGAACCCAAAAGTCCATCGGCTATAAGCCTCTGAATCCTACTTAAGTTAATATGACCAAGCCTTAGATGCCAAAGATATGCTTGGTTCATTTCCGAAGGTTCTTTTCTCTTATTAGAATTAGAAGATGAGTTATAAATTTCCATGTTTTGCTTTGTGGAAGAAATTGGATTTAAAGTATATAAATTGCCAACTAATGCACCAGAACAGATAATCACTTTATTTCTTTTAATAACTACATCGTTACTAAAAGAAACTGAATATCCATCTAAAAACAGTTTAGAAACTGAAATTAAATTCTTTCTAAAACTGGGTACATAAAGACAATTTCTTAAAACCAAATTCCTATTTCTACTAAAAGATAAGTAGACGTCTCCCACTGCAACAACTGCCACCTTAGTAGCATTGCCCATGTAGACGGTAATTTCTCCTTCAGATAGTCGTCGGGTTTTCTGGAACCCCTGCAAGGAATTGCAGACATGATCAGTGACTCCGTATCTACACACCAGGTTTTGGTAGATAACACCGCTAAACATGTTTCAACAACTAGAGTATGAGATATACCTTTGTTTTGGTTCCTACGAGGACTCCGCCTTCCAATGTCCTGCTTACTTGAAGCACTTGCCCTTTGACTTCTTCATTCCAACTTTAAATCCCGTACTGAGATTTATTCACTTTCTTTGAAGCAAATTGTTTCTTCTTCTTCTTTCCTTTCGGTTTAGAAGTAGAACCATTTTCGATAGTGAATTTGAGCATTGTGACGAAATAATCCTTTTGCTGCTTGTGTCAATAGTTCCGCTAATGAATAAACCCTCTTATTCATATTATAGTTCAGTGAACCGCTCAAAACTTCTAGGTAGCGTTGGAGGATCATATCGATCTGGGTTTCCCATCAATTTCTCCTCCAAGGATCAGTATCTCGTTCGGATAAGCCATCATCTTTAGGATATGATCCCTTACAGGAGTACCCTGCATGGTGGCTGTCATTATCTTTCTCATGGCTTCTTGCCTAGAAGCCCTATCTTGATGACCAAAGAGTTCCTTGAGATTGTTCATAATATCATAGGTTGTTGGTAAATCTTGATCTTGATGTTGCAATACATTTGACATTGAAGCCAAAATGTAACACCGCGCCATCTCATCCGCTTTTACCCATTTCCTATGATATTCAATCTCCTCTTGGGTAGATTCACCAATAGGTGCATGATGGGCATTCGGTCGAAAGTATTTATAGCTTTCAGCAGATAAGAACAATGTCCGGTTTCTTTTCCAATCTATGTAATTTGGTCCAGTAAGTCTATTCTGTTGAAGTATGATGGACGATGGGTTGAAAGACATCCTAAGAATCACAAATAACTTTTGGTCGAACTCTAAATTTAGAATAATATTGATTCCTCAAACAATACTATTTTAAATTAACCAACACCTCATAACACCGTGAATTTTGTATGCCACGTTAGTGTGGACGATACAAATTCAACATTTGTAAAAGGAGGGTTTTAACCCATTAATTTTATTATCTTGTCAACCTAACTTTTGACAAATAAAATTAATAGTTGGTATCATTTGGTCACACAAATAATAGCAGTGACTCCGATTAGGAGGATACTATTAGATGTGTCTAAGTGTATACCATTACTTGACACTAAGTCCATTAATAAGATTATGCCCCTTCCGTTGGGGAAGATCACACGCTCTTAATTAACTTCCTATAGTCATCCAAAATGGAAGTTCTAGTGATCCGCAAACAAGCTCATCCGTTATGGAGGAAGGCACTCGAGCCAACGCAAGCTTGTTTGCATCACTTACAAACCAGTAATGGAGACCATGGGATTTATTTAAAAATCCCTCTCCCACTTAGTTATTTATAAATGAGGAATTTTAACTATGCTAGCCTACTTAAACTTGTAAACTATGCATACACAACACAATATAAAAGCAATAAATAGAAAATTTAATTTTCAACTATTATGGCTTTTATCTCTAATTGTCCTCCGTGTGTTGTCATCCCAAGTTGCTGCCATATTTGGCCACCGCCACCGGGTCTTGTCGCATCCATCTTGCTCCTAGTTCCGCTGCGCCTCTGGTCCTTAGAAGGTTCCACGCTTTGCAAGATTCGATCCACGACATAAATAGAATTTTACATTTTTGATCCTATATTCCATAAAAGGAATGTACATGTATCTAGATCAAAAATAAAATCCTAATAAAACTAAATACAGCTCCTGCTGTATTTTAATACAATCATGCATACACATATAAATTGCCCTTGACATGTCCAAGGGTCCAATCACACACATAATTAACTAAAAGCCATAATAGTTGGATCCTGCATCCACAAAGTTAGCACATCCTACTATTAACCTGCCTAAATTATGTATGACATGTGCATAATTAAACTAAATACCAAATACACAGAGGCAAAACCCTAGCTCTGATACCAATTGTTGGTTGCTACTCGGAAAACCTATAGGTTCCACTGTACAAAAATTTTGTACAAAGGTCTGAACCTTTTCCTAGCTACCATGTGTTCTTTTAAATTAAATTTTGGATCGCCTGCGGAACTTAACACGTTTGATCCAAAACTTAATCTATTTGTTCTTTTAGGTTTTGACTTGGATCTCCTGCGGAACTTAACACGTTCGACCCAAGTCTCCTTAAGTTATTAATTCCATTAAATATTAATTTCCATAAAAGGTTCTCAGTACTGACGTGGCGAGGCACATGGCCTTCTTGGATATGGGAGCAACCACCACCGACTAGACAAAACCTTTAATAGAAAGCTAATATTTAATTTCCTAAAATAACTTTAGGTTAACCAAAGAGAACAATCAAATCACAAGGAAAAGAAAGAAAACAAAAGAACACAACATCGAAAAACATATTCGAAATACTAGAACGTAAGCCTCTTGTATTTGGTATTATTTCCATAAATAACTAGCATGATGCGGAAATAAAAATTACTAGTTATACCTTGTAGAAAAACCTCTTAATCTTCTACCGTATTCCTCTTCTAACCTCGGACGTTGTGTGGGCAACGATCTTCCGAGACGAGAAACCACCAATCACCTTCTTCTCCTCCTAGCTAGGTTCGGCCAACAAAGAGGAAGCTTCACCCAGGAAGAAAATCAAAATACTAACCAAGCTCCAAGAGATGCTAGCTTTTTCTCCTTCTTCTTCTTCTTCTCCGAGTAGTATCCGGCCACCACAAGAGCTCCAATGGAAGAGTAGGGTTCGGCCACCACAAGAGGAAGAGAGGGAGAGGTTGGCCGGCCACACCAAGGAACAAAAGAGGGAGAGAAATAATAGATGTTATGTCTCATGAAGGCACCCCTACCCCTTCTTTTATATTCCTTGGCCTAGGCAAATTAGGAAATTTAATTACCATAAAATTTCCTCAATTTCCTTGACATGATTTTATTGAGAAAAATAAAATAAAATTTCCCAAATTAAAACCAATGGCCGGCCACATCATTGGAGAACAAATTGGACAAGTTTTAATCAACAATTAAAACTTCCTAATTTGTTTCCGGAAATTTTAAAAAATAAAATTTCTCTTTAAAATCTCTTCATGGTTGATAAAAGGAAATTTCTATAATTTTAATTTTATCAACATGTGAATAATTTTTAAAGAGAAAATAAAACATCTCTCCAATCTACAAATAAGGAAAGAGATCTAATCTCTTTCTTTAATCTTTTGTAAATCTTTTACAAGAGATATATTTTAATTCTAATTCTCTTTAAATTATATCTTCCACATTATAATAAAAATTAAAATTAAATTTCTTTTTTAATTTATTTTGGCCGGCCCTACTAGCTTGGGTTCAAGCTAGGGCCGGCCACCCAATAATATACCTAGGCCGGCCCTAGCTTGGTTCCCAAGCTAGCTTGGCCGGCCTATTTGTGGGTATAGAAGGTGGGTATAGGTGGGTATAGAACTCTATAAATAAGAGGCTACGATAGGGACCGAGAGGAGGAATTGGTTTGGTCTCCCGATAAAATTAAGCCCCTAACACACAACTTAATTTTATCAATGATAATTCATTCCACTAGAGAACTATCATTGAACTACCGCACCAATCCCAAATTACATTTTGGGCTCCTTCTTATTATGAGTGTGTTAGTCTCCTGTGTTTAAGATATCGAATGTCCACTAATTAAGTGAGTTACTGACAACTCATTTAATTAATATCTAAGTCCAAGAGTAGTACCACTCAACCTTATTGTCATGTCGGACTAAGTCCATCTGCAGGGTTTAACATGACAATCTTTATGAGCTCCTCTTGAGGACATTATCAACCTAGTATCTCTAGGACACAGTTTCCTTCTATAATCAACAACACACACTATAAGTAATACCATTTCCCAACTTATCGGGTTTATTGATTCAACGAACTAAATCTCACCCATTGATAAATTAAAGAAATAAATATCAAATATATGTGCTTGTTATTATATTAGGATTAAGAGCACACACTTCCATAATAACTGAGGTCTTTGTTCCTTTATAAAGTTAGTATAAAAGAAACGACCTCAAATGGTCCTACTCAATACACTCTGAGTGTACTAGTGTAATTATATAGTCAAGATAAACTAATACCTAATTACACTACGACCTTCTAATGGTTTGTTCCTTTTCCATTTTGGTCGTGAGCTACTGTTTATAATTTATAAGGTACTGATAACATCATCTTCTGTATGTGACACCACATACTATGTTATCTACAATATAAATTAAATGAACAACTACAAACAAATGTAGACAATTAGACCAAATGTGATTCTTTATTCATAATAAATGTTTACAAAGCTTAGGCTTTCAGTATACATTCCAACACAACTATGATTAGTAGCACTATCACAATAATTATAATTTCAAATGAACAACTAATAAAAAGAAGAGGCAAACAGATTTGACTTAGTTACAACCTAGGTGGTTGTTAATCAAAGGCAGTTGCAAAGCTCTACTAGAAAAATGTCCTTCTCTGTAAGCAGAGAAGTCTCTTACACTCTTTGAAAAGTTCAGAAAAGACTAAGAAATGATTATAGTAGTTGTTCTAAAATTGTTGATTTTCTAGGTCCAGGGGTCCTTTTATAATCCCTGGGAAATCTCATCCGAAGCTTAAGGGCGCCTCCAAGTAGGATGGAGGATGCCTCTAGCAAGGTAGCAACGGATAAAACTTTATCCGCTGCCAACGACTACTTTGGCCAGGTCGAGGGCACCCTCCATATGCATGGAGGGTGCCCTCCATGCTTATGGAGGGCGCCCTCCGCCTGAAGATGGCGGAGGCACATGGCGTGCCTCAGAGGCACCTTCATCCTCTGTTGAGAGCGCCTCCAGCAGGTTTGCTTAGCTCCTTTCACTCTCCTGCTGCTCCGATCGCTTGGGTGATTGTGGCCAACCAAAATAGGGCTCACCTGAACCTAATTTCCGGCCTTCTTCTCGAGCAGGCTTGTGCTCCTGCTTCTCATCCCTCGAACGTCGCACACATTCTTCTCGTCCATCAGTGTACTCTTCCACAGTATCTCGTCCCTCGGACGCACAGAGCCCGTCGGCTTTCTCCCATGCTGTCCTTTTCGTAAGCCGCATCTTCCGCTTGACTTCCTGTACTCCTAAGCTCCTGCACACTTAGACACAGGGATCAAAACGAAACATGACCTAACCTAACTTGGTTGATCACATCAAAACAACCACGGGGTCCAACAGATGTTCCTAGATAGCACAAACTAGTGTCGATAATTTGCATACATTGTGATAGTCAATAAGCAATTGGTCGGTCACAAAGCCATTTGAATAATGGTAAGTCTAGATATATACATTGTAGACATAATACCATTAGACAATTACTCTTAATAGGAGTTATCACTCTTGACTATGTGACGTCAAAGGATAACCTAGTAGATTTGTTAACTAAAGGGTTAAATAGAGAGTTAGTTGAAAGTTCATCGCAAGGGATGAGCTTGATACTGATGAGAAATGTTGGTGTAAACAAAACCTAACCTATGAGACTAGAGATCCCAATAACTTTTTTCAAAGGGACAACCTAACTGCATTGATAAAGTTGCTTACTGTGGGGGAATGACCCAATAGATCATTGAAGAATGGAGGTTAAGTGCACAACTTTTAATGATCTAGTAGAGTAATGTGGAATACTCTTAAGAGATCACCTATGTGAGAAAAAAATAGGACCGCTTCGAAAAGAATTATAGACACTATTCTTAGAACTTCTCACAGAACTAGGCATGTTTATAGCTAAAATCGATATACTCATGAGAACCGAGTCGTACTAGGGAGAGTCCTGTGTGAGATATGTCAATACCTATATAGACGGTAAAATAGTTCAAGGACATCGTGTCTACTGTCAGCTAATAACCGAATAGATTTTCACAAGGGAAGGTTCAAAGGGTAAAACCTACTTGTTCTATACTGAATTCAATTGTTAAATGTTATCACATACCATGTTTCTATTCATGTAGAAAATTGAATGGAAAAGGAGGTGGAAAGGAAGAAGGAGACTCCTTTGTGCATGAGTTTAGTCTCACATTAGAAATTTCAAGGCACTATGGTTGGTTATATTGTTATACATGCATTGATGATGTGAGCAAATGAATGATGAGAGACTCTCTCTCACGTGTGGTGTTGGGGAGGGGGGGGGGGGGGGGCAAATCCAGGGCCCGAATTTGTACTGAACTAACTTTGAATGAATCAACATTTTGTCATCTGAATATCTTGTTGCTATCTGCTCAAGAGTGTAATGGAAACATTAATCTGGTTGACATTAAACTCATTAATGGCGATTCTGTAACATCTCGATAATAATGTATGACATTAAACCCATTAATAGTGATTCCATAACGTCTCGACAATAGTATTTGACATTAAACCAATTAATAATGATTCTGTAGTGTTTCAGCAATAATGACCAACATTAAACTCAACATTGAATGACCATAACTCGACCATTCATTTTAGCCATGGGTGAGCCCTCCTATAAAAGGATGTCATGAGCAAGAGTAGAAAAAAAGATAAGCGAAATCAAAATAATTCCTCCACCTTTGTTCCTCGATTTTTTCCTCTTAGTCATTCATTTGCTTGGTTGAACTACTCGTGATAACACTCGTGTACATTCTTAGTTCGCCACGAATAACTAGTGCTTGGTTGTGTGCATGGTGCCATTGTATCTTAGGAAATAGACGACGTGAGAGAACCTAAAAGCACAGCCGAAGTGGGATGAATCTGTTTCAAAGAAACTGAGTTGAGCGCAGGCCTCAGCATCTCCCTTGGCAAATTCCTTTCCCGACTTGACGACTCTGATTCCCGACTCGGCTTCCGACTTTCGACTCAGCGACTTTGCTTTCAGAATAGGTAATATGAAGCAGCAATCTTTCTGACAACCTAGCAGCTCGACTTGACTTTCAAGGATGACAATCTAAGATTATTTGATTAAGTAATCTCAACAGATATGTCCGAATTTAGTTTGTAAATTCAATATTTTTTTAAAAAAATATTTGGCAACATATTGTCCAACAACAACTAAATTCACAATGGTCCATGACATGATTCTTACTTTGATTGTGTGGTCCATGGAGGCAGAGTAAAGCATGTCGCCCACCATAAATGAGGTTACTACAAGTTTATGACCAGCAAGAGAGGCTGCTAGCTCAAGAGAGTTATTTTCTAAATCAATTTTCTATGCCAGTATACTTCCATCATGCAGCAAGAATATAGGGATGAGAATTCAGCTATCAAACACAAAAATGTGAAGCATAGAAAAAACAGCAAAACCAATCATATATAATACCTAAAACCAAAAAATAGCAATCCGTTGGCAACAACCAGAGAATGGACCTGTCCATTTGGTCCATCAAGACAACTTTGAGTTACCACAAGGAACAAATCCAATATACAATTAATATCTGAACAGGGAAAGAAAAAGCAGAATTGAATAGAGAGTATCTATTTACTGACCTTGATAGAATTTGGAACTCCTACAAATATCCAGGGTCCTGCACTTATCCGAGAAGTCACTTCCCCTCCCATTTTGAAGCTAGCAAGGAGCTGTATCAGGTGAATATAAAGGGGAATTTAGACATCAGCAATACATTAATTAATGCAAGGTTTTGCAAGGGAGAAACCCTAGATTCTATCTCTCTAGTGATTGGATCTAACAACAACCCTTCATCCGATTCCGATCAACTACCAATGCAATTCTTCATGATCCAACGGATTCAGTGAGCCTTTTCAAAGCCATTTGCAGAGTTTTCTTCTTCCTCACAGTGCCACTTCATTAAGCATTTCTCCTTGGTAGATTTGTAGTTCATGTTCTATTGGATCTAATTGCAGCAACTTGGTTGGTTTAATTCCTTAATGCATTTGAATTTGAATTTGAATTTGATTGAGGTCAATTTAGTTTGTTATTTTCCTATTTGTGCCATTTACATTTGAATCCTTGCTTCCTTAGTTAATTGCAGTGGCTTAATGATGATCCCTGTTTAGATTAGGGAGACACGGTATGTGACGGTTGAACACAACTATGAGCTCGACGACCGTCGATCGGACGTGGCTGCGAGATTGAGAGAGAGAGATGCTCCAAGAGAAACTTTCAAGAGAGAAATCAGGAGAGAGAGAGAGTAGAGGGGTTGGTGGCACCCCTTGAGTCAATCCTCTCCTTTCCCTTTCTCTCAATCCCAACCCTAAAAAAGGGGGAAAAGAAGGAAAAGATGAATAAGCCGCTTGACCTCGTGGCAACTATTCATACCTCTGCATCACTGCTAATCCCCATTGTACCACATGATACCCATTTATAAAGGATAGACTCTAACTTAGTCGTTTTAAGATATTTTTGTCAAATTATCTAGAACAATGTTTATCGTGGTCGGTGAAGATTGGATGTGTTCCCTTTGGAAGTACAGATTCATGCATCCTCTTGTGGAGGTCAACTCCCTTCCTTCAATGTGGTCGAGTCCTCCCCCGATAATCTTTCAAGAGGTGGGTTGGGTGCATAATAGGCAGATTAAGATTTCAGTTTACATCAATTATATTATGCACTTTTACACAAGAAAACTCACTAAAGCAATAATTCTAATGAATCTAATGTGTTTACAGCGGGACACATGCTTTTGGTATAAGAATTTTTTTACTTATTAGTATGAGTCTAGATCCTCTAGACCATTTTTTACGGTCTAAGAAATGATCCCTAAATATGCATTGATAGAATACATGGTCCCCACTTATAAATAAGTGGGGACCATTCATCCCCATTAATATATGTTTAGGGACCATCCCCTGGACCGTAAAAAGCAGTCCAGCGGATCTACCCTCGTAGATGGATTTTCTGAGCATTAGCATACAAAATATAGATGGATTCATATATTTAGACAATTCTACAAACTATAGATGGATTTATCATAACTGAGTTGTATTATGCTGGAGAAACATTTCTCCGATAGTATAAAATTTTCCTAATTTTTTCAGTCGATTCTCATCCTTTTCAATATCCCCGAGCATCCCAAGTCGCTAGGATCTTCTCCCAAACAATCATTTTCTCGGATGTTACAATAAATACTACAGTAATAGCATTGCTACAATAATGCTTCTTTGCGATGACCGGTGGGCTGGCGTCGTGGCGCTTCCCCGACACGGAAGGGGTACAGGCGATGAGGGGTGCTGGAGTGAAATCACCTTTGCTTCGTCGAAGGGTTTATTGGAGCTTATATAGGTGACTTGGGTGAGAAGCAATCGAAACAAGTTTGGAATTGGAATCAATTTATTAACTCAAAATTACCAGGTCCATTAGTAGGTCTATGAAACCAGTCCAATTACCAGGCCTATTAGCATATTCAAATTATAATTAATCTGTCACAATGCCTTAATTATAATATATTATTTAGTATGACACAATCACTTATTATTAATGATAATTTAAAATAAATTAAATCACTTAATATGAAATTTCTAAATTACTAATTGAAGTCCGCCTCAACCATGATTAACTTGTACAAGAGAGAATATTTAAACAAACGGCAGATTATATATATATATATATATATATATATATATATATATATTTAACTATTGAACTAACAATAAATAACAACACCACCAACAAATTAATTGGTTCAATTTCTTAAAATAACAGGGAGATGCAGCCCTTGAAGGAAACTCTTAATCATCTCCAAAGCTCGAGCTGGCTGATAGCTTGGAACATTATGCCCTGCTCCCCGAACAGTAGCAAATGTTAAATTATGATCATAAACCACAGTGTATCCCCCAACCTGCATATTCACAATAAAAATCATCAAAATTAATATTGTTCTAGTAGTTGTAGTCATGGTTTTAGCAATGAAGAGAGTTTTGACATCTTTCACTGTAATTCTGCCAATATCATAGGAGGATAACTTGCTTATCTATGTAAACACTTTCAGTTTTTTTATCTATGGGTGAAGTGGATTCAAGGATAATGAAATACAAAATATATGAATGTGCAATTACCAAAATATTTAAAATAATATAATTGTCTACCTCATTGTTAAGCATCCAAGCTCTCCATGGAACCTTCACTTTAAGCTTTAGTTTGTTGAGGGAGTATCTTGTGGAAGTAACCGGAACTCTTCCATCCAAGTCACCGCTGCACAATAGCATGCATGAATATGAAAGTGAACCAAGCCAAAGCTTACTTAGGGACAAAATTTGATTGAAAACCCCTCACTCGTAATCTGACAAACAATAACTTTATCTTTATCGTATGACATACGTTATGTCGAAATCTTAAAGACTTGTGCATATCTCCAAGGCGTAGCACAGACGGTGGGCGCATGACATTTATGGCGTAATGACCAGGGGTCGATTCTCAAGAATTGATAACCTAGAGTTCATCCTACCATATGCCTATAGCCTGTGTACCTACATGTATCTCTCTCTATATCCGTGGGGCCGACACTAAGGGGGGCGCTAAGGTAACAAATCTATCTTTTCTTAAAGACTTGTGCAACTATAGCTACTAAAACAATGTCCTCGAAATGAAAAATCGATATATCTATAACTATTATTGTAGTTACACAATGTATATAAGGGCCATAAAATTGATGTACCTAAAGCCGATACCCCTTATAATATGATGAAAATCTCTATTTACTCATGCAAAACTACTGTCATACGATGAAGACATCGATGACGACAAAGGGGTTTTCATCTAAATTTTGTCTCTCACTTTAACTTATCTTCTGAGTTAGTTATATGAATCTAACGATGAGGCTATAATTATTTTTTTTACCTGTACTTCAAAACCCTAATTCCATTAGACAATAATTCGTGAATAATTGGTAGCATTGTGGAAGGCTGATCTGACCAACCCTGTATCACTTTGCTGCATTGAGACAAAAAATATAAATAAATGAGTTGAATTTTCATTATTTTGTTTAAAAGAAAATAAAAATATCAAGTGACAGCTTGGTGCATATGAAGTATAGATATATACCTACAACCAGACCAGGTGTAGTTGAGCTTTGTCACATTGGCATGTAGAGCTTTCTGCACCTTAGGATTGTTAAGGTATGCCTCCACGTAATTAGAAGTACAAGGATCAAAATTCTCAATCTGCATCAGAATTTAAATACAACATTAATTTCAATATACAGAGATAACAATTGGTAGGTACAAAGGGATCGGACAAAGTTGTCATATATTTTGAAAAATAGAACAAGATCATCGAATCTGTTAATTCCATGGTTTTTACATTTAACTTGGATATAAACCATATCTCTATTATTCATAATTGATATGATTGAGCGAAAATTTTGAATCAGTTAGGCCACAAAAAGAAGCCTCCTAAGGTGAACAAAAATATATTATTCAAGTTCCAACTCAACATGTGGAAGAGGAGCTTGTGAAACACATGAATCCATGATCAAGAGGAATTTATAATCTCTCTGACTCGAATGTTGAATGGCCATTATCATAAGCCACCCTTCTCCATTTGTGCAATATTCAAGTGGAAAATATTCATATTAGTGATTAAGTTTAGAATGAGTTTAGAAAGGGGGGCCTGCCCGCCAAATGATCTAAGGAAACTTATAATCTCATCAAGTCAATCCTGCAGCGTATAGGTCACCCTGGGTGCAATTTAACCTTATCCAGTGACTGACTTGACTGAGAACCATAAAATGATTTGAGTGAAAACTATGTAATGTTAGTGATTAACATTCAAATGATTGGTGGAGGGGCCTTGAAAGGGTAGCAAGACCATTGCATATCTCTTCGCACATCACATGATCAAGCGGGACTCAATCTCGAGATCACCTGGCGTTCATGCATTTTTTTTTTTTTTTTGAATATGAGGGTTTGCATCAAGTTAGTTGTTATTGTATTTCTCAAAGGGATCATGATAGAAGTTAGCATTTACAGTCTGATTACCCCTAAATCCAATATAGATTTTTCCTAATTTAACTTGCGATCAAACAAGAATGCAATGAACTTCGATTCTAAATTGACTCTAAAACTACCAGGAAAATGAGGATAAATATATAAAGATGCTGGCAATAGACAAACCGAGGGCAACTTTGGAGTTGGCGTCACGCCCGATGAGAAGCACAGAGGTGCATATATGTTGTAGACGTTCACTTCCGTGAAAACGTGGTTCGCCTCGGCAATAGCTCGGTTGCACTCCGGAGGTTGTAGTTGCGCACCCGGCGAAAAATTGCAGAACTTGTGGATCGCAACGATGGTCTCGTCGGCTAAGAACGCGTGCGTCCAATAGTAGTCAAGCAGCCCCTTGTTACTCGTCTCCTCGTCAATCACCGCGTTCCCGATCTAGGTCATTCGAAAGCAAAAAATTGACATCTTTCAGTCGAGAACTAGAGGAGATTGATACTTCCCAAATCATCTTGCAATCGAAATGAGAACTTTCGATGAAGAATCGGATCTGAGGGGATCGATCCTTCCCAATCAATTTAATTAGAAATCAAAAGAGTGGGGATCGATCGATCAGACTGATTATTCTCGGGATTCACGTCTTACCGCGATGCCTTTGAGATTGATGAGGCGATCTTTGTGATGGAGTATGGCATGGGCGAGCTGGGGGACGTAGTGCCCGGCGTAGCTCTCGCCAGTGATGAACAAGTCCCTCCCCTTATACTCCGGGAACCGCTCGAACCAGTTGACGAGGAAAACCAGAGCGTCAATCGCTGTCCTACGGTCGCCGCTCGTGGCATAGTCCGATGTGGTGTTAGAGTAGGAGAAGCCAACGCCGGCGGGACTCTCTAGGAATAAGATGTTCGCCACTGAATGGTGGCATGATGCCAGTCAATTTGAGGTAATGCCAAAGCAGAAATCTTTTGTCACGATGATGATAATGATGATGATGATTCCTACCTTCGTTCCAAGCATAGGGATTCCTATACAGAGTCTTGCCATCACTCATGACTCGAAACGGCCCGAGCTCCTCCATGGCGCCGTACCCTAGAGATGAACACCCCGGCCCTGCACCCGCCCATGCCACATCAACCACTCTATCGATCGAAAAGCAACATCATTTTATACTAATTCCATACCTCCATTGAGCCAAAGCACAATAGGCTTTGATCCGCTGTTCTCGGCAGCCTCGACAAACTAGTAAAATAGAGCCCGTCCGTTGGCTCTGTCAACTGTGACATACCCCGCGTACTGATCGAAATGCACCCCTTCTGGTTGGCCAGGCAACCGAACAACCTTGTCCCCCTCCTTCAGCCCGCTATTGTCGTAGGCCTTCGACTCCAAGTCAGATACCGAAAGAAGACTTCTTGCCCAAGAAGAAGAAGATGACCTCTCTGCTCCGTTGTTAAAGTAGAACTTGTTTAGCACATCTCTCTGCCTCACCGTGCTGGAAGCCACGCAGTGTAAGAAACAGAAGAGGAGCAGGCGGAGGAGGAGGAAGAAGAGACAACTGAAACTTGGCTTCATTGTTTGTTTAGGAATGAGGAATAGAATGGAATAGAATCTTATTTATGAGATGAATCATTGGATAATTATGGTATGAATCTTTTATATGGGATGGATTCTTGTTGGAGCCAGCGGAGATTGATGCGTTTGTTCTGTTTGGCAATGGACTCTGTAAAAGGCCAACGAATGATTAATTTTGAATAAACATTTTCAAAATTAAAAGAATTTAAAAAAAAATCCACTTTTTTTCAATATTTATACAATGAAATAATGCATATTCATATTTTATTTAAATCTAATTTAATTTTCCCTTAATTTTTATCAACTTTTACCACTCACTCACTGGATTATTCATTTATCATAATAAGTAAATCTAATTAGTTTTAGCACTTCTTGTGAGTCACGTATATAATGATCTAATTAGTTTTAGCTTAACTATTAACTAATTAAATTAAGTGAGATTAAATTAATAATGAAGTTTAAATTTATTTAGTTAATGTTAAATTAATTGATTTTAAATTTGATTTCGAATTAACTAAAATGTTAAGTATGGATTAACTAGTTAAGGATTAATTAAGATTAGATTTATTAGTTTAGGATTAATTAAGTGTAAGTTAACATAATTTAAGTTTGAGTAAATTAGTAATTAAGTTTAAGATTTATAATTATTACTCACGTTTTGGTAAATTAAGTGTAATTATGAACTATTTAATTGAATCTGAGGTCAATTTATTAAGTTTGATTCGACATAATATTCTTACTTAAATAAGATTTATTCATTAATTAAATATGAATTAAATTGTTTAGTTATGTTTAAATTAATTGATTTAAACTAATTATGAATTAGGTTAAATTAAACTTATATTAATCAAATAATAAAGGTTTATTACGTTGATTAATAAATAAGTTTTTAGGTTATAAAGAAAATAAAAAACTTTTAATTAATTGAATTAATTGTTTAAGTTTTAATTAAATTGATTAAGATTACTTAACTTTTAATAGTGTTAAATTTATTTAAGTTTTAGTTAAGTTAATTTAAGGTGGATAACTAAGGTTCAATTTTGGAGTCATTTAGGTGTGTTTAAGTTAGGTTTATGTTAGGTTTAATTTTAAAATTAAAATTATGAATTTAGTTTTAATTGGATTTAGTTAGATTAAAATTCAAATTAAGTCAAATTTTTAATTAGTTAATATAGTTAGTTAGTTTAGGATTAATTAAGTTGATTACGTTTTTAGGTATAAATGTTATTGCAAGAAGCAGCAGATGATCAAACCTAAGTTTTGATATTGACAAAAGGTTCTATGTTACGTCTTATTGTTGTTCTAGAAAGTTTAATTGAGTGTACAGAAGTCCTAAGTGATCTTAGGCAAAGAAGTCAAAGTGGACATTAAGCAATTAGAAAATCCTAGTTTGGGCTAGGCAACGAAGTCTTGGTCCGATGAACTGGGCGAAGTCTTGGCAGGTCGAGAATGTCGGACAAAAATTTTAGGGTCGAGGACAATAGATGAAGCCCTGGAGGTTGCGGGCACTAGGCGGAAAATCCTAGAGTCGAGGACATTAGGTAAAAGTCTAGAAGTCTCGAATACTGAGCACAAGTCCAAATGGTCTGGATGATCAATTTGACAAAAGGTAAACTCTCCTGAAAAGAGTATGTGAGGACACATTCCCCGTTGAGAGAACAATAGAAGTCAGTTAGACCTAGAGTTTCGGCGAAACTCAAAGTCATGACCAGATAATTCAGAAACTATCAAATATTACTTTTCTTTACATATTATTTATGTCTATAACATTATGGTGCAGGTGATTGAAATTGTAAGTTGGTTAGAAAATGAGCATCTAGGCACCCGAACCCGGACATCCAGGTGCTCAGACATGGTCGAAGCGCCCGGACTGGGGAGAATCCAAGCACCTTCACGAGCTGAGGTGGACGCACCTGGATTGGCCGCCACATATCACAATCTAGGCGCTAGGATCGGTCTGGGCGCCCAGAGATGGGTAAAATTTACTAGATAAAGTTTCAATGAGAGCACGCCACGTCATCCCAGTAGGGGTGCTCGGGAAGGAGTCCAAGCGCCTAGATGAGACTATAAAAGGAGGGTTCGATCAACACCTTCAGTACATCAATGCTAAGGTTTATTCATTAAATTTTGAAGTATATAGTTTTGAAAAATAAGGTTTTAATTTTAAAAAATAAGTTTGAAAAATATGTAAGTTTCGAAAGACCAACAATATCCTATTCTACTGAAATTTTTATTAGAAAATTATAAGTCAACTATCAGGAGCATAAGTTAAAGTTAAAGTTTAACTCAGGATAAAGACAAAAAAACAAAGTCAACTAAGGAAAAAAGTCAAAGCCAAGTCAATGTATCTAAAAATATAAATCAGTCTCAAGACCTAAAATCTAATAGTCTACTATGAAGATGTATGGTGGAGGGGGCCAAAGCTCCAAGATCTAAAAAAATTCATCAACTAGAAGTGTTGAGTCTGCTCCTCCTCCCTAAGGCTATGAATTTCTTGTTAGAGACAAGTGATAGACTCCTCAAGGCTAGTGTATTTGTCCTTGCTACTCGGAATACTGTTCTAGTTTCTCTGTACAAAAATTTGTACAAGCATAAAATTATTCTTGCTACCCATGTGCTCTACTGAAGTTAAATTTGGATTGCAAATGATGCTTAACATTATTAATCAAAATTGTCCTTCAGAAGTTAAAGTTGGATTGGAAATGACACTTAACATTTTTACTCCAAGTTTAACCGATGTGATCTTCCTAAGTGAAATCATATTACAGAAGTTAATTAAATATCTATTTCAAAGATTGACTTCCAGGTTAAACATGGCGAGGCACTAGACCTTCTTGGTTATGGGATTATCCATCACTTCCTAGACAAAGTCTTTCAAAGAAATCAGATATTTAACTTCTTACAATAAACTAGGTTTAACTACAGAGACCTCAATAGAAGCACAATATCAAAATATGAAATCAAAAAATAAAATCGATAACAAAACGATAACCTAAAACCGATAGCCTCTTGTGTTTGGTTTTTCAAGATCTATACAAAGAACATGAACCAGTTATGATGCGGAAACAAATAGCTAGTTATACCTTCCTTTGTAGCTTAAGACCTCTTGATCTTCTGTTGTATTCCTCTCCTCCTCTTGGACGTTGTGTGGGCAACGATCTACCAAGATGGAATCCATCCGAACCACTTCTTCTCCTCCAAGACCCTCAAGCCACCAAGGGATGCCAAAATAGGAAATTTCCTTCTCTTCTTCTTCCTTACCTCCAAGCCACCGGCCACAACAAGATAAGCTTCCTCTCTTGTCGCCAACCCTAAGGAAGAAAGCCTCTTTTCTTGCCGCTGGCTCTAGGGTGGAAAGCTCCGTCTCTTGTACCACTGACCCTAGCTTGAAGAAGGAGGACAATTGTTGTCGGCCTCTAGGGGAGAAACCAAAGGGAGAAGAGAAAGGAAAAATGGCTGGCCACCCAAGGAAAAGAGAAGAGGAAATAGAATTGTGTTACTCATGAAGCAACCTCTCATTCTCCTTTATAATCCTTGGTTATGGGAAAGAAGGAAAGTTTTAAACATAATTAAAACTTCCTTATTTGTGGCCTCCCCTTAAAAGGAAATTTTAACAACAATTAAAATCTATCTTTTCTAAATTTCCTATTGTACATGGTAATAAAGAAAAGTTTTAAAATTAATCTCTCTCTTTTAAAACATGTAGACAACTATAAAAAAGGAAAGATTAATTAAAACCTCTCTTTTTAAATCATAGTTACAAAAAAGGAAAATTTTATCAAAAATTAAAATCTTTTTTAAACATTATAGATAACTACAAATAAGAAAATATTTTAACTAAATTAAAATCTCTCTTTAATTTTTTGTAGATAACTATAAAAGGAAATATTTTAAAATTTTAAAACTCTCTTTTAAAACCATGAGAATGGCTATAAAAGGAAAATTAAAATCTTTCTTTTAACCATTGTAGATAACTACAAAAAGGAAAGATTTTAACAAAATAAAATCTCTCTTTTAACCATTGTAGATAACTACAAATAAGGAAAAATTTTAACAAAATTTTGTTTTAAAAACAAAACTTCCTTTTCCTTTTCTAGTGGTCGGTCCCAATCTTGGGCACCAAGCTTGGTCGGCCACCTCTTGGCTTCCAAGCCCATGCTTGGCCGACCCCCTTGCACCAAGCAAGGATGTGGCCAGCCCATTACTTGGATAAGAAGTGGACTTTATGGATACAAGGATTTATAGAGGTTACAATAGGGACCGAGAGGAGAAATTGATTTTGGTCTCCTGATCAGCTTGAGCTTCCTGTGTTGTCCCGAACACCCAACTCAAGTTCATCAATAATAACTCATTCCACTAAAGAGTTATTATTGAACTATCGCACCAATCCCAAATTATATTATGGGCTCCTTCTTATCATGAGTGCATTAATCTCCCTGTATTTAAGATATCGAATGTTCATTAACTAAATAAGTTACTGACAACTCACTTAATTAATATCTAACTCCAAGAGTAGTACCACTTAACTTCATTGTCATGCTAAACTAGGTCCACCTGCAGGGTTTACATAACAATCCTTATGAGCTCCTCAAGGGGGCATCATCAACCTAGATTACTATGACACAATTTCATTCTATAATCAATAACACATAATATAAATAATATCATTTCCCAACTTATCGGGCCTATTGATTTAATGAACTAAATCTCACCCTTTGATAAATTAAATAAATAAATATTAAGTATACATGTTTGTTATTATATCATAATTAAGAGTACATACTTCCATAATAACAAAGGTCCTGTTCCTTTTTTTACAGTCAGTATAAAAAGAACAACCTCAAATGGTTCTGCTCAATACACTCAGAGTGTACTAGTGTAATTTTATAGTCAAGATAAACTAATACTAAATTACACTACAATCATTCCAATGGTTTGTCTCATTCCATCTTGGTTGTGAGCAACTTCTTATAATTTATAAGGAACTAATAACATGATCTTTTGTGTGACACCACACACCATGTTATCTTCAGTATAAATTAAATGAACAACTATATTTAGCATATAAATGTAGACATTTAACCAATGTGATTCTTATTTCAAAATAAATGTTTATACAAAAAACTAAAGAAGATCAGGCAAATCCTCCTCTTCTACTAGGATTGCATCTAGGTCAAGATGGGGTTGATCCTTTGGGTCAGGTTGATGTTGGTCCTCTTACCTCCATGACATGACTCCCTCATCATCTATATAAACACTAGCTAAAAAAAGGTTCCTAGCACCTACTATGTTAAAATCATTTAAGTTTTTGACATCACCTGAGGTGACATCAAAACCTAATGATGCTAAAAGTGAAGTCAAAATATAGCATTAAGGCATGTGAACCCTTCTGCTAGTGCTAATACTATCAGAGTAAATGATGGCATGAAACATTTGTAAACTAATATCTACGTTAAGCCTATGGCATAATGCATAAAGTAGAAAAGAATGGAATGGTCACATTATGACAATATCTCTAGTGGTCAAAGGCAAAATCCATAGGACTAGGACCCTATATAAGATATAGTCCTAACTCTGAAGTGTAATGGATCATAATTTAGTCACAGTGGGTACCTGATAACTATCATTTTATAACATTATTTAGGATCCTATACTTGAGTTTTGAGTTGATTGTGTGTTTAGATCTACATTTATATCACATGTTAAGAGTTGTATCTATTTTTGGATTTTAATGTAAATTATCTCTTATTTGTGGAATTATGACTAACATTTGAATGTGGTCTTTGCAGGCGATTAAAGGGGCCATGAACTCGATTAGATCATATCAAATTTGTGCTCAAATCTCGGGTTACTTGAGGAGTTCAAACTCTAAAGTAATATGGATTGTCAATCCACGATTAAGAGAGATCTAAGTCATTCATTGAAGATATGGTCCATCCAAGTCAAAGGAGAGCATATCAAAGCCATTAATCAAGATCTGGAGTTTGTGATCTAGATTTGAATTGATCCAGCTGTTGGATCATATTCGAAGCTTCTCATTCGTGCGTTCAGATATAAGAGCTGATTTAAATTCTGTGAGAAGCAACAGTACTAGCAAGGGTCAAACAGAGAGAGGCTAGTGCAGAGGACAGAGGGAATCAGCGATCTCCTCCTTCTATCCACCGTCGATCACCGAAGCTCCATATATCATTGGGGCTTAAGGGATTTTCCTGTTGGATCGTGAAAGCGCTAGAGGGGGGGGGGGGGGGGAATAGCGTTAGAAAAATTTGTAACAAAGTCAAGTTGAGTAATTTTACTTGGTTCATAACCTTCGGCAATTCTTACTCCAAGGCTCAGGTCCAATGAGCTATTGATGGGCAATCCACTAAAAATCTCTTCCGGTACCCCGTGAAGAGAGAGTCGAGTACATAAAAATTAGGTTAAGTGCAACAAACTACACCTACCCTTTTATAGAAATTAAGTAGAGAAAAACAACTGTTACCAACACTTTTTGTAGGCATGAAAATGATGCGCTTTGTGTTGATGTCTATCTGCCGGGCACGATTGTAGCTTCTCGGATCAGTCGTCGGGCTCAAAATCTTCTTCGTAGTGTCGTAGCAGCAACAGGAAGTAGTCGGAGGCTCAGAGGTGCGCGCAATAGCTCGTATGTTCTTTATTGTCCAAAGCCTCCTCGAAATAGCCTTATAAAGAGCTTGGAAGGCACCTTCTAAAGGCCTTGAAGGCATCTCCAATGGGATAAAAATTTATCCTGACTTCGCTTCACCTTATCTATGAATCGGTCAAAATTTATCCTATGGAAGACGCCTTTCATAGCCATGGAAGACACATTCAAGCACTGTTCACCCGAAGGCCATTTTCTTCCTTTTGTCCTGCAAAATAATATTAGTCCACTAACCCTACAAGACATGTGTTAGGAAAAATAAACAAGTAATAAAAAGAGTAATTAGTTCCTATCCTCTCAGGACCAGGAACTAGTCAAGGTCTCAGTCTAGGAATCCCAAATGACCCTAGACTGGACCGACGCCTAATGCCCCTCAACTGGGATGCATCCTCACAGTCGCTCTCCTCCAGTGACTTACCTTCACTTATCATTTGCCAGACATCTGGTCAGCCTATTGACCAGTCTGGACTTCGTGCCAGCTATCAGGTCAACCCGTCGACCTAGCTGGGCTTCGTACCAGATATTAGATCAGTCTGTCGACCAATCTAGACTTCTTGTCAGCTATCAGGTCAGCCCATCGACCTAGCTGGACTTCTTGCCAACTATCAGATTGACCCGTCGACCTAGCTGGGCTTCTCACCAGCTATTTGGTATGCCCGTCGGCCTCGCTGGATTTCTCCTACACACTCAGTCAAAATGTTAGATCATAACACAACTAACTTAACCTATTTTTTCATTCATCAAAATCTGAGTTAGATCGTCAGTGTTAACCGCACCAACAATATCCCCTTTTTGATGCAATGACAATCTGAGTTAAGTTAGTAATAAAAATGCAAAAATAACTGTACCATTGAAATAATTTTGATTTAGTTAGGTTGGTGTTTTGTCTAATATTTATTTCTAATTTAAACCACCTAACCCTTCCCTTGTGGCAATCATCAAAGATAATAAATATAAACAACTTTTAAAAAAAAATTGGCTAAGTAAATTTTGACAACTGAAATTTTTTTAGATTTACTGGGGGAAAAATTTAATAAAAAGGGCAATGATTTTCAAATATGTCTTTAATCTACATATATACTTTCTAAAATAAAGTTTGGATAATTATCAAAGGCTATTAAGTTTACATAATTTTCAAACTTTATTAGATTTTCAAAAGATATATAAAATTTTGAAAATGTTAAAAGAAAGTTAGAAAAATTAAGGAAACAACATTTTCAAATGGGAAAGAGTTTTAAATTTTGAAAACATTTTAATAGAACTTACTAAACATTTTGGATTTTGAATTTTGAAAGAGATATAAAGGATGTTTTCAAAAATGTCTTTTCCTAAAACATTTTAATTAGTTTCTGTCCTCTCAGGACCTGAAGCTAATCAAGATCTCAGTCTAGGAATCTCAAATGGTCCTAGATTGGATCGACGCCTAATGTCCCTCAACTAGGACGCGTCCTCACAGTCGCTCTCCTCCAGTGACTTACCTTCACTTACCGTTTGCTAGACATATGGTCAGCCCATCAACTAGTCAGTACTTTGTGCCACCTATCAGGTAAGCCCGTTAACCTAGTTGGGCTTTGTGTCGACCTATCTGGACTTCGTTCTAGCTAACAGGTCAACTCGTCGCCCTAGCTGGGCTTCGTGCCAGATATAAGGTCAACCCGTCGATCAATCTAGACTTCTTGCTAGCTATCAGGTCAACCCGTTGACCTAGCTGAGCTTCGTGCCAGATATCAAGTCAGCCCATTGACTTATCTGGACTTCGTGCTAGCTATCAGGTCAGCCCGTCGACCTAGCTGGATTTCTTCTCCACACTCGGTCAAAATGTTAGATCATAACACAACTAATTTAACCTACTTTGTCATTCATCAAAACTTGAGTTAGACCGTTAGTGCTAACTGCACCAACAATCTCCCCTTTTTGATGTAATGACAACCTGGGTTAAATTAATAAAAAAAATATGCAAAAATAACTGTACCACTGAAATAGTTTTGATTTAGTTAGGTTGGTGTTTTGTCTAGTATTTATTTCTAACTTAAACCAGCTAATCCTCCCCCTTTGACATTCATCAAAGATAATAAATATAAACAAGTAAACTTTTAAAAAAAATTGGGTAAGTAAATTTTGACAACTAAAAATTTTTCAAGTTTACTGGGGAAAAAATTTAATAAAAAGGGCAATAGTTTGCAAATATGTCTTTAATCTACATGTATACTTTCTAAAATAAAGTTTGGATAATTTTCAAAGGCTATTAAGTTTACATAATTTTCAAACTTTATTAGATGAAAAATTAAGGAAACAACATTTTCAAAATAGAAAGAGTTTTAAATTTTGAAAACATTTTAATAGAACTTACTAAACATTTTGAATTTTGAAAAAGATAAAAAGGATGTCTTCAAAAATATCTTTTTCAAAAACATTTTAAGATTTCCAAAAGGAGTACGATAATATTTTAAGTAAACTAATTTTTAAAGACTATATCAAGTCATTTTCAAAAAAAAATTAGTCATACTGATTTTTAAAAATTTATCTTTAAAACTTTTAAAGATTAAGGAAGTAATTTTTTTAAAAAATAATTATTAATACTCCCCCTGAATCTGATAGTATTTTAAAAATAAAATAACTAGAAAGTGTCCTTAACTGTCTAACCATTAGTTACTCATTGACTATCAGAAAATAGCAGCTTTCACTTGGTTAGATAAGTTAAGTTAATTTATCCAGTTAGTATTTGACTAATTTGAAAAACTTAACCTGATTACTGTTAGTGTGGTTTTTAACACCCAGACTTGTATTGATGCACTGATATAAACATCCTAAGTCCAGGCAATCTGCCTATGCATCTCACCCATTTCTAAGTTCAGTAATACAAAAACAATGTAGTCCTAGTGTGTTAGTGAGATGCTCAAGTTGTAGACCTATAGGAACATATTTTCTAAGTGTTTGATCTATACTAAGGTTAAAATTGATTTTGAAAATTCTAAAAATAGTAAATTTTGAAAAAAAAAATTATCCTAAAATTTTAAAACAAAATTTTGAAAATAATTTTGAAAGTAAAGGTCCTAGTCTGTTAAGCACATGTCTAATTGTTGACGTAAGTTATTGAATTCACTTTTAGGGAGAGGTTTAGTGAATATATTAGCTAAGTTAGACTTGGACTCAATGTATTTGAGTTCAATATCTCCTTTAGTGACATGATCTTTGATAAAATGATGTCTAATTTTAATGTGTTTAGTTCTTGAATGATGCATAGGATTTTTTGTTAAATTAATTGAACTCACATTATCAATTAGCACTTTTATATATGAAAAGTTTAAGTTAAAATCTTTTAGAGTGTGCATCATCCATAATAATTGTGCGACACATTCTCCTATAGCTATATATTCAGACTCAGTAGTAGATAAGACAACACATTGTTACTTTCTACTAAACCAGCTGATAAGCGATGGACTAAGTAGTTGATATCCACCATTTGTACTTTTTCGATCCAATTTATAGCTAGTGTAATTTGAGTCGGAATAGACAATTAGTTCAAAATTGCTTGTCCTAGGATACCAAATTCCTATATTTGATGTTCCTTTAAGATATCTAAAGATTCTTTTGACTTGTGTCAAATGTGATTTTTTAGCATAGGTTTGGTATCTAGCACACATACTAACTGCAAATAGAATATCAGGTCGACTTGCAGTTAAGTATAATAGGCTACCTATGACACTCCTATAATATCTCAAGTCAACTGGTTTTCCAATCACACAAAACCAGAAAACTTACTCTGATACCAGTTGAAGGCGCTGGAATTTCGTTATGTTTAAATTTCCTTGTACAAAAATTATACAAGTACAGAACTTTTCCTAGCAACCCGCATGTTCAATCAGACATGTGTTTGATCAATCAAGCAAGTTTTTGATGGATCAAAGCACACCTTGATCGAAGTACAAGATCGCTGGCCTCTTGTGTTGGAATTCCAAAAATGATACAAAGAAAACTAACTAATTATACAGCAGAATTAAAGAACTAGTTGTACCTTTTCTTTGTAGCTAAAGATTTCTTGATCTTCTGCCGTATTCCTCTCCTCTTCTTGGACGTCGTGTGGGCGACGATCTACCAAGACAAAACCACCCTCCTTCTCTTCTCGGTTTCCAAACCGCCGGCTACAAAAGGAGCTCTTAGGATGGGGCACCTTCTCTTCTTCTTCCTCTTCTTCCTCTTCTCCAAGCCGCCACCCACCAAGGAGTAGAAGAGGGAGACACCGGCCTTAGCAAGGAGGGGGCCGCCGGCCCTAACAAGGAGAGGGGCCGCCGACTCTTAGCAAGGGAGAAGGGGAGGGGCACCGACCCTAAGCAAAGAGGAGGGGAGGGGCACCAGCCCTAGGTGAGGAGGAAAGGGATAGGCGTTGGTCACAAGGAAGAGAAGAGATAAAATTAGGTTTTAGGAGCCATCACCTACTCCTTTTTATAGGCTTGCCGTCAGTTACAAAGAAAGAAAAATAATAGAATTTTGTTAAGAAAAAAATCTCCCTTTCTATAACCTTGCCGCCGACCCTAGTTAAACCAAGCCAAGTTAAACCAAATCAAGTTATGGATAGGTGGATGTGAGGCTTTATATAGAGGTTACAACAGGGACCTAAAGGAGGAATTGGTTTAGGCCTCCTGATGGGCTTAGGCTTCTTGTGTTCAGCCCGAACACCCAACCCAAGTCCATCAATAATAACTCATACCACTAAAGGGTTATTATTAAACTACCACACCAATCCCATGTTACAATATAGACTCCTTCTTATCATGAGTGCGTTAATCTCCCTGTGTTTAAGATATCGTATGTCTATTAATTAATTGAGTTACTGACAATCCAATTAATTAACATCTGATTCCAAGGGTAGTACCACTCAACTTTATTATCATGCCGGACTAACTCCACCTGCAGGGTTTATATGATAATTCTTATGAGCTCCTCAAGGGGACATCATCAACCTAAATAATTAGGACACAGATTCCTTCTGTAATCAACAACACATCATATAAATAGTACTATTTCCCAACTCATCGGATCTATTGATTTAACGAATAAATTTCACCCATTGATAAGTTATAGAAATAAATACTAAGTATACGTGCTTGTTATTATATAGGGATTAAGAGGATGCACATCCATAATAACAGAGGTTCTGTTCTTTTATGTAGTCAGTATAAATCGAACAACCTCAAATGGTCCTGCACAATACACGCATAGTGTACTAGTGTAATTTTATAGTCAAGACAGACTAATATCAAATTACACTACAGCCGTTCCAATGGTTTGTCTCAATCCATCTTGGTTGTGAGCTACTATTTATAATTTTAAGGAACTGATAACATGATCTTCTGTGTGACACCACACACCATGTTATCTACAATATAAATTAAATGGACAACTGCATTGACATATATATAAGTATAAAATACAGACATTTGACCAAAGTGATTTTCATTTTAAAATATTTCAAAACAGATGTTCATACAAAAACTAAGCTTATAGTATACATCCCAATAATATCATGGGAATATCTTGGTTCACTACGCTTACTGGATGTGTGATACTCATAATGTGCGGTATGGTAACCATACCGCTACTGATCGCACTAGTAGTAACCACAGGAGGATTGCCAATACATTCCTCAAAAGATATTCCCTGATTTTATCACTCCCATTGTCCTCAATGAACTTGACATTTCCCATTTCGAAGAAGGATCTATTAGAGGGATCATAAAACCCTCTTGACTTCTCAGAGTATCCTACAAAATTACAGCTAACCATTCTTGAGTCCAGTTTTTTTTCATTAGGCTTATAAGGCCTAGCTTCAGCTGGACAACCCCAGACGTGTAAGTGCCTAATGCTAAGCTTCTTACCCGTCCACGTCTTAAATGAGGTTTTAGTTACTGCCTTACTAGGTACTCTATTGAGTAGGTAAACTGCAGTCTTGAGTGCTTCACCCCACAAAGATTCTGGTAGAGAAGTGAAAGTCATCATACTTCTTACCATGTCTATTAGGATTTGATTGTGACGCTTAGCTACACCATTCTGACTGAGTGTACAAGACATGGTATATCGAGGCACAATTCTACACTCAGCAAGGTAATTCGCAAAAGGCCCTGGACGTTGTTCACCTGATCCATCATATCGACTATAATATTCACCTCCACAGTCAGATCGGAAAGCTTTAATTTTCTTACCTAGTTGAAGTTCAACTTCGGCTTTGAAACTTTGAACATGTCCAAAGATTGTGATTTCTCATGAATAAGGTACAGATAGCCAAATCTGGAATAGTCGTCTATGAAGCTAATAAAATATGTGTGTCCATTCCAAGATGCCTTAGGGAATGGTCCACAAATATCCGTATGTATTAGCTCCAAAATATCACTACAACGGCTAGCCAACTTATTCCTTTTGTCAGTGGTCTTCCCCTTGAGACATTCTATGCAGACATCAAAGTCTGACATGTCAAGGGAATCGAGAATTCCATGTGACATTAACCTTTCTAGGCGTTGTTTTGATATATGTCCTAAACGCCTATGGTACAACATGGAATGTCACGCCCCAGAGGAGTCCCTGTCCGAGAAAATTTCGGCAGCATCTCCCCTGTACGGTGGACAATCTGAAACTTTTCTACAAGCACTAAATACCTCAGCCACATGCGGCTGGAATAATAACAACAAAATAAACCATCACCATGCAGTTTATATAAGTAAACAGAAAGATAATACCCTGACTCGAAATCAACCCTACTTCACTACACTCGTAAAGCTCAAATCCGATGAACTCACCTCTTCTGCCGTCCAGGCAGGCATGTAGTAGAATAAATCCAAATCTAAATCCATCGACATAATAAAATCCATACAATGTCCATAAGTAGAATAATCCAAAACATAACAAGTTCAAAACAGTCTAGAACAAAAAAGAAACCAAAAGAAAACCAATCATATCCTTGAGGTCTGCAGGGACCAGCAACTGGAACTCTCTCTTGACAGCATCAACCTGAAAATATCAACAATGGAGGCGGGGTGAGTCCAACACTCAGCAGGTACAATTGATATACAAGGTAGGGAAATAACACCTAGCACTAATCATGCGTACAGTCTCCTGATATAAGAAAGATAAAAATATGCATCTAAAGTAAACAGGAGAGAAACTGTACTAACCAGGACCTGAGTATAAGGTCAAACAGTCCGAGTGGTATAGGAATCCTGTATGCATGTCAAACATAGGTATCCAAACAATATGCAGCATATAAATGCAGCAAACACAAACACAAGCAATAAATGCATCATGCATATGATGCCAATGATGCGTCCTGGTCACCCCTGACGCCAGTCGATCATCTCACACACAATAGTGAGGGCGAGTGGGTAGGGCTGTGACAACCGTACACTCTGTCGTCACTACTCCTGATGAGTGACCGAGTGGACGGGATGCTGTCGGAGTACACCTATCCTCCTACCCCAAATCATAAATGGGGGAGCGCAATGCTCTCATCTCCCGGTACACAGTGACGGGGAGGAATCCCTGCCGGATAACACGTTGTGTCACACTACCCATGGCGGACCAACGGTGCCTAACAGAGTCCCTGCTACAACACACTCTGCCTGAATCGACCACTAACCCATGAGTGGTGGTGTGTGCAGATCCATGTAACTGGCGATGTGCTTAACAATAATGGAGCGGACTATCGCACAGCATGCAATCATGCAAATGGTGCATGACACTAACCACAAAATATCCTGACTTAATCCACATGTATATAAAAGTGCATCATAGGTCAACGAATCAAAACAATCCAAAGGTACACAGAAGGTATAAAACCTAGGTCCTGAACATGGTGAAGCATGGTATATCACTACCCCTATAAGCATGTATAAACAGGTAAAGTATACATGAGATGCAAACCAATCAATCAATCAAGCATGTATCAAGTTTTGGGTAGTGATTAACCGAAACAGAATGAGAAACATAATTAATGCAATTTGTTAAATTCACTACTATGTATATCAAATGATATAAGTCAAAAGTACCCGCCTCCAATAAGAAATGTCCAATCCGACGTCGAGATACCGTCTCGCGTCAGAGCCCTGTGTAAACAAAAATACATTTACTTTTATTTAGCTAGAATACAAACAAATAGCTAAATAAATCCTAAATAGAAATTTAGGGATAAACCCTAAACCATTTCCCTCAACCTTTCTAACGGTTAATTAGGGTTAATTGCCTTAACCCCAAACAACCCTTTTGATAAAAATCCAAAACCTAAATCCATATAACCTAATTATTCTACACAACCTAATGATGAATAAATTATCGATAGGTATCAAGATCTTACCTAAACATGGATTAATCCAATATATTCCTAATCCAATACATGAATCTAACTCATCAACATGTAACAATTACTCTATTTCTTACCTTGATTCAAACCTCTGCTCTTGATCCAACCCACTGGTGATGCTGGTTTGAGTGCTGCCGGTAAGAAGATCACAGATCAAACATAATTTGTTAACATCCTACTACTAAAACAACCTACAAATCAAACCAACAGAACAGGAAACTGATCCGAGATCAATCAAGATCCTCAAATCCCTAACCTTCTCATCACTGCCTTACCTTAACCGTGACCTAATTCCACCACAACGAAGGATTGCTCAAGAACAGAGGAGAGGCGGCACAGTGAGGAGCGGCACTGCTCCGGGCGACGCCGGCTACTATCAAGGGCACGGTGATGATCGGCACAAGAGGAAAAATTGGCAGCCAACAGTAGGGCAGAGGGACGGCGTTGCTGGAGATCGGGGCAGAGACTTGAGCCGAGTCCTCGGCGGCGTCGCTGTGGTGGCGGGAGAGGATGCTAGGGCGCAGCCTCGGCAGGAGGAAGCTCGGCTAGGGCACGGGGTGGCCGGCGGTAGCGCCGGCTCTGTGCAGTAGCGCTTGGCGTCACGGCGGCAGTGAGGAGGGGGCGTCGGCGATTAGGGCAAGGAGTCGGCGACAGGGAAGAAGGGGCGCGCGAACGGTTTCGGGGAGAAGAAACAGATTCGGGAAGAAGAAATAGAGGAAACAGCGAAAAGAAAATAAAGAAAAGGCAAAATAAATAAAGAAAAGGAATTAAGAAATTCAACTTTTCCTCACTTAAATGGGGTAGCCTAAACAGGCTTTTCCGGACCCCGTTTTTATCCCCGTCAACTCATCCGTACGAGCTCCGAAAAATTTCCAAAAATTCCGGGAAATTCCCTTATTAATATTCGCCTATTTTCGGTATTTTACATGGAAGGATTTTCGTTAGTCAATTTACATTTTGTACCTATACTATGCATTATCACGTTGTCAATTGTAGGAGTAAAGGTGTTCAATTTACCAAGGAACCATTGCCAACCAACACTGAATTAAAGAAAATACTAAAAATTTAACTTCTAAATGAACAAGAATAACCTGATTTGTCTAAACAAGAAATTGAAATTAAATTCCGTCGAAAAGACAGTACAATAAATGTATTTTCTAAATTCAGAAAGACATTGGTTCATAAATAAAGCCTAAAAATATCAACCGACTAGACTTTAGCCTTCTTTCCATTTCCTGTATAGATGTATCTTTCACCATCAAGCGAAAGTCGGCTCCTGAGATAACCTTGCATAGTGCTTATGTGAATAGTAGCACCGGTATCTATCCACCAAGTGTCAGTGGGTGATATAGCTAAATTGACTTCCGAACTAACAAAGTTGAGAAAACTCTCAGAATCTGCAGTTTGTTTTCCCTTTTCCCTTGTTATTGATCCTCTTTCGTTTCTTGCTCGCACTTTGAGAATCAGATGCTAATTGAGCACTCTCAGATATCTCAATCTTTAGTCTCCCCTCCTCTTACACGCATGGGTAATAAGCTCATTCAATGTCCACTTTTCCTTTTGAGTATTATACGATATCTTAAAAGGAGTGAACCGTGCAGGCAGAGACATCAAGACAAAATGCACTAACATACCCTCAGACATATCGAGTTTTAGTGCTTTCAGACTTGTCGCTATATTGGACATCTCCATAATGTACTCCCTTATGTTTCCTTTACCATTATACAATATTGTTACCAACTTCGTAAGAAGTGTGGTAGTCTCGACCTTTTCATTTGAGGTGAATCGGTCTGCTAATTGGTCCAGGAAACTCTTAGCATCTTCTCCCTCCGTTATTGAGCCCTTTATTGGTACCGGTATGGAAAACTTCATGATACTCAGACACATGCGATTTGATTTCTCCCACAGCTAAAATTCATCCCTCTGCTCTATAGTGCTGGCACTGGTCAGAGGTGCGAAGCGATCATTCGTTAATGCATAGTGTAAGTCCATGCAGTCTAAGACTACGGTTACATATTCTTTCCATTTAGCAAAATTCGAACCAGTTAGCGTTGACATGTTATTAATGCTAGCAGTTACAAATTACACTGAAATTAAATAGAGAAATTTATTTAAGCTCATGATTTAACTAAAACCAATAACATATAAGTAATGAAAAATTATGCAAATAAAATAAAATTTTAAATGCATATAAATGGGGTCTTTATGAGCGATTCAGATCCTCTGTCCCCAAATTTCTCTGTCCCCGTGTCCTCTGTCGATTGGACAGACCAGATTATATTTCAAGGCATCATGACATCTTTAAGATGTGTGCAGTATCCTCGTGATGTGCAAAGCATCCTTGGGAATCTGGTCCGTCCAATCGGCAAGGGGACACAGGGACAGAGAAATTTGGGGACAGAGGATCCGAACTCCTTTATGAGATACCAAATACAATATAATGTGATTTCCTTTGGGTCGACACATTATTTGTTAGCGATACTCTCTAATATAACTCAAATTTAATTAGCCACACAATGTGCCTTCCTTTGGGCTGACCCATTGTGCACATAATATGATATTTTATATGAGTTATATTTTGGTCCATAGCTTACAACAAACCTTAATCGGCTACATAATATGCCTTTTTTTGGGCCGACATATTTTGTGCATGATTTAAACAAAATAATATTTTGTTCTATAAATGTAAGCTACCTTATGTATATATCTGGCATAAAAACAATCTTCCTTTAGCTGACTACTTTTAGTATAGATATACATCTACCAAAACAAAATACATTTACCTAAGGTGCATTAGATAGACTCAAGAAAATTCTAGAAACTTAATTCGAATAGAAATTACTTAATCAGCCTTAATAACTCTAAATTAGACTAATTTACTATATGCGACTATATGACCATACATAGAATCCTCCTTTAAAAAATTATTATTTTTTAAGTTCTATAATTAAATAGTTTTATTTAATAATATTTAATTTCTTAATAATTTCTGTATTAAAAAAAATCATTTACTGTTTCACATTGAAACCGTGAATCAGTTTTGTTTTATTTTTGTTTTTTTAACGACATATTGTTCGTTGTTGAAATAGATTTTTTTTTTTAAGTTCAACGTGAACAGTAAGAATATATATATATATATATATATATAATGACATTCTGTTCATCCGTTGAAATTTTAATAAACAGTACGCACCGTTTCACAAAGATTTTTTTTTTTAATCGATAGGAAAAAAACTCAATCAATTAAAATTAATTTAGTCGCGAGTTATAAGGCAAGAAATAAATTAAGAAAAAATTTTAATCAATTTTCATCGATTCTGTTCGATATTTTAGACTTGGTAATCGGTCGACCAAATCAATCGATTATCATCACTAATAAATGATCAAGTCTTTTCTAAATTTTCTATACAAAAGATTTCGACGATCAAATCAATTAACTAGAATAAACTTGATCTACCATACAAATAACAAATCGACGAAAAATCTAAACTTTATTATCAATGAAAATGACAAAATAGAAACTTGACTCTGATGTCAATTGAAATGTCCTCGTAAAAACCGAAGCCGCATGAATTTTAGATAATCAAAATAAGAATTCGTATAGGAAAAATAATAACATATGAGCATGGATCTTCATTTCATCGATAACATAACATAAGAAAGTAAATAATAAATAAATATAATAACAAAGAATCTGATTGAAAAGTCATATCTTTGTCCTTTAGCGTCGTCAAGAAGATCCTGTGGAAGAAAAAATAGCGAAAGAGAAAGGTAGGTCTTCCGGAGGAGTTAGGGTTGACGGCGCCGAATTCTCTTCGTCAATGGGGAACGAAGAGACGTCTCAAAGATTACCCTAATCCACTAGGGACCAACCCATTATATGGTGCACATCTATTATCAGTCCATCGATAATAATAAATGTGGGACATAAGTTCTACACATATAAGATTCACATCCAATTACTCGAAACTCATTAGACATAAGTTAAATCGCTTTAAAAGATTCTGATCGTATTCATGTGTGTAACTTATAAATAAATCTACTTAATAGAGATAATTATATCCAATAGAATCTTATTGTTGCATGGAACGAGGAAATTCATCTGTTTGGAAGGGGGTGTTCGGGTCAGGTTTGATTTATTTTGACTTGTCTAGCTGGCGTTCTATGCTTTTCGAACTAAACGGCCTACTAATAGTAGAGAAGAAATCATGGTGACTAAAACAGACCTGTCTCATCTGTTTTAAAAGGCTGTAAATTATAAGAATTTATTTAATCTTAGTCGGATGAGCTTCTGTGCCTTCTTTCACACAGGGAGCATCAGATAACCTAAAGTATTATTTACACCTAGTAAAAATTGAACAAGATACCAACTCAACTACGCAATAGCTCCTATTTTGGTAATTCGATTGATTAAGGGTATTCTGAAATATTATTTACTTGAATAGAAAATGAGATATTTTTATTATAAATAGTAGTAAAAAATAATAACGCTCGTCCCATGTGTCCTTCACAATCTGTCCTTACATTTATTAAAAAATAATCTCTATCCAATTATAATAAATCTATAACTCTAATAAATTGGGCACTGTGTGGGCACGCTATTTTATTTATAAAAGAATATCGGTAATATAGTGTATTATAATGTAGGGTTGCTGAAGGAGTTATAAGTTTACATTATGATAGCAATTTAGGCCTATCAAGCCAGTTAATGTGACGTTCGGAATGTTGATGGCTCAAAGCAGGCCCAATATGAGACCCAACATGAGATTTGACGTTCGGAATGTTGATGACTCAAAGCAGGCCCAATATTTATTCTGGGTTATAAGTTAACTAGCCTTCAGTTTTTTTGTTAGGTGAAATCTATTATCCTAATGGCCCGCTGTCAGTGTCATATACTTATTAGAAGAGAGTAAATTAGAAAAACGAAGTTAATCATTTTAGGTTTTTTTTCATAATTATATGTTTGGTTTTATAAGAATATATATTTTTATTTTAACTAATGATATGATGTTTATTTTGTTTATTAAAATTAGCAGGGACATGATGTAAATTAAGACGTGGCATAAACATTATTGTATATTAATTAGGAAGCAGGTGGACGAGTATATATACTTAAACGAGAGCACTCACCAAAGATGTACAAAGCTTCCACGTCAACTTCTCTAACAATCAGAGTTATTCCCACCCACGAGAAGATTTATTAGTTTATTTTATTAGTTATTAGACATTTATTTTTTTTAATATTTTATGATAATTTACTATTTTGTCTAAAATTCACTTTTTTATCTGTTATTTTTAATTTTATCAATTATTATTTTATCGAAACAATTGATAAATTAATAAAAATGATTCAATTTTAAAATTAAGCAACCAAAAAATATTTTGAAATTCAATTAGAAATGTTTACTAAATAAATATTAGCAGGTAACTTTGAAGAAATTACCAATCAAATTTAGCCGGTAAATTTTTTAAAAATTTATAAATCAAATACATATTTGATTGGTTTTTTATCAAATTTGCTTGCCTTTTATTTTTAAAATTACTAGCCAAATATATATTTAGTCGATATTTTTTAAAAAGTTTATCTGCCATTTGTTTGGATTGTAATTTTTTTTTAAAAATACCGACTAATATAATGGTCGGATGCTCATATTTATCGACCAAGCTCCGAAAATACTTTTTTGCTAGTAATCCATACTGTCAACCAAAATTATAGGATTACTGCTCATTTTGCTTCTCCGATAAACCTAACTTTTCCTCCTTTGCCCTTCTCGATCTAGGAACTCGCTCATGATCGGCAATCTCCCAAAGGAGCAAGCTCGTCCGTCAGTAGCGCCTCTGATCTTGTGTGAGTTATTGATAAATATGACACCTCTGTCAGTTGTGCCTCTGATCTCGAGCGAGTTATTGACGAATATGACTCGGCCAAATTTTGGCACAGTCGAAAGGAAGTCCATTGTTCAGGCTAACCATTTCCTTGTTGAGGTCATTTACAATTACTGTGAGTATTTCTATCTGTTGTTCATGATCACTATAACGTACGTTCTTTTTGCTTGATCTATAATGTTCTTATATTTCTATAGTACTGACAGCGAAGATAACAGTTTGGAATGATCATAGAGGTCAAGGGACAAATGTACTTGTAGCCTCATTATGTAGTTTTCTGATGTAACAAAAGGTTGATGTATGCTGAGTATTAGATTAAAATCAAACCAAATTGAATTAACCAAAACCAAATCAATCGAATTTTTTTAAAACTAATTAAATTGATCAAATTTTCTAATAAAAATTGAATATACTAAACTGATGAAATATTAATTAATTCGAACAAAAACTGAATTAATCAATTTTTTTTAACAATGATGGAATCATGGGAGATTTAAATGAAATCATTTTTTTTTAACGTGAAAGATTTCCTGGTTTGATTTTTTTATTTCAGTTTATTCACTTTAACCAAAAAAGGCTTAACCCAATAAACAAATTTTTTTAGGGGAAAAAATGAAATATCGAAATAATTGAACTGAAGTTTTAAAATCTATTGGTTTGTTTAGTTTAATTCAACTTTTGCTCATCCCTAGGTTGATGCTTCCATCTGGTTGGTGTGGTTTCCGGTGGGCTGGGTGCATAATAGGCCGATTAAGCTTTCCATCATTTTTATTATGCACTTTTACCCAAGAAAATTCGCTAAAACAATAATACTGATGAATCCAATATGTGTTTACAGCTGGATTGCACTGACATACACTAACATACAAAATATAGATGGATTCATATATTCAACACTTCTACAAAATATAGATGGATTCATCATATCTTCATACACTTCTACAAAATATATATCGATTCATATATTAAGACACTTCAGCATGAACCTGCCTCGTTGTCCTTCTTTCTTCTCTGCAAGGTCGTCGGTCTCGCTTGTCCCATCGTCATGCTGCTCCTCCAGGGAAAGTTCGTGCCCTCCGACAGCAAGTTTCACTTGGCCTTGTTTGAGCTGGACACGAGAGTTTGGACGATACGGCAATTGGTCGCCCATTGATCTTGGTCAGTCTACTGCCAGTAAGCTATGGTTGTTGGGCGCGAGTTGGTGGTAGTCGGCGGATGGGATTCGTTTATTGATTGCCCTATCAAATGATCCAATGAATGAAGAGCATCTCCACGTTAAATGTGACATTTTCCTTCATCGTCCTTGTATGAGCCAATGAATGAATCAGATCCGATAGTCGTTAATTGTCTCTTCATTCACCAAGCACCATGTTTTTGAAGTAGGACAACCAAGAAACCAGATCTAATACAACCATATAATAGCTTCTCCATTCATTGTTGTTTTTTGTGTCTCTCTAGAGAAGCAATCTCATTAGTGAGGCGGTTATGCTATTTTCTTACCCACATGCACCCTACATGTTTTCAATGGCCAATGTAGGGGTGTGGGCCTGATCCGAGGATGAGAAAATGAAATCGATGTTGAGTGGTCTTGAAGATAAATGAAGTCAGCAATTGAGGCCAAAATTGGGAGGATGCTGGGATTTGGAGCCGATGTCGGCGATTGAGACTCAAGCGTGAATGATGTCGGCTATTGAGTTCAAGATAGGGTGGATGTCGGCGACCAAGGTCGAGTATGGAGGATGTCATCAACCGAGGACCAAGTCTTAGTAGTTGCTTTTTCTCCAAACAAATTGTATTCCTTGGGTCTGATTCCTTTCGGGTTATGTTTGACACACCTTGATGTTGATTGACATGCTAGTACTACTTTTATTCATATGAGATATGTGCAGATCGATAGGAATATTCTGACACATAAAGGCGGTTGATAGCTGACTTCCCCGACACCATGTGGGGCTGCTGCCATATGTTGTGGTCATTGGGTGAGAGCAGGTGCTAGCTGATAGGTAGAATGTATTCGCCTTTTACCTCATCAGCGAGTTCAACATCTACAATCTGATCACCGACGACTGACGGCGAGGGAAGTCGATGCTGCCCTCCTTATGATTTTCCTACCTCTGCGCCGCCTAGCCATAGAGCGTGTTCATGTTTGGCGGGAGAGACACAACTAATAAGAGTATATTGTTGGCACTAGCCTATGACACGGCGACAGGCGCGTGGGTGAAGATGGTGGCTCTATGGTGGAGGTGGGCGTTCCAGCAAAATAGGACTCATACATTATGATGGTCGCAGCCAGAGGTAGAGAAGCCTCGTACAAACTCACACAATAATATACAACACCCACAAAAAGAAAATACAAAAGATATAAATAAAAACTCTTTCTTCTTACTTACTTGTTGCTTGTTGTTGCTTCTTGAACCTTGGAAGTGTGACTACACTTATCTCCAAGAGCCTTCAAGAACTAGCTGTGAAAGTGTGGAGAATCTCACTAAGATCGCCGCTATGATCGCTAGAGAAGAATCTGAAGAACTACGGAGGAAAGCGCTCGCTAACGGCTATAACCTGCGCAATGGTCAGATCCCAATCGATTGAATGACTCTCAATCGATTGGGGAGGCTTTGAATCGATCGATCGATCGATTCAAAGTGCCTCTGTGCTCTCTGGAAATCGCCCCAATTGATCGCTCGATCGATTCAACTTCTGTGCACGAATTCCAGTTCCCCAATCGATTGGTCGATCGATTGGGGGTGCCCAATACATTAGCTGATTGATTGGGAACACTTCTCTGTGTGCGATATAAGCTCCCAATTGATCGGCCGATCGATTGGGCCACTACTTGTAGCAGCACAACCCCAATCGATCGGCTGATCAATTGAACCCCTATTCAATGGATCAGTTGATCGATTGGTCTCCCCTTTTCACTTGCTTAAACTAAGTCCAAGGCCCCCAATTCCAACATCTGGTCAATCATTGTTGGAACCCCAAGGTGTTTTGATGTGATCAAATAAGTTAAGTTAGGTCCTGTTTGGTTTAACCCTTGTGTCTAAGTGTGCAAGAGCTTAGGAGCATAGGAAGTCGAGCGGAAGACGCGGCTAGCGAGAAGGACGACACGGCGAGAGAGCCGACTGGCTCGGTGTGTTCGAGGGACGAGGTGCCACGGAAGAGAACACCGGTGGACGAGAAGAACGTATGCGACGTTCGAGGGATGGTAAACTGGAGAGGAAGGCTGCTCGAGGAGAAGGCCAGCAGTTGGGTTCGGGTGAGCCCTGTTGGGGTTGCAAGGTTGCAAACATAGTCCCATATTGGAAACACATGGGAAAGATCATGAGTTTATAAGAGAAAAGATATCTCCATTGGCATGAGGCCTTTTGGGGAGAGCCCAAGAGCAAAGCCATGAGGGCCTAGGCCCAAAGTGGATAATATCATGTCATTGTGGAGATATCTAAATTCTTTTCGATCCTACAATTGGTATCAGAGCCCGGACTGCCAGAAGGTTTAACCGCCGACTGTGCACAAGAGCTATGGTCTGATTGAGCCATGTGGGTACGATATTGACCTCGAACAAAGAAAGTGGGGCTCTTATGTTCGGATCAAGAGGACCAGACACCAGGCAGGAAGTCCTAGTTGCGACTAGGCAAGGAAGTCCTAGTAGGTCGGGTGGACCGAGGGACAGGAAGACCTGGTGGGTCGAGGATCGGACATGGGAAGCCTATGGTCCTTTGTTTGAGGGGGGGATTGTTGGGGTTGCAAGGTTGTAAACATAGTCCCATATTGGAAACACATGGGAAAGATCATGAGTTTATAAGAGAAAAGATATCTCCATTGGCATGAGGCCTTTTGGGGAGAGCCCAAGAGCAAAGCCATGAGGGCCTAGGCCCAAAGTGGATAATATCATGTCATTGTGGAGATATCTAAATTCTTTTCTTCCGTCCCGGCTTAACGTCCCTCGAACGTCGCGCACGCTCTTCACGTCCACCGGAGTACTCTTCCGCAGATATTTCGTCCTTCGGACGCACCGAGCCCGCCAGCTCCCTTCCCGTGCCGTCCTTCTCGCTAGCTGCGTCTTCCGCTCGACTTCCTGTGTTCCTAAGCTCCTGCACACTCAGACACAGGGATCAAACACAGCAGGACCTAACTAACTTGGTTGATCACATCAAAAATACCACGGGGTCCAACAATCTCCCCCTTTTTGATGTGCATCAACTCAAGTTCAAGTTAGGGTTAAACTAGACATAAAAAGTAATTTTAAAGAAAAATTACTAAACTAACAAGTTATGCATAATTTTTGCAATTAGTAAAATTGCAACACTTTTTATAAAAATAATAACAGAAATTGTAAATTTTTCTAACTCCCCCTAAACTTGTACTTTTCTCTCCCCCTTTGATCACAGCAAAAAAATGGGGTTAAGAAAATATGAAACAAATAAGTTAAAAAAAATTCTAAGAAAAAAAATGAATTAAAAAAAAATCCTAAGTTATAAAAAAAATAATCTTCTAGGTTCAATTTTTGAATTTTCAGAAAAAAAATTTCTGGGGAAAAAAAATTTCTCAGTCAAATTGAATTTTTTTAAAAAAATTTTAAGTCAAATTTTTGAATTTCCAGAAAAAAAATTTCTAAGTCAATAAAAATTTCTAAGTCAAAATTTTTTTTTTTTATTTTCACAATCTGACGTTTTAGAATTTAAAAAGATTTAAAAACTTTTAAAGCATTATTTGATTCTAGTTTAATGCTTTTTCAAAAACGTTAATTAAACATTTTCTTCTAATATTTTAGCTTCCAGGTCGTGGCGAGGCACTAGGCCTTCTTGGTTATTGGAGCAACAACCACTTCCTTAGACAAAGCTTCCATAAAGAATTTCAATGTTTAATTCTCTCATTATAAGCTTTTAATTTTTGAAAAATTAATTAAGCACAGATTTTGGAACCCAATAGAGGTTCCTTCCTACAGGATTATTCAAAAATCTAGGGGGTACATAGTTTCTTGGTATTTTTCTAAGTTGACCTTGATGTTTCCTTATATACCAATTTAATTTACCATAAGTCCTAATTTTTGACTTTGGAAATTTCTTTAAGTATGCATCATTTTTCAATTTTTCAATTTCTAATTTTAAATTTTCATTTTCTGATTTTAGATGATCATACATTTCTAAAGGGCATGCTCTTGCTAAGTTCAATTTTAGTTCAGCATTCTCTTTTTCTAAGTGATCTAAATCTTTAGAAAGAGACTTGATAAATTTGAAAGATTGAGTTGGGGTTAGATTGCGTACCTTACTTACCTAGTTTGGTGACGCTCCCCTTTCACTGTTGCTTTCTTCTTCTGATGTTCCTCCCCCTTCATCGATGCTCATCTCTGAGCTGGACGTTTCTTCTTTCTGATGGTTGGCCATCAGTGCTAGTCCCGAGAATTCTTCGACTTCCGATTCGGAGGATGAAGAATCTGACCAAGTAGCCTTCAGATTCTTGTGCTTGGAGGGTTCTGGTTTCTTGTATTTTGTCTTTTCCTTTTCTTTCTCCTTTCTCTTCAATTTTGGGCAGTCCTCCTTGATGTGCCCTTCTTCGTTGCAGTTGTAGCAACGAACTGTCCTCTTCTTTCGGTGATGCCTCTGCGATTTAAATTTATTAGAATTGAAAAATTTATTGAAGCGTCTTACCAGTAGTGCCGCTTCGGATTCGTCGACTGAGGCTTCGGAGTCAAAACTGTTCATCTTTGCCTTTAAGGCAATGTTCTGACTTGTCTTCTTTGCTCCGTTGGGTTCTGAAACTCGAGACTCGTGAAGTTCGAAAGTGGAAAATAATTGTTCTAACGTACTTACCTCTAGGTCCTTAGAGATGTAATACGCATCTACTAAGGAAGCCCACTCTGGAGTTCTGGGGAAGGCGTTGAGCGCGTACCGGATTGAGTCCCGGTTGGTTACCTCTTCTCCAAGGTTTGTTAGTTGCGTTATCAGCTCCTTGATTCTTGCTTGGAGTTGCGCTACCTTCTCGCCTTGGTTCATCCGGAGGTTCGTTAACTGGTTCCGGAGGATGTCGCGCTTTGCTAGCTTCGCTTCGGAAGTACCTTCGTGAAGCTCCAGGAATTTCTCCCAGAGATCTTTCGCTGAGTCGTAGCTTCCGATCCGATTTACCTCCTGCGGTGGCAGCACGCTAAGCAGGTGGAACTCCGCCTTTCCGTTGGCGACCAAATCGGCTTGCTCCTTCTTGCTCCATGTGTTTTCTTCTTTATCTTTCGGCGCTGCAAAACCATATTTCATTGTAATAAGAATATCAAAATCCGTTTTAAAAAATACTTCCATTTTGCGCTTCCAAGTGGCGAAGTCTCCGTCGAACTTCGGGGGATGGATGTTCACTCTGATACCACTTGTTGGTGCAGCGGAGACCGGCAAGAGGGGGGTGAATTGCTGAAAACAAAAACAAACTATACCCTCCTCGGATTTCAACTCAGAATTTAAATCAGCAACTAAATTAATGAAACAGAAAAAGAAACACGAATGGAAAAGACTCAGAGATTTAACCTGGTTACAACCAAGGAGGTTGTTAATCCAGGACAGTAGAAAAGCGTAGTAAGAAAAATCTCCTTCTCTGAAGGCGGAGAAGCCTTTTACACTTTTGAAGCTCACTAGTTGCTTAGGAATTGCTAACAGATTGATTGCTTGAGTTGTTGTTGAATTCCTAGCTCCAAGGGCCTTTATATAGGCCCTGGAAATCTTATCCCGAGAGTCCAAGGCGCCTCCAACAGGGTTCAAGGCGCCTCCAACTCAATTTGACGATAAAACTTTATCCGCAGCGCAAACGGTCAAACTGGCCTGCTCAAGGCGCCTTAAACAATCCATTCAAGGCGCCTTCAATGTGTTCAAGGCGCCTTCAATGTGTTTAAGACACCTTCAAGGTTCCTGCTACAGTAATTTCTGCTACAGTAACTTCCAGCCTCTTTTGACTCCTTTTCTTCCGAAGCTCCGTTTGTTTGGGTGATTTCGGCCAACCGAAATAGGGCTCACCCAAACCCAATTTCCGGCCTTCCTCGAGCAGCCTTCCGTCCCGGCTTAACGTCCCTCGAACGCCGTGCACGCTCTTCACCGTCCTTCGGACGCACCGAGCCCGTCGGCTCCCTTCCCGTGCCGTCCTTCTCGCTAGCTGTGTCTTCCGCTAGACTTCCTGTGTTCCTAAGCTCCTGCACACTCAGACACAGGGATCAAACACATCAGGACCTAACCAACTTGGTTGATCACATCAAAACTACCACGGGGTCCAACAATCTCCCCCTTTTTGATGTGCATCAATCCAAGTTCAAGTTAGGGTTAAGAGCGTGCGCGACGTTCGAGGGACGTTAAGCCGATTTGATGTGATCAACCAAGTTAGTTAGGTCCTGCCGTGTTTGATCCCTGTGTCTGAGTGTGCAAGAGCTTAGGAACACAGGAAGTCGAGCGGAAGACGCAGCTAGCGAGAAGGACGGCACGGGAAGGGAGCCGACGGGCTCGGTGCGTCTGAAGGACGAGAAAGCTGCGGAAGAGTACTCCGGTGGGCGTGAAGAGCGTGCGCGACGTTCGAGGGACGTTAAGCCGGGACGGAAGGCTGCTCGAGGAAGGCCGGAAATTGGGTTCGGGTGAGCCCTATTTCGGTTGGCCATAATCACCCAAAAGATCGGAGCATCGGAAGTCGCTATAAGCAGGAAACTGACTAGAGGCGCCTCCAGCTTGAAGGCGCCTTCAACCAGGTTGAAGGCGCCTTCAGCCAGGCTGGAGGCGCCTTCAGCCTGAGTGGAGGCGCCTTCAACAGGTCAAAATGACCGTTTTCGTTCGGATAGAGTTCTATCCGCTGACCGAGCCTTGGAGGCGCCTTGAACCTTGTTGGAGGCGCCTTGGACCCTCGGGATAGAATTTCCAGAGGCTATTTAAAGGCCCCTGGAGCTAGGAATTAGATAACAACTCAAGCAATCAATCTGTTAGCAATTCCTAAGCAACTAGTGAGCTTCAAAAGTGTAAAAGGCTTCTCCGCCTTCAGAGAAGGAGAGTTTTCTTACTACGCTTTTCTACTGTCCTGGATTAACAACCTCCTTGGTTGTAACCAGGTTAAATCTCTGAGTCTTTTCCATTCGTGTTTCTTTTTCTGTTTCATTAATTTAGTTGCTGATTTAAATTCTGAGTTGAAATCCGAGGAGGGTATAGTTTGTTTTTGTTTTCAGCAATTCACCCCCTCTTGCCGGTCTCCGCTGCACCAAAAATTGGTATCAGAGCCCGGACTGCCAGAAGGTTTAACCGCCGACTGTGCACAAGAGCTATGGTCTGATTGAGCCATGTGGGTACGATATTGACCTCGAACAAAGAAAGTGGGGCTCTTATGTTCGGATCAAGAGGACCAGACACCAGGCAGGAAGTCCTAGTTGCGACTAGGCAAGGAAGTCCTAGTAGGTCGGGTGGACCGAGGGGCAGGAAGACCTGGTGGGTCGAGGATCGGACATGGGAAGCCTATGGTCCTTTGTTTGAGGGGGGGATTGTTGGGGTTGCAAGGTTGCAAACATAGTCCCATATTGGAAACACATGGGAAAGATCATGAGTTTATAAGAGAAAAGATATCTCCATTGGCATGAGGCCTTTTGGGGAGAGCCCAAGAGCAAAGCCATGAGGGCCTAGGCCCAAAGTGGATAATATCATGTCATTGTGGAGATATCTAAATTCTTTTCGATCCTACAAGCCCTATTTCGGATGGTCGAGATCACCCAAGCTAGCGGAGCCAGAGCGGAAGACCTAGACCGAGGCGAGCTAAACCGGAGCAGAGGTCTCGGACGGAAAAAGTCAATCAGAGTTGACTTTGGGGGTCGGGTGCCCGGAACCATTCCGGGCGCTCGGAACCATTCCGGGTGTCTAGAATAGTTTAGGGTGCCTGGAACCCTTCCGGGCACCCAGACAGAGTTTTTATCCAGATCGCGGTCAAACCACGATCTGTGCAAAAGGGATAAAATTTTATCCCCCCAGGGTACCCGGAACGCTTCCAGGCGCCCTGAACAGTGCTAAAAATATAACACTGATTTTCACAGTTAAATCAATTAACTTGTAATCCAATTCTCTGTGCTATACTTTTCTGTCTGTAATGTTAACGCTGTAAGAGGCTACTCCGTCTGAAGGAGAACTTCAGATAGTGCGTTATATTCTCCTTGGATTAGCAATCTTCTTATTACAAACCAAGTAATTCCTTTGTGTCTGCTTTCTTTTAATTAGTCTCTTTGCTTTTTATTTATAAGTGTTCTTTATTTAGTTATAAGCCGAGAAAGGGTTGGTTTATTTTTCAGGGCAATTCACCCCTCCCCTCTTGCCGACCTCCAAAGGGACAACAATCATGACCTGTTGGAACATTATGCCTGACATCTGGTCAACCTTGACCTGCTAGGACTTCTTCACCAAGTGTTTGGTCAATCCCTTTGATCCACTTGGACTTTTCTCTTCATGCAAAATGTCCGGTCAACTTTGACCCACTTGGACTTACCGTCTCGTGCCAAGTGTCCGGTCCTCCATGAACCACTTGGACTTCCATCAGATGTCCGGTCACCCTTGACCCATTTGGATTCCTCATGCCAAGTATCTGGTCAATCCTTTGACCTACTCGGACTTTCCAACACCAGGTGTCTGGTCAACCTTGACCCACCTGGATTTCCATGTGCCTGGCTTCACTCACCCAATCTTTCCACTGAACGACTTCACTCACTGGGACTTCTACCTACCTAGCTTCACTCACTAGAACTTCCCATCTGCTTGGCTTCACTCACCAGGACTTTCCATCTGTCTAGCTTCACTCACTAGGACTTTCCATCTGCCTGGCTTCACTCACCAGGACTTGCCATCTTTCTAGTTTCACTCACTAAGACTTTCACCTAGCTTCACTCACTAGGGTTTTCCAACTGTCTGACTTCACTCACCAGGAATTTCAACTGTCTAACCTTCAGTTAGGACTTTCCCAATTAAGTATCCAGTCAACCCTTTGACCTACTTGACTCTTCTTCACATCTAACTGATCAACCTTGACCAGAGGGGAATTGTATCAACAATCTCCCCAACCGGACGATTATTTCTATGTATTGTTAAACATCAAAACCCAAACATCTAGACTCAGACTTGAGACAACTCAAGCATCCTAGTCAACCTGGTCAACCTTAACCCAGGGGATATTGAACCAACAAGAATCACACTCTAAAAGAGATGATGAATATTCTGTTGGATCGTAGAAGTCGCTAGGGGGGGGGTGTGAATAACAATCGAAAAATTTGAATTGAGTACGCAGCGGAAAATACAAATCACAACGCTAACATAAACCAGTTTTACTTGATTTGGAGTCTTCGTCGACTCCTACTCCAAGGCCCGCACTCGTCGAGTGCTTTCGTTGGGCAATTACTAATAGTTCGCTAATAGGATTACAATAGTAAGTATAGTAACTATTAAAAAGAAAATACCGACAACAATAAAAAGAACTTGAACCATAAGTTGTCGGAGAGACTTCGTAGCATTACAGGAGCAGGGCGTACCAGAGCAGTTATAGAAGTTGTTGTGTTTGATGCTCCGTGGAGGCCTTCATTTATAGGCATGCTCCGGGCACCCAGATCGTGACGTTGGCCCGGCCAATCAGCGTGCTCCATATCTGCGACGGGATAAGTTTTTGCCTTCCAAGCGCCCATACCACTATTTTCCAGAAATTCCTTTTCCTGCAAGAAAATGTTAGTCTGAGGTAAAATAAAAGTTAAACTAACCTGCAAAACAAAAGTTAGCACAATTTATAATCAAACAGAGTAGTAATTAGATTCCATCTCCTCGAGACTGGAATCTAGTCACGATCTCAACTTAGATTTCTGAAATGGTTCTAAGTTGGATCGACGTTTAAGTTCCCTAACTGGGAATGCGTCCTCACCAAGTCACTCCCCTCTAGTGACTTACCTTAACTTACCTACCAGACATCAGGTCAACCCGTCGATTTGTCTGGACTTTGTGCAAGCTATCCGATTATCCCGTTGACCTAGCTGGACTTCATGCCAGACATTCGGTCAGCCCGTCGACCAGTCTGGACTTCGCGCTAGCTATTAGGTCAGCACGTCGACCTAGCTAGACTTCGTGCCAGCTATCCGGTCGGCCCGTCGACCTAACTGGGCTTCATACCAGCTATCCGATTGGTCCGTCGACCTAGCTGGGCTTCTCCTACACACTTCATCAAAGTGTTAGATCATAGCGAAACTAATTTAGCCTATTTTGTCATTCATTAAAACTTGAGTTAGACCGTCAATGCTAACTGTGCCAACATATTCTTCTATTGAGTTTTAGACTGTCAGAGTTCATATGAAAGAAAGTTGTATTAACGGCTAATTACCTTTTAAATAAGGTACCTCAAAAAAATACACAAAAGCTCTTATGAGTTATGGAATGAAAGACAATCATCCTATAAATAATTATGAATGTGGTGGCGTCTCACCAAAATTTTGGTACATAATCTGAAAAGGATTAAGATAAGATCAAAAATTACTGATTACATATTTATTGGATATGCACATAACAGTAGTGTGTGTATTAGTATTATATGCATAAGTTATAAATACCATATACACACAAGAACTCTATAATAGAATCTAGAAATGCCTCATTCTTCCAGCATGTGTTTCTGTATAAGACTCGAGAGGAGTTAGCTCCTCAAAATGGGTATATAAAACACAAGAAAAAGAAGATGATGATGAACTAGTTGAGGTTGAGCTCGGACGAAGTAAAAGAGCTCAAGTGAAAAAATTCTATGGAATAAATTTTATCACTTTGTTGTTGGAAAGTGAGCCTCATAGTTACTCAGAAGCAGTAAGCTCTTCTAATGGACTTCATTGAAAAGAGACAATTACATCTGAGATAGACTCCATCTTACAAAATCATACCTAGGAACTTGTGGATTTTCCTTAGAGAAGCAAACCACTAGATTATAAGTAGATGATCCTGTCCGAACCAGAAGTCAACAGACGCTGGGCACGTGGCGCTCCAAGGCTCGCTGATGTAGATCTCCAACTAGTGTCGAGATGCTCCGGCTATCCTGCACAGAAGTCGAGCCGGGAAGGGGATTCCCAGCGACGACCCTCCGACGCTCAAGTCAGGTAAATCACGATGAACAAGGTGGCTCCAGAAGTCTCAGAGTACGTACCCGAATCCTCTGTCGATGAAACCTGAGGTTCTTTATATAGAGCTGTGAAAGGTTTGGGCACGCGTACCAAGGTGCATAAGTGTCCTCTGTCCTATCCTAGGTATGCGGCTGTCAGAAAGCTTACCTGTCCTTTCCTAGGTACGCGGCTGTCAGAAAGTTTACCTGACCCATATCGCTACAGTCAAAGCATGCCCTCGATGGGACAGCAGAATCCCCTGTCACAAGATTTGGAGCATGGCACACACGTGAAACCTACAGGTTGTCAAAGAAAGAAATCCTCTGGCCTTTTCCTTTGCTCCAAACTTGCAGTCCGAGCGGAAAGATACCTAAACATCCGACCGGACATCCGCAGTGGTTTACTTGTGCTTTGTGGAGACTAACAAACAGAGGTGCTTTATGACTGCGGTCGGTCAAAAGGTCAGCCCGGTCCATGACCTTTTTAACTGAGCGTCGGAACCCCGATTTGACAGGGTCTCCCAACTATAAGTGCGAGCCGGCCAGACCCCTCCGGGTACTCGATTCCATCTACCGGCCGGCAGTCCAATCGGACCGGCCGTCTACGGCCGTCCGTCCGGTCGGACCACATTCTCCTCTGGGTGGGCGGCTGTTCCGGTGACTTCCCCTTGGCGTTGACTTTGCAAGAAAAAGGGGGGGGCCCACTCTTACTACTGGATCACTTGCCTTCCCTTCAAGTCTAGTCGAAGGAGGCGCATAGTCCGACTGACTGGACTGTGAGTCTAGCCGAACGGCTCATTCATGATGGTATTCTCCGCCCGGTCAGCCGTAGAGATGTCCTTGAATGAGTCAGTGATGGCCTTCACCGGATCTCCTCGCGTTCTGCGCCAATCTTCGCCATCAAGGTTGATCATACCTTCATTAAATGCTCCGAACGATTGACTGCCACGTGGAGCGATGCTCTCGGAATACGGAGGCGGCAGCATGATATTTTGATGTGACCGAAGCAATTCGAAATATACGGTTAGATGTATGCTTTGATTCCCGTGACCTGGATCCGACGGTGGAGGCCGCCCGGCCCTCACCCTATAAATTCTTCATTTCCTCCTCACCTTTACACGCCTCCGTCACCTCTACTGTTGCTTTCTGCGCTCTGGAGCTCCGGCGATCTCGCTTTTGCCCTTTGACACTATCCGGCGCCTTTCTTCGATCCCTCTTCCCCCAGTAAGGTTTTAGATCTTTCCTTTTTCCTTTCCGATATCTAATTCGCACTTCTGCTCTAGTTTTTGAAACTCCATTTCCTCGTCTTTGAAACTTCCTTTTTGATTTCTTCTGTCCCGATCATGGCCAGTTCTTCTCATCCCGAAGAACAATCCCTAGGCCCATGATATACTACCATGCGATCTCGTTTCGAACAACGGGATTTTGATATTTTGGCTGACAATTTCGAAATCCCCGAGGATATCGAAGTTCGCCTAGCTGGTCCTGCCGCTCGGCCTCACAGACCACCGCGCGGCGGTTTCTGTGTCTTTCGCGACCAATTCATCGCCGGTCTGCGGTTCCCCGTACATCCTTTTATAGTAGACGTCTGTAACTATTTTAGCGTGCCGCTCGGCAGTTTAGTACCAAATATCTTTCGTCTGCTCTGCGGCGTTGTCGTTTTGTTTAAGATTCACAACATCCCCCTCCGACCGGAGGTCTTCTTTTATTTCTATTATCCTAAGCAAGCCGAGCCGGGCACCTTTATGTTCCAAGCTCGGCCCGGTTTGGTCTTCTTCAATAAACTACCCACTTCCAATAAACATTGGAAGGACTATTATTTCTATATCCGCATGCCCAGTCAGCCAAACTTTCCGACCCAGTGGCAAGTCAGTCTACCTCCCCCTCCCGAACTGAAGAAATTCAAGACCCGACCGGATTATCTTCACGCCGCAAATGTACTAGCCGGTCTACGGCTTGACATCAACAAGCTTCTTCACGAGGGAGTGATGTACATTTTTGGGCTGAGTCCTATACGGACCCCACTTCCGACCGGCTTCGGTAAGAACTTTGCTTTGGCACTTGCTTTAATTGCTAACTGATTTCTTTTTCTCTTCCTGCAGCTGACATCGTCATGGACTCGGTGATGGCCGGCGTTCTAAAGAGAAAGGCAGCGGCGCTGGAGGCCGTGGCAGCCAAGGAAATGAAGGTGCTGGGTATTCAGCCGGTCGGTTCTCACGAAGGAGAAAGCGGCACCCAGGCTGAATCGGCCGCTCAGGCCTCTCAACAGCAGGTGGACAGCGGAGCTACCCCCTCCAGGGAACCAACGGCCCCCGAGGAAGGGTCCGTTCGGGAGGAGGATCAGCCACTGCAAAAGAGACGCCGAGTGGAGACCCCGCTACGCTCGGCTACCTCCGCGGTCCAACCCTCTGACCGGGCCGCCTCGACTGCGAAAGGGAAGGCGCCTGTGCCCGAGACCATTTCGTCCGACCGGACGCCTTCTGACTGGGACGAGCTGACTGCTCCGGTCGAGGCCACTCCGGTCGACACTCTCCCCCCTGCTCGCCGTTCAGTCCAACGTTCGACCATCCATTCGCGATCTTCTGCGCCAGCTTCTGATCCCGGTCGGGCGATCCCTGGTCATGGCCGCACAGTACGGGCTACTCTTCATCTCCCTACTGAAGAGTTGCTGCCAGAAGCTGACCGGACAACCGTGCCCGAGCACACTATCACTTTGAAAGGGCCCCTCGCCGAGATGTGGGCCGACGCTCGGGCGCGCGTAGCACTGATCCCTCTCCAGAACTTAGCCAACAGCCACATGCAAGCGGCTACGGGGGTAAGTTCTTCGTTGTTTTTTGTTTTTTGTTTTGCCTAAAATATTTCCGCTCGGCTTCTAACAACTGCGCCTTCTCGTTTCAGAGGTGGGTGGAAGAGATAGCAGTTTCCAACCGTCTGGCTATGGCGGACGAGGAGATAAGGCAACTGCGGGCGGCAGGTGGTCCGAGCGGCTCCCAAGGACCTTCCTACTCCGAGCTGCAAAAAGAGCTGAAGAAAGCTCAAACTCTGCTGGCTGCTGAGCAGAAGAAAACAGCTGACCAGGCCCACGCCCTAGCCGAGTCCGAGCGACAGGTCAAGTCGCTTGACACAAAGATAACTCTTGCCACCACTCGGAAGAACACAGCCATCTCCGATCTGGAGAAGAAAAACGTGGAGGCCCGGGGCCTGGAGTCGAAGATAAAAGAGCTGACGGAGCAGCTCGATCGGGAGAAGGCAGGCCGCTCGGCTGATGCGGAGAAGATCGAACGTCTGAGTGAGGCCCTCACAAGCTCCCAGGCAACCTTCAAAGAATACCAGGATGCCGAGCCGAGCCGAGTCGCCGCTCTCCGACAAAGCCACATCCGATCGCCCGAGTTCTCGGAGAAAATTTGCGAGCGGATGTACTCGGCTTTCGACTTGGCCATTACGGCTACTATGACCTATCTGAAGTCGAAGGGCCTTCTTCCGGAGTCCACCAATATTCCGGCCGGCGATCAGGTGGAGCTTCTGAGCAATATTCCGAGGGACCTCTACGACTACATCGAGTAATTCTTGTAATTTAGCCGCTCGGCTGATCTTGAACCTTTTTGTATTTAGGCCACTCGGCCTAAGGTTTTAATTTTAATGAAATGCTTTCCTTTCGTGTATTTTATCTTCTTGCACTGTCCCCTTGCTAACACTTGTGCTGTCCGCTCGTCTCCTGTCACATCACACCTTTGGAGACGGTTGCACATAATTCCGTTCGGCCATTTTCTCCAGCTCTTCCGTTCGGCCGCACATAATTCTGTGTTGCTACCAAGAATCGCTGGTTATGAGACGATCCGAACCTCTCGATGTTCAACCTCGGAGCTCGACGGTTGGCCTGCTTGGATTATTTATAGACGCCGACTCGTCTCTTGATCTTTAACGACGGTGTTCGTCGGCGCGGATATTTATAGCCGGTCGGCGCGGCTCTCGATCTTTAACGACGGTGCTCGTCGGTCTTCCGCTCGGAGGGTTTATAGACGCCGGCTCGTCTCTTGATCTTTAACGACGGTGCTCGTCGGTCTTCCGCTCGGAGGGTTTATAGACGCCGGCTCGTCTCTTGATCTTTAACGACGGTGCTCGTCGGGGCGGATATTTTTAGCCAGACGGCGCGGCTCTCGATCTTTAACGACGGTGCTCGTCGGTATTCCGCTCGGAGGGTTTATAGACGCCGGCTCGTCTCTTGATCTTTAACGACGGTGCTCGTCGGTCTTCCGCTCGGAGGGTTTATAGACGCCGGCTCGTCTCTTGATCTTTAACGACGGTGCTCGTCGGTCTTCCGCTCGGAGGGTTTATAGACGCCGGCTCGTCTCTTGATCTTTAACGACGGTGCTTGTCGGTCTTCCGCTCGGAGGGTTTATAGACGCCGGCTCGTCTCTTGATCTTTAACGACGGTGCTCGTCGGTCTTCCGCTCGGAGGGTTTATAGACGCAGATGTTGCTTGCTGCTCCGCCCGCTCGGCGGATGCTTTTTGTTTTTGCTCCATGAGTTTGGCGGCCCTTATCTCGACCAGGGCGTCGAGTTCCTCTGTTGAAAGCGTCACCGTGTGTTGTCGTCCAGCCTCGTCCATTGTCTCCGATCGGATGCAGGAGCGTTCCCACAGACGGCGCCAATTTGATCCTGTCCGAACCAGAAGTCAACAAACGCTGGGCACGTGGCGCTCCAAGGCTCGCTGATGTAGATCTCCAACTAGTGTCGAGATGCTCCGGCTATCCTGCACAGAAGTCGAGCCGGGAAGGGGATTCCCAGCGACGACCCTCCGACGCTCAAGTCAGGTAAATCACGATGAACAAGGTGGCTCCAGAAGTCTCAGAGTACGTACCAGAATCCTCTGTCGATGAAACCTGAGGTTCTTTATATAGAGCTGTGAAAGGTTTGGGCACGCGTACCAAGGTGCATAAGTGTCCTCTGTCCTATCCTAGGTATGCGGCTGTCAGAAAGCTTACCTGTCCTTTCCTAGGTACGCGGCTGTCAGAAAGTTTACCTGACCCATATCGCTACAGTCAAAGCATGCCCTCGATGGGACAGCAGAATCCCCTATCACAAGATTTGGAGCATGGCACACACGTGAAACCTACAGGTTGTCAAAGGAAGAAATCCTCTGGCCTTTTCCTTTGCTCCAAACTTGTAGTCCGAGCGGACAGATACCTAAACATCCGACCGGACATCCGCAGTGGTTTACTTGTGCTTTGTGGAGACTAACAGGGGTGCTTTATGACTGCGGTCGGTCAAAAGGTCAGCTCGGTCCATGACCTTTTTAACTGAGCGTCGGAACCCCGATTTGACAGGGTGCCTCCCAACTATAAGTGCGAGCCGGCCAGACCCCTCCGGGTACTCGATTCCATCGACCGGCCGGCAGTCCAATCGGACCGGCCGTCTACGGCCGTCCGTCCGGTCGGACCACATTCTCCTCTGGGTGGGCGGCTGTTCCGGTGACTTCCCCTTGGCGTTGACTTTGCAAGAAAAAGGGGGGGGGCCCACTCTTACTACCGGATCAGTAGATCTTCAAGAGGAAAATAAAATTAGATGACACGATTGATAAGTACGAGGTCAGATTGGTAATCAAAGGATACCAACAACAAAAAAGCCTTGATTATTTTGATATGTATTCTTTAGTGTCGAGAATAATTTTCATTAGAGTGTTGTTGGTTATTGCCGCTCTATGAAATCTGAAAATACATCAGATGGATGTAAAGACTGTTGGGATCCTTCGTACGGCTAGAGAGGGGGGGTGTGAATAGCCGACCCCAATCTTTCGCGTTTCTTCCTACGATTAGGTTAGTGCAGCGGAAATACAACGTAGAAAGAAAACAGGAGAAGAAAGACAAACCATATAACGAGGTTCGGAGATGAACTCCTACTCCTCGGCGTGTCCGTAAGGTGGACGAAGCCTACCAATCCGTCGGTGGATGAGTCCCCGGAAACCCGGCTAATAGATACTCCTTGTGGGTGGAGAAACCTCACCACAATCTTTGCAACAACAATAGGAGTACAAAAAGGAACAAGAAAACAAGAACAGAAATGTAAACAACACTTGCTTGCCTTCTTGAAGTCAGCAGGAACCCTAGCTAGAAATCCAAGCCTAGCTAGAAAACCAGCAACAGGAAGAAGCTCACGCGAAGCTTTAGCACCCAACGAGCTCAACAAAGCTCAGCAGGAAGAAGAAGCAGAAGCTTCAGGCCGGAGAGAACTTCCAGAAGGAAGAAGGAGTAGCTGCAGAAGCCCTCGACCCCTTTATACCTGCGAAGAAGACAGCGAAGAAACTAGCCGTTGCGTCGCAACGGCTAGAACCCTGATCGGTCCACAGACCGATCAGCCTAGGCGTATGAACCTTCTGTTCGACACCTGATCGGTCCCCAGACCGATCAGGTGTCGCGATCGAATCCCTGATCGGTCTGTGGACCGATCAGGGAACCTCCTGATCGCCACGCTCGCCGCTGATCGGCCCACAGACCGACCAGGACTTGGCCTGATCGGTCCGTGGACCGATCAGCCTGCCTTTCTTTTCGCCTCTGTTCACCAGACCGATCAGAGAAAACAAGGTATCATTGGATCGGTCTGGTGACCGATCCAGAGCTTGGTTTTTGCCCAAACCAAGTCCCAAGACTTCCAAACCAATATCCGGTCAACCTTGACCTATTGGTACTTCATCCCTAGCATCTGGTCACTCCCTTGACCTGCTAGAACTCCCGCCAAGTGTCCGGTCAATCCTTGACCTACTTGGACTTTCCAACACCAAGTCCGATCATCCCCGATCCATCTGGATTTTCCCTTGCGGTTTTACTCACCGGACTTTCCACCGGCTTCACTCACCAGGATTTCCACACCGCCTAACATCCCAGTTAGGACTTTCCCATTCCCGCTTCACTCACCGGACTTTCCAACCGCCTAACATCCCGTTAGGACTTTCCCACCGCTCGGCTTCACTCACCGGGACTTTCCCTGCCAAGTCTCCATACTTGGACTTTTCGCCAAGTCTCCATACTTGGATTTTTCCCGTGCCAAGTCTCCATACTTGGACTTTTCGCGTGCCAAGCTCCCTGCTTGGACTTTTCCGTGCCAAGTCTCCATACTTGGACTTTTCCAGTGCCAAGCTCCCTACTTGGACTTTTCCGTGCCAAGTCTCCATACTTGGACTTTTCCCGAATCAGGTCAACCAGGTCAACCTTGACCTACGGTTGCACCAATAATCTCCCAAACATCTATTCTTGTCCCACATCAAGAATAGAACTCTCTCACGAGTGTCAAACATCAACATGCAACACAACTAGGTCAACCTTGACCTAAGGTTGCACCGACAATCTTCCCAAGTCAAACATCAAAATACAACTCGAGTCACGTCAACTCGAGTCGGGTCAACCAGGTCAACCTTGACCTAAGGTTGCACCAACAATCTCCCCCTTTTTGATGTTTGACAAAACCATAATCAAGTTAGGTTAACCCGATAACCTAACTTAGGTTTTCAATCATCTTCCAATGTCCAATGTTCTTTCCTTGAACATTCTCTGGACATTCTCCCCTTAGGTTAACCCAATAACCTAACTTGGGCTCTCCAATAATTCTCCGCCTTTGACACACATCAAAAAGAATTCCAATGTTCTTCCTTGAACATTCCTTGACATTCTTTCCCTAGCTTAGGTTAACCCGATAACCTAACTTGGGTTCTCCAATAATTCTCCAATGAATACTCTCCCCTTTTTGACACACATCAAAAAGACAAAGGAGAGTATCAAGGTCAAGAGTTTCTTCCTAATGAAAGTCCCATACCTTTCATTGAAACTCTTAATTTCCCCCTTGATACTAAACTCAACAATCAACTTAGTGATAATCCCATATCACTAATCCTCAAGAGTCTTAAGGAGTACAAACTCCCCCTAAAAGTCAACTCCTCTTGACAATTAGGTAAGACTCCCCCTAGAGGTCAACTCCCCCTTGACCATTGCACCAACAATGTCTTTGTCTTTGAGAGTTCCAAACCTTAGAAATCCACAAAACCCAACTTCCAGCTGAAATTTCAGACCAACAGCTGAAAAATTAGAAACTGGCACGCACTGATCGGTCCCCAGACCGATCAGAATCCCCCTGGATCGGTCCCCAGACCGATCCACGCTTCACTGATCGCACTGGATCGTCACTGATCGGTCACCAGACCGATCAGAACTTCCCTGGATCGGTCCGGTGACCGATCCACACTCTGAAATCAGAGATTTCTGATTTCCCTTCCCGGAAATTCAGAAACTCCTAAAAAATTCCAGAAAATTCAAAAAAGTGTGAAATTTTGAGGATACATTCCTCATAACATATACTATCATGGAAAAATAGTTTTCTATGAGAATAACTTCCATTTTCAAATCTTGATACAAAATTCAAAAACTTTGAAATAATTCAAAGTTAAGTCAACTTTGTATCACAATGTTCAATGATGAATGCTATCACTAGGAAAGCTTCATCAAGGTTTTTCAAAACAATTTTGAAATGATTTCAAACCCTTTAATTTGGGACCACAATCTTAGGGCTATATGTACATGACTTGTACACAAGCTTTCCCTATGATCCTCCTTTTCTTGAATTAGGCTCATCTAGGTACAAAAACTATGCACCTTGATCCTAACTCATGATCCTAATATCTTACACACATCTAAGGTGTATCAAACCACATTCAAGTCAATTTGATGTGAGATATGGGTTAAGGTCAACTTAGGCTAAGTTCTCATGCATTTTCTAAACTACACTTTGATCTCAATACCAAAATGTGTTTTTATCCTTAAATCAATTTCATTGATTCTTAATGCAAGAGATGATGACATGGCATAAATTAATAACATAAATGAAAACATGTGCCAATGTCATGATGTCATGACATAAAGTTTGAAACGAAACTAACACATGACATATAGATAACCTAAGCATTATCATGACATTTCAAATGATAATAAAATAAGTATGATGTCATGGCATGGCATATGGCAACCAATCATGGGAAGTTAGCACAAATAAAATGCCTAAATTCCCTATCTAAGTATCCTTAGCCTTAGCTAACTTAGAATCTAACCCTAGATTGCCCATATATCCCTTAGAGAAAACCAAAATCTCAATTATGGTATTTCTCTAGGTTTTCTTAAATTGTGCCAAATAAGATTGAAATCGATATTTTTCAAATATGGCACAATTTACTCTTTAAGGAGTAAATAATAATTCTTTTTCATTTTCAAAGGTTATCAAAACCTTGAAAATGCTCCTTGAGTGTCAATTTCCTCAAAGTTGGGTTAACTACCCTTCTTATTGGAGTTGACACTCTCTAACCCATCTATGGGGTAGAGAAAATGCTCCTAGGAACCCAATACCTACTTGAGCTCATTGGGTTCACTAAATATTCACTAGGGATAACTTCCCTAGCAACCCTCCTAATGACCCTCTTAGGCTTTAAAGCCTTGGCCATTTGGGACTCATCAAGATCAACTCTAGGGGTGACTCCCCTTGTGACCTTGGTGTTGGTCTTCCTAGCCCTAGGTTTTGTTCCATAATCGAATGGAACATCATGATATGTGGGCTTGACCATTTGGGACTTAGGTTTGTGACTCAAACCTTTCTTGTCCTTGGACTTTTGACCCTTAGGCCCTAGAGTTGACTTCTCTAAACTTTTAAGGGCCTTTTCTAGGGTATCAAGCCTTGACCTCAAGACTTGATTCTCCTTTTCTAATACCTCAATTTTTGATTTATCACTCTTCCTTGAGGTATTCCTAGGCATATGTCTAGTTGATTTAGGGTTTCTACCTAGGTTTTTCTTAACCTTAGAAGTGTTAATCCTAGGGTTAGCATTCCTAGTAGTATCCCTATCTAGGCTAACATGTTTAGCTCCTAAGCACATGTATTGGTTCCTAAAGTTAACATGCTTATCATTATTAACAATTGCAACAAAACTACTAGCATGAGTTTTATTAGAATTGCAATAATGAACCTTAGAGGTTACCTTAGGGTTTGCCTTAGCTCCCCTATCGATGTGCCCTGTCTCCTTGTGAGGTTTCCTCCTCTTCGGACATTGGCTCCTATAGTGTCCCCGTTGCTTGCATTGAAAGCACACCATGTGCTTCTTGCCTTTGCGTGTTGGGACTCTGGCTTCCTTGACCTTTGGTGCCGGTGGAGTCTTCCTAACTCTCTTTGGACATTTGCTCTTGTAATGTCCACACTCCCTACACTCAAAGCATATTATATGTAACTTATTTGAAATTGAGATGCTTGAGTTACCTAGGTTTGGGGATGGGTGTGAGCTTTCTTCTTCAACCCTTCCGGAGGTGGAAACTTCTTCTTCTTGCTCCGAACTTGAACAAGAGGAACTCTCCTCCTCTTCTTCCTTGGATATTGAGTAGCCCTCAACTTCCAATTCGCTCCCTCCATGATGTGAGCTACTTGGCTCACTAGGCTCCTCTTCATGGCTTGAGGTGGAGCTCTCCTCATGGTACTTGGCCAAGTTGTTCCACAACTCCTTGGCATTGTTGTATCCTATCTTACACAAAATATTAGTAGGCAATGAAAATTCAATTATTCTCGTTACCTCTTCGTTGATTTCGGATTTGTGAATTTGTTCTCTTGTCCACTCCTTCTTCTCAAGTGATTTTCCTTCTTCATCCACCGGAGGAGTAAAACCTTCTTGTACACAAAACCAATTCATTATGTTAGTCATAAGAAAATACTTCATCCTTACCTTCCAATACGCGAAGTCGCCGCATTCGTAGAAAGGTGGAATGGTGACATCTTCTCCATAGAGATCCATTCTCTAGCTTTGCTCCCACGGGTGTTGATCCGATGAAGAGCGGTCTCGCTCTGATACCACTTGTTAGGATCTCTTCGTACGGCTAGAGAGGGGTGTGAATAGCCGACCCCAATCTTTCGCGTTTCTTCCTACGATTAGGTTAGTGCAGCGGAAATACAACGTAGAAAGAAAACAGGAGAAGAAAGACAAACCATATAACGAGGTTCGGAGATGAACTCCTACTCCTCGGCGTGTCCGTAAGGTGGACGAAGCCTACCAATCCGTCGGTGGATGAGTCCCCGGAAACCCGGCTAATAGATACTCCTTGTGGGTGGAGAAACCTCACCACAATCTTTGCAACAACAATAGGAGTACAAAAAGGAACAAGAAAACAAGAACAGAAATGTAAACAACACTTGCTTGCCTTCTTGAAGTCAGCAGGAACCCTGGTGAAGCAGCAGCTTCTCGGATCCAAGCCTAGCTAGAAAACCAGCAACAGAAAGAAGCTCACGCGAAGCTTTAGCACCCAACGAGCTCAACAAAGCTCAGCAGGAAGAAGAAGCAGAAGCTTCAGGCCGGAGAGAACTTCCAGAAGGAAGAAGGAGTAGCTGCAGAAGCCCTCGACCCCTTTATACCTGCGAAGAAGGTGGAAACTAGCCGCGAAGCAGAACCCCGATCGGTCTACGGACCGATCAGCCTCAGGCCGATCGGGTCCCCGATCGATCGTTAGTGCACGTAACCTTCTGTCGATGCGTGGACCGATCAGAGCATGGATCGGTCCACGCACCGATCCCAACTCTGGCCGTGCTTCGCGACGTCGTCTCGATCGGTCCCTGCATCGATCAGATGGACCTGATCGGTGCGTGGACCGATCACCGCTTCTTTTCGCCTGTTGGCTCGATCGGTCACAAGACCGATCGAGCAACATAGACACCGATCGTCGGTGACCGATCCGTAGCTTGGTTTTGCCCAAACCAAGTCCCAAGACTTCAAACCAATATCCGGTCAACCTTGACCTATTGGTACTTCATCCCTAGCATCTGGTCACTCCCTTGACTGCTAGAACTCCTCGCCAAGTGTCCGTCAATCCTTTGACCTACTTGGACTTTCAACACCAGTCCGATCATCCCCGATCCATCTGGATTTTCCTTGCCCGGTTTTACTCACGGGACTTTCCACCGGCTTCACTCACCAGATTTCCACACTGCCTAACATCCCAGTTAGGACTTTCCCATTACCTGGCTTCACTCACCAGGACTTTCCAACTGCCTAACATCCCAGTTAGGACTTTCCCACTGCCTGGCTTCACTCACCAGGACTTTCCCCGTGCCAAGTCTCCATACTTGGACTTTTCCAGTGCCAAGTCTCCATACTTGGACTTTTCGCGTGCCAAGCTCCCTGCTTGGACTTTTCCGTGCCAAGTCTCCATACTTGGACTTTTCCAGTGCCAAGCTCCCTACTTGGACTTTTCCGTGCCAAGTCTCCATACTTGGACTTTTCCCGAATCAGGTCAACCAGGTCAACCCTGACCTACGGTTGCACCAATAATCTCCCAAACATCTATTCTTGTCCCACATCAAGAATAGAACTCTCTCACGAGTGTCAAACATCAACATGCAACACAACTAGGTCAACCTTGACCTAAGGTTGCACCGACAATCTCCCCAAGTCAAACATCAAAATACAACTCGAGTCACGTCAACTCGAGTCGGGTCAACCAGGTCAACCTTGACCTAAGGTTGCACCAACAAAGACAACCTTTCTAAATGAGAATTTAGAAGAGGAAATCTACATAGAACAACCTGAAGCATTTTTTGTGTTAAGACAAAAAAATATAAGGTTTATAGATTGGCAAAGTCATTATATGACTTGAAACAAATACCAAAGTAGTGGCATGAGAAATTTGATAATGTTATGAAGAAATGTGGACTCAAAATTAATGAATGTGATAAATGTATTTATATGAAAGCATAGAGAATGCCTTTGTTATCTTATACTTATATGTAAGTGACATACTTATCATTGAGAGTAATGATAAGATAATTAAATCCACTAAAGATATGTTAAACTTAAAATTTGATATGAAGGATATGAGTCTAGCTGATATGATTCTAGGAATCAAAATTCTTAGAACAGTAGAATGACTCTTAGTTAGTCACAATACATGGATAAGATTCTTGAGAAATTTATCAAGGGTAATACTACATTGGCACGAACGTTGATAGATATGAGTCAACATCTATCGAAGAATCGAGAAGAAAGTATTTCTCAAATAGAGTACTCTCGAGTGATTAGAAGTCTGATATATCTAATGAATTGTACACGACCAAACTTAACTTACATAGTAAGTAAACTAAGCAGATATACAAGTAATCATTGTGTTGAGCACTGGAAAGGAATAAAAAGAGTACTGTGGCATTTAAGGTATACTTGTGAATATGGACTACATTATATAAGATATTCTGTTGTGATCAAATAATACAACGATACGAGTTGAATATCTAACATAAAAGACTCTTAGACTATGAGTGAATATGTATTCACATTAGGAGGTGCAACTATTTTATGAAAATCTTCAAAGTAAATCTAATAACCAAATCCGCAATAAAATTTGAGTTTGCAACTCTTAACAAATGTGGTGAAGAGGCTGAATTGTTATGACAATTCTTAAAAGATGTTGTTGGCGCAGCGGGGCTGGTCAGAGAGTGCAGCGTCTGCTAAGAAACATAAAAAAACCTTTCTCTGTTTTCAACTATGATTAGTAGCACTATCACAATAATTATAATCTCAAATGAACAACTAATAAAAAGAAGAGGCAAATAGATTTGACTTAGTTACAACCTAGGCGGTTGTTAATCCAAGACGATTGCAAAGCTCTACTAGAAAAATGTCCTTCTTTGTAGGCAGAGAAGCCTCTTACACTCTTTGAAAAGCTCAGAAAAGACTAAGAAATGATTACAGTAGTTGTTCTAAAATTATTGATTTTCTAGGTCCAGAGGTCCTTTTATAACCCCTAGGAAATCTCATCCGAAGCTTAAGGGCGCCTCCAAGTAGGATGGAGGGTGCCTCTAGAAAGGTAGCAACGGATAAAACTTTATCCGCTGCCAACGACTACTTTGGCCAGGTCGAGGGCACCCTCCATATGAATGGAGGGCGCCCTCCGCCTGAAGATGGCGGAGGCACATGGGGTGCCTCAGAGGTTCCTTCAACCTCTGTTGAGGGCGCCTCCAGCAGGTTTGCTTAGCTCCCTTCGCTCTCCTGCTGCTCCGATCACCTGGGTGATTGTGACCAACCGAAATAGGGCTCACCCGAACCTAATTTCCGGCCTTCTTCTCGAGCAGGCTTGCGCTCCTGCTTCTCATCCCCCGAACGTCGTGCACATTTTTCTTATCCATCGGTGTACTCTTCCACAGTATCTCATCCCTCGGACGCACAGAGTCCGTCGGTTCTCTCCCGTGCTGTCCTTTTCGTTAGCCGCATCTTCCGCTTGACTTCCTGTACTTTTAAGCTCTTGTACACTTAAACACAGAGATCAAAATGAAACAGGGCCTAACCTAATTTGGTTGATCACATCAAAACAACCACTGGGTCCAACAGATGTTCCTAGATAGCCGAAACCAGTGTCGATAATTTACATACATTGTGATAGTCAATAAACAATTGGTCGGGCACAGAACCATTTGAATAATGGTAAGTCTAGATATATACGTTGTAGACATAATACCATTAGACAACTACTCTTAATAGGAGTTATCACTCTTGACTATGTGAAGTCAAAGGATAACCTAGTAGATTTGTTAACTAAAGGGTTAAATAGAGAGTTAGTTAAAAGTTCATCGCAAGGGATGAGCTTAATACTGATGAGAAATGTTGGTGTAAAGAAAACCTAACCTATGAGACTAGAGATCCCAATAACTTTTTTCAAAGGGACAACCTAGCTGCACTGATAAAGTTGCTTACTGTGGGGGAATGACCCAATAGATCAGTGAAGGATGGAGGTTAAGCACACAACTTTTAATGATCTAGTAGAGTAATATGGAATACTCTTAAGAGATCACCTATGTGAGAAAAAAATAGGACCGCTTCGAAAAGAATTATAGACACTATTCTTAGAACTTCTCACAGAACTAGGCATGTTTATGGCTAAGATCGACACACTCATGAGAACCGAGTCGTACTAGGGAGAGTCCTGTGTGAGATATGTCAATACCTATATAGACGGTAAAATAGTTCAAGGAAATCATGTCTACTATCAGCTAATAACCGAATAGATTTTCACAAGGGAAGATTCAAAGGGTAAACCTACTTGTTCTATACTGAATTCAACTGTTAAATGTTATCACATACCATGTTTCCATTCATGTAGGAAATTGTTAGAAATGTGAATGGAAAAGGAGGTGAAAAGGAAGAAGGAGATTCCTTTGTGCATGAGTTTAGTCTCACGTTAGAAATTTCAAGGCACTATGGTTGGTTATATTGTTATACATGTATTGATGATGTGAACAAATGAATGATGAGAGACTCTCTCTCACGTCTGGTGTTGGAGGGGGGGGGGGACAAATTCAGGGCCTGAATTTGTACTGAACTAAGCTTACTCTTGTGCAAGCACAATCTGCATGTGTCGAATGGCAGACCGGTTGAGGCAAAATTTACCCAAGCGAATGAATCAACATTTTGTCATCTGAATATCTTGTTGTTATATGCTCAAGAGTGTAACGGAAACATTAATCTGGTTGACATTAAACTCATTAATGGCGATTCTGTAACATCTCGATAATAATGTTTGGCATTAACCCCATTAATAGTGATTCCATAACGTCTCGACAATAGTATTTGACATTAAACCATTAAACCAATTAATAGTGATTATGTAGTGTTTCAGCAATAATGACCAACATTGAATGACCATAACTCGACCATTCATTTTAGCCATGGGTGAGCCCTCCTATAAAATGATGTCATGAGCAAGAGTAGAAAAAAAGAGAAGCGAAAGCAAAAGCAAAATAATTCCTCCACCTTTGTTCCTTGATTTTTTCCTCTTAGTCATTCATTTGCTCGGTTGAACTTCTCATGATTACACTCGTGTACATTCTTAGTTCGCCACGAATAACTAGCACTTGGTTGTGTGCATGATGCCATTGTATCTTAGGAAATAGACGACGTGAGAGAACCTAAAAGCACAGCCAGAGTGGGATGAATCTGTTTCAAAGAAATTGAGTTGAGCGCAGGCCTTAGCATCTCCCTTGGCAAATTCCTTTCCCGACTTGACGACTCTGATTCCCGACTCGGCTTCCGACTTCCGACTCAGTGACTCTACTTTCAGACAAGGCAATATGAAGCAGCAATCTTTTTGACAACCTAGCAGCTCGACTTGACTTTCAAGGATGACAATCTAAGATTATTTGATTAAGTAATCTCAACAGATATGTCCGAATTTAGTTTGTAAATTCAATATTTTTTAAAAAAAATATTTGGCAACATATTGTCCAACAACAACTAAATTCACAATGGTCCATGACATGATTCTTACTTTGATTGTGTGGTCCATGGAGGCAGAGTAAAGCATGTCGCCCACCATAAATGAGGTTACTGCAAGTTTATGACCAGCAAGTGAGGCTGCTAGCTCAAGAGAGTTATTTTCTAAATCAATTTTCTATGCCAGTATACTTCCATCATGCAGCAAGAATATAGGGATGAGAATTCAGCTATCAAACACAAAAATGTGAAGCATAGAAAAAACAGCAAAACCAATCATATATAATACCTAAAACCAAAAAATAGCAATCCGTTGGCAACAACCAGAGAATGGACCTGTCCATTTGGTCCATCAAGACAACTTTGAGTTACCACAAGGAACAAATCCAATATACAATTAATATCTGAACAGGGAAAGAAAAAGCAGAATTGAATAGAGAGTATCTATTTACTGACCTTGATAGAATTTGGAACTCCTACAAATATCCAGGGTCCTGCACTTATCCGAGAAGTCACTTCCCCTCCCATTTTGAAGCTAGCAAGGAGCTGTATCAGGTGAATATAAAGGGGAATTTAGACATCAGCAATACATTAATTAATGCAAGGTTTTGCAAGGGAGAAACCCTAGATTCTATCTCTCTAGTGATTGGATCTAACAACAACCCTTCATCCGATTCCGATCAACTACCAATGCAATTCTTCATGATCCAACGGATTCAGTGAGCCTTTTCAAAGCCATTTGCAGAGTTTTCTTCTTCCTCACAGTGCCACTTCATTAAGCATTTCTCCTTGGTAGATTTGTAGTTCATGTTCTATTAGATATAATTGGAGAAACTTCGTTGGTTTAATTCCTTAATGCATTTGCATTTGATTGAGCTCAATTTAGTTTGTTATTTTCCTATTTGTGCCATTTACATTTGAATCCTTGCTTCCTTAGTTAATTGCAGTGGCTTAATGATGATCCCTGTTTAGATTAGGGAGACACGATATGTGACGGTTGAACACAACTATGAGGTCGACGACCGTCGATCGGACGTGGCTACGAGATTGACAGAGAGAGAGATCCTCCAAGAGAGACTTTCGAGAGAGAAATCGGGAGACTGTGAGAGAGAGAGAGAGAGAGAGAGAGAGAGTAGAGGGGTTGGCGGCGTCCCTTGAGTGAATCCTCTCCTTTCCCCTTCTTTCAATCCCAGCGCTAAAAAAGGGGGAAAAGAAGGAAAAGATGAATAAGCCGCTTGACCTCGTGGCAACTATTCATACCTCTGCATCACTGCTAATCCCCATTGTACCACATGGTCATTTTAAGATATTTTTGGCAAATTATCTAGAACAATGTTTATCGTGGTCGGTGAAGATTGGATGTGTTCCTTTGGAAGTACAGATTGATGCATCCTCTTGTGGAGGTCAACTCCCTTCCTTCAATGTGGTCGAGTCCTCCCCGATAATCTTTCAAGAGATGGGTTGGGTGCATAATAGGCAGATTAAGATTTCAGTTTACATCAATTATATTATGCACTTTTACACAAGAAAACTCACTAAAGCAATAATTCTAATGAATCTAATATGTGTTTACAGCGGGAACACAGGCATTTGGTAGAAGAATTTTTTTGCTTATTAGTATGAGTCCAGATTCTCTGGATCACTTTTTACGGTCCAGGAAATGGTCCCTAAATATGTATTGCTGGAATACATGGTCCCCACTTATGCATGTTTAGGGACCATTCATCCCCATGTTTAGGGACCATATATCCTCTGGATCATAAAAAGCAGTCCAGAAGATCTACGCTCGTAGATGGATTTTCTGAGCATTGGCATACAAAATATAGATGGATTCATATATTTAGACAATTCTACAAACTATAGATGGATTTATCATAACTGAGTTGTATTATGCTGGAGAAACATTTCTCCAATAGTATAAAATTTTCCTAATTTTCTCAGTCGATTCTCATCCTTTTCAATATCATGTGAGTTTTTATTTCAACCTCTCTTTCATGATCATTAATGCTATAATGTACATTCTTCCTGTTTGAGTATACCTTGTTCTGAAATTTTTAAGTGAGTATAGCGCCTATATCAGTATCAATATGCACCAAAAAGAAACTTATCTTTGAGCTTGTCAGGTTGCACAATGATAGCGACTTAGAAAGGCGAATGCCAATGTATGATGGAGGGGAAATTCTATATACGACGGGTGCTTTTCCTTTAGGTTAAAGGACTTCACGATTTCATTTCTTGAAGATGGAACTTACCATTTCTCCTCTATATACTTGCTATCTTTGTTAAAATCGTGTAGTTTCTTGTTTTTCATAAAATCAAAGGAATTTAGAGTGACTATTAAATATAATTGATGATATCCGGATTTATCCCCGAGCATCCCAAGTCGCTAGGATGTTCTCTCAAACAATCATTTTCTCGGATGTTACAATAAATACTACAGCAATAGCATTGCTACAATAATGCTTCTTTGCGATGACCGGTGGGCTGGCGTCGTGGCGCTTCCCCGACACGGAAGGGGTACAGGCGATGAGGGGTGCTGGAGTGAAATCACCTTTGCTTCGTCGAAGTGTTTATTGGAGCTTATATAGGTGACTTGGGTGAGAAGCAATCGAAACAAGTTTGGAATTGGAATCAATTTATTAACTCAAAATTACGAGGTCCATTAGTAGGTCTATGAAACCAGTCCAATTACCAGGCCTATTAGCATATTCAAATTATAATTAATCTGTCACAATGCCTTAATTATAATATATTATTTAGTATGACACAATCACTTATTATTAATGATAATTTAAAATAAATTAAATCACTTAATATGAAATTTCTAAATTACTAATTGAAGTCCGCCTCAACCATGATTAACTTGTACAAGAGAGAATATTTAAACAAACTGTAGATTATATATATATATATATATATATATATATTTAACTATTGAACTAACAATAAATAACAACAACACCAACAAATTAATTGGTTCAATTTCTTAAAATAACAGGGAGATGCAACCCTTGAAGGAAACTCTTAATCATCTCCAAAGCTCGAGCTGGCTGATAGCTTGGAACACTATGCCCTGCTCCCCGAACAGTAGTAAATGTCAAATTATGATCATAAACCACAGTGTATCCCCCAACCTGCATATTCACAATAAAAGTCATCAAAGTTAATATTGTTCTAGTAGTCGTAGTCATGGTTTTAGCAATGAAGAGAGTTTTGACATCTTTCACTGTAATTCTGCCAATATCATAGGAGGATAACTTGCTTATCTATGTAAACACTTTCAGTTCTTTTATCTATGGGTGAAGGTGGATTCAAGGACAATGAAATACAAAATATATGAATGTGTAATTACCAAAATATTTAAAATAATATAATTGTCTACCTCATTGTTAAGCATCCAAGCTCTCCATGGAACCTTCACTTTAAGCTTTAGCTTGTTGAGGGAGTATCTTGTGGAAGTAACAGGAACTCTTCCATCCAAGTCACCGCTGCACAATTGCATGCATGAATATGAAAGTGAACCAAGCCAAAGCTTACCTAGGGACAAAATTTGATTGAAAACCCCTCACTCGTAATCTGACAAACAATAACTTTATCTTTATCGTATGACATACGTTATGTCGAAATCTTAAAGACTTGCGCATGTCTCCAAGGCGTAGCATAGACGATGGGCGCATGACATTTATGGCGTAATGACCAGGGGTCGATTCTCTAGAATTGATAATCTAGAGTTCACCCTACCATATGCCTATAGCCTGTGTACCTACATGTACCTCTCTCTATATCCATGGGGCAGACACTAAGGGGGGTGCTAAGGTAACGAATCTACCTTTTCTTAAAGACTTGTGCAACTATAGCTACTAAAACAATGGCCTCGAAATGAAAAATCGATATATCTATAACTATTATTGTAGTTACACAATGTATATAAGGGCCATAAAATTGATGTACCTAAAGTCGATACCCCTTATAATACGATGAAAATCTCTATTTACTCATGCAAAACTACTGTCATACAATGAAGACATCGATGGCGACAAAGGGGTTTTCATCTAAATTTTGTCTCTCACTTTAACTTATCTTCTGGGTTAGTTATATGAATCTAACGATGAGGCTATAATTATTTTTTTACCTGTACTTCAAAACCCTAATTCCATTAGACAACAATTCGTGAATAATTGGTAGCATTGTGGAAGGCTGATCTAACCAACCCTGTATCACTTTGCTGCATTGAGACAAAAAAATATAAATAAATGAGTTTAATTTTCATTATTTTGTTTAAAAGAAAATAAAATTATCAAGTGACAGCTTGGTGCATATGAAGTATAGATATGTACCTACAACCAGACCAGGTGTAGTTGAGCTTTGTCACATTGGCATGTAAAGCTTTCTGCACCTTAGGATTGTTAAGGTATGCCTCCACGTAATTAGAAGTACAAGGATCAAAATTCTCAATCTGCATCAGAATTTAAATACAACATTAATTTCAGTATACAGAGATAACAATTGGTAGGTACAAAGGGATCGGACAAAGTTGTCATATATTTTGAAAAATAGAACGAGATCATCAAATCTGTTAGTTCCATGGTTTTTACATTTAACTTGGCTATAAACCATATCTCTATTATTCATAATCGATATGATTGAGCGAAAATTTTGAATCAGTTAGGCCACAAAAAGAAGCCTCCTAAGGTGAACAAAAATATATTATGCAAGTTCCAACTCAACATGTGGAAGAGGAGCTTGTGAAACACATGAATCCATGATCAAGAGGAATTTATAATCTCTCTGACTCGAATGTTGAATGGCCATTATCATAAGCCACCCTTCTCCATTTGTGCAATATTCAAGCGGAAAATATTCATATTAGTGATTAAGTTTAGAATGAGTTTAGAAAGGGGGGCCTGCCCGCCAAATGATCTAAGGAAACTTATAATCTCATCAAGTCAATCCTGCAGCGTATAGGTATCCCTGGGTGCAATTTAACCTTATCCAGTGACTGACTTGACCGAGAACCATAAAATGATTTGAGTGAAAACTATGTAATGTTAGTGATTAACATTCAAATGATTGGTGGAGGGGCCTTGAAAGGGTAGCAAGACCATTGCATATCTCTTCGCACATAACATGATCAAGCGGGACACAATCTCGAGATCACCTGGCGTTCATGCATTTTTTTTTTTTTTTGAATATGAGGGTTTGCATCAAGTTAGTTGTTATTGTATTTCTCAAAGGGATCATGATAGAAGTTAGCATTTACAGTCTGATTACCCCTAAATCCAATATAGATTTTTCCTAATTTAACTTGCGATCAAACAAGAATGCAATGAACTTCGATTCTAAATTGACTCTAAAACTATCAGGAAAATGAGGATAAATATATAAAGATGCTTGCAATAGACAAACCGAGGGCAACTTTGGAGTTGGCGTCACGCCCGATGAGAAGCACAGAGGTGCGTATATGTTGTAGACGTTCACTTCCGTGAAAACGTGGTTCGCCTCGGCGATAGCTCGGTTGCACTCCGGAGGCTGTAGTTGCGCACCCGGTGAAAAATTGCAGAACTTGTGGATTGCAACGATGGTCTCGTCGGCTAAGAACGCGTGCGTCCAATAGTAGTCAAGCAGCCCCTTGTTACTCGTCTCCTCGTCGATCACCGCGTTCCCGATCTAGGTCATTCGAAAGCAAAAAAATGACATCTTTCAATCGAGAACTAGAGGAGATTGATACTTCCCAAATCATCTTGCAATCGAAATGAGAACTTTCGATGAAGAATCGGATCTGAGGGGATCGATCCTTCCCAATCAATTTAATTAGAAATCAAAAGAGTGGGGATCAATCGATCAGACTGATTATTCTCGGGATCCATGTCTTACCGCGATGCCTTTGAGATTGATGAGGCGATCTTTGTGATGGAGTATGGCATGGGCTAGCTGGGGGACGTAGTGCCCGGCGTAGCTCTCGCCAGTGATGAACAAGTCCCTCCCCTTATACTCCGGGAATCGCTCGAACCAGTTGACGAGGAAAACCAGAGCGTCAATCGCCGTCCTACGGTCGCCGCTCGTGGCATAGTCCGATGTGGTGTTAGAGTAGGAGAAGCCGACGCCGGCGGGACTCTCCAAGAACAAGACGTTCGCCACTGAATGGTGGCATGATGCCAGTCAGTTCGAGGTAATGCCAAAGCAGAAATCTTTTGTCACGATGATGATAATGATGATGATGATTCCTACCTTCGTTCCAAGCATAGGGATTCCTATACAGAGTCTTGCCATCACTCATGACTCGAAACGGCCCGAGCTCCTCCATGGCACCGTACCCTAGAGATGAACACCCCGGCCCTGCACCCGCCCATGCCACATCAATCACCACTCTATTGATCGAAAAGCAACATCATTTTATACTAATTCCATACCTCCATTGAGCCAGAGCACAATAGGCTTCGATCCGCTGTTCTCGGCAGCCTCAACAAAGTAGTAAAATAGAGCCCGTCCGTTGGCTCTGTCAACTGTGACATACCCCGCGTACTGATCGAAATGCACCCCTTCTGGTTGGCCAGGCAGCCGAACAACCTTGTCCCCCTCCTTCAACCCACTATTGTCGTAGGCCTTCGACTCCAAGTCGGATACCGAAAGAAGACTTCTTGCCCAAGAAGAAGAAGACGACCTCTCTGCTCCGTTGTTAAAGTAGAACTTGTTTAGCACATCTCTCTGCCTCGTCGTGCTGGAAGCCACGCAGTGTAAGAAACAGAAGAGGAGCAGGCGGAGGATGAGGAAGAAGAGACAACTGAAACTTGGCTTTATTGTTTGATTGCGAATGAGGAATAGAATGGAATAGAATCTTATTTATGAGATGAATCATTGGATAATTATGGGATGAATCTTTTATATGGGATGGATTCTTGTTGGAGCCAGCGGAGATTGATGCGTTTGTTCTGTTTGGCAATGGACTCTGTAAAAGGCCAACGAATGATTAATTTTGAATAAACAATTTCAAAATTAAAAGAATTTAAAAAAAAATCCACTTTTTTTCAATATTTATACAATGAAATAATGCATATTCATATTTTATTTAAATCTAATTTAATTTTCCCTTAATTTTTATCAACTTTTACCACTCACTCACTGGATTATTCATTTATCATAATAAGTAAATCTAATTAGTTTTAGCACTTCTTGTGAGTCACGTATATAATGATCTAATTAGTTTTAGCTTGACTATTAACTAATTAAATTAAGTGAGATTAAATTAATAATGAAGTTTAAATTTATTTAGTTAATGTTAAATTAATTGATTTTAAATTTGATTTCGAATTAACTAAAATGTTAAGTATGGATTAACTAGTTAAGGATTAATTAAGATTAGATTTATTAGTTTAGGATTAATTAAGTGTAAGTTAACATAATTTAAGTTTGAGTAAATTAGTAATTAAGTTTAAGATTTATAATTATTACTCACGTTTTGGTAAATTAAGTGTAATTATGAACTATTGAATTGAATCTGAGGTCAATTTATTAAGTTTGATTCGAAATAATATTCTTACTTAAATTAAGATTTATTCATTAATTAAATATGAATTAAATTGTTTAGTTATGTTTAAATTAATTGATTTAAACTAATTATGAATTAGGTTAAATTAAACTTATATTAATCAAATAATAAAGGTTTATTACGTTGATTAATAAATAAGTTTTTAGGTTATAAAGAAAATAAAAAACTTTTAATTAATTGAATTAATTGTTTAAGTTTTAATTAAATTGATTAAGATTACTTAACTTTTAATAGTGTTAAATTTATTTAAGTTTTAGTTAAGTTAATTTAAGGTGGATAACTAAGGTTCAATTTTGGAGTCATTTAGGTGTGTTTAAGTTAGGTTTATGTTAGGTTTAATTTTAAAATTAAAATTATGAATTTAGTTTTAATTGGATTTAGTTAGATTAAAATTCAAATTAAGTCAAATTTTTAATTAGTTAATATAGTTAGTTAGTTTAGGATTAATTAAGTTGATTACGTTTTTAGGTATAAATGTTATTGCAAGAAGCAGCAGATGATCAAACCTAAGTTTTGATATTGACAAAAGGTTCTATGTTACGTCTTATTGTTGTTCTAGAAAGTTTAACTGAGTGTACAGAAGTCCTAAGTGATCTTAGGCAAAGAAGTCAAAGTGGACATTAAGAAATTAGAAAATCCTAGTTTGGGCTAGGCAACGAAGTCTTGGTCCGATGAACTGGGCGAAGTCTTGGCAGGTCGAGGATGTCGGACAAAAATTTTAGGGTCGAGGACAATAGATGAAGCCCTGGAGGTCGCGGGCACTAGGCGGAAAATCCTAGAGTCGAGGACATTAGGTAAAAGTCTAGAAGTCTCGAATACTGAGCACAAGTCCAAATGGTCTGGAGGATCAATTTGACAAAAGATAAACTCTCTTGAAAGGAGTATGTGAGGACACATTCCCCGTTGAGAGAACAATAGAAGTCAGTCAGACCTAGAGTTTCGGCGAAACTCAAAGTCATAACCAGATAATTCAGAAACTATCAAATATTACTTTTCTTTACATATTATTTATGTCTATAACATTATGGTGCAGGTGATTGAAATTGTAAGTTGGTTAGAAAATGAGCATCTAGGTACCCGAACCCGGACATCTAGGTGCTCAGACATGGTCCAAGCGCCCGGACTAGGGAGAATCCAAGCACCTTCACGAGTTGAGGTGGGTGCACCCGGATTGGCCGCCACATATCACAATCTAGGCGCCAGGATCGGTCTGGGCGCCCATAGATGGGTAAAATTTACTAGATAAAGTTTCAACGAAAGCACGTCACATCAGCCCAGTAGGGGTGCTCGGGAAGGAGTCCAAGCGCCTAGATGAGACTATAAAAAGAGGGTTCGACTAACACCTTCAATACATCAATGCTAAGGTTTATTCATTAAATTTTGAAGTATATAGTTTTGAAAAATAAGGTTTTAATTTTAAAAAATAAGTTTGAAAAATATGTAAGTTTCAAAAGACCAACAATATCCTATTCTACTGAAATTTTTATTAGAAAACTATAAGTCAACTATCAGGAGCATAAGTTAAAGTTAAAGTTTAACTCAAGATAAAGACAAAAAAACAAAGTCAACTAAGAAAAAAAGTCAAAGCCAAGTCAATGTATCTAAAAATATAGATCAGTCTCAAGACCTAAAATCTGATAGTCTACTATGAAGATGTATGGTGGAGGGGGCCAGAGCTCCAAGATCTAAAAAAATTCATCAACTAGAAGTGTTGAGTTTGCTCCTCCTCCCTAAGGCTATGAATTTCTTGTTAGAGACAAGTGATAGACTCCTCAAGGCTAGTGAATTTGTCCTTGCTACTCGGAATACTGTTCTAGTTCCTTTGTACAAAAATTTGTACAAGCATAAAACTATTCTTGCTACCCATGTGCTCTATTGAAGTTAAATTTGGATTGCAAATGATGCTTAACATTATTAATCAAAATTGTCCTTCAGAAGTTAAACTTGGATTGGAAATGACACTTAATATTTTTACTCCAAGTTTAACCGATGTGATCTTCCTATGTGAAATTATATTACAGAAGTTAATTAAATATCTATTTCAAAGATTGGCTTCTAGGTTAAACATGGTGAGACACTAGACCTTCTTGGTTATGGAATTATCCATCACTTCCTAGACAAAGTCTTTCAAAGAAATCAGATATTTAACTTCTTACAATAAACTAGGTTTAACTACAGAGACCTCAATAGAAGCACAATATCGAAATATGAAATCGAAAAATAAAATCGATAACAAAACACTAACCTAAAACCGATAGCCTCTTGTGTTTGGTTTTTCAAGATCTATACAAAGAACATGAACTAGTTATGATGCGGAAACAAATAGCTAGTTATACCTTCCTTTGTAGCTTAAAACCTCTTGATCTTCTGTTGTATTCCTCTCCTCCTCTTGGACGTTGTGTGGGCAACGATCTACCAAGATGGAATCCATCCGAACCACTTCTTCTCCTCCAAGACTCTCAAGCCACCAAGGGATGCCAAAATAGGAAATTTCCTTCTCTTCTTCTTCCTTACCTCCAAGCCACCGGCCACAACAAGATAAGCTTCCTCTCTTGCCGCCGACCCTAAGGAAGAAAGCCTCTTTTCTTGCCGCCGGCTCTAGGGTGGAAAGCTCCCTCTCTTGTACCACCGACCCTAGCTTGAAGAAGGAGGACAATTGTCGCCGGCCTCTAGGGGAGAAACCAAAGGGAGAAGAGAAAGGAAAAATGGCTGGCCACCCAAGGAAAAGAGAAGAGGAAATAGAATTGTGTTACTCATGAAGAAACCTCTCATTCTCCTTTATAATCCTTGGTTATGGGAAAGAAGGAAAGTTTTAAACATAATTAAAACTTCCTTATTTGTGGCCTCCCCTTAAAAGGAAATTTTAACAACAATTAAAATATCTCTTTTCTAAATTTCCTATTGTACATGGTAATAAAGAAAAAATTTTAAATTAATCTCTCTCTTGTAAAACATGTAGACAACTATAAAAAAGGAAAGATTAATTAAAACCTCTCTTTTTAAATCATGGTTACAAAAAAGGAAAGTTTTATCAAAAATTAAAATCTTTTTTAAACATTATAGATAACTACAAATAAGGAAATATTTTAACTAAATTAAAATCTCTCTTTAATCTTTTATAGATAACTATAAAAGGAAAGATTTTAAAATTTTAAAACTCTCTTTTAAAACTATGAGAATGGCTATAAAAGGAAAATTAAAATTTTTTTAACCATTGTAGATAACTACAAAAAGGAAAGATTTTAACAAAATAAAATCTCTCTTTTAACCATTGTAGATAACTACAAATAAGGAAAGATTTTAACAAAATTTTGTTTTAAAAACAAAACTTCCTTTTCCTTTTCTAGTGGTCGGCCCCTATCTTGGGCACCAAGCTTGGCCGACCACCTCTTGGCTTCCAAGCCCATGCTTGGCCGACCCCCTTGCACCAAGCAAGGATGTGGCCAGCCCATTACTTGGATAAGAAGTGGACTTTATGGATACAAGGATTTATAGAGGCTACAACAGGGACCGAGAGGAGAAATTAGTTTTGGTCTCCTGATGAGCTTGAGCTTCTTGTTTTACCCCGAACACCCAACTCAAGTTCATCAATAATAACTCATTCCACTAAAGAGTTATTATTGAACTATCGCACCAATCCCAAATTACATTATGGACTCCTTATCATGAGTGCATTAATCTCCTTGTATTTAAGATATCGAATGTTCATTAATTAAATGAGTTATTGACAACTCACTTAATTAATATCTAGCTCCAAGAGTAGTACCACTTAACTTCATTGTCATGCCAAACTAGGTCCCCCTGCAAGGTTTACATGACAATCCTTATGAGCTCCTCAAGGGGACATCTGTTGGTTGCTACTCGGAAAACCTAGAGGTTCCACTGTACAAAAAATTTTATACAAAGGTCTGAACCTTTTCCTAGCTACCATGTGTTCTTTTAAATTAAATTTTGGATCGTCTGCGGAACTTAACACGTTTGATCCAAAACTTAATCTATTTATTCTTTTAGGTTTAGACTTGGATCTCCTGCGGAACTTAACACGTTCGATCCAAATCACCTTAAGTTATTAATTCCATTAAACATTAATTTCCATAATTGGTTCCCAGTACTGACGTGGCGAGGCACATGACCTTCTTGGATATGGGAGCAACCACCACCGATTAAACAAAACCTTTTATGGAAAGCTAATATTTAATTTCCTAAAATAACTTTAGGTTAACCGAAAGGAACAATCAAATCACAAGGAAAAATAAAACAAAAGAACACAACATCGAAAAACATATTCGAAATACTAGAATCGTAAGCCTCTTGTATTTGATATTATTTCCAAAAATAACTAGTATGATGCGGAAAGAAAAATTACTAGTTATACCTTTTAGAAAGACCTCTTGATCTTCTACCGTATTCCTCTTCTAACCTCGGACGTTGTGTGGGCAACGATCTTCCGAGATGAGAAACCACCAATGAACCTTCTTCTCCTCCTAGCTAGGTTCGACCAACACAAGAAAGCTTCACCAAGGAAGAAGAAAAACACCAACCAAGCTCCAAGGGATGCAAGCTTTCTCTCCTTCTTCTTTTTCTTCTCCAAGTAGTATCCGGCCACCACAAGAACTCCAAGCAAGAGGGATGTTTCGGCCACCACAAAGAGGAAGAGAGGGAGAGGATGTTGGTCGGCCACACCAAGGAATAAGAGAGGGAGGAAAAATAATAGAGGTTGTACATCATGAAGGCACCTCTACCCCTTCTTTTATATTCCTTAGCCTTGGTAAATTAAGAAATTTAATTACAATAAAATTTCCATAATTTCCTTGACATGATTTAATTGAGAAAAATAAAATAAAATTTCCCAATTAAACTCTTAATGGCCGGCCACATCATAGAGAGGCAAATTAGACAAGTTTCAATCAACAAATTAAAATTTCCTAATTTGTTTCCGAAAATTTTAAAAATAAAATTTCTCTTCAAAAATCCCTTCATGGTTGATAAAAAGAAATTTCTATAATTTTAATTTTTCAACATGTGAATAATTTTTAAAGAGAAAATAAAATATCTTTCCAATCTACAAATAAGTAAAGAGATCTAATCTCTTTCTTTAATCTTTTGTAGATCCTTTTAAGAGAGATATTTTAATTTTAATTCTCTTTAATAAATTATATCTTCCACATAATAAAAATTAAAATTAAAATTCTTTTTTAATTTAATTATGGCCGGCCCCCTCTAGCTTGGGTTCAAGCTAGGGCCGGCCACCCTAAACCATGCTTAGGCCGACCCTAGCTTGATTCCAAGCTAGCTTGGTCGGTCCCCTTTAGGTGGGTATAGAAGGTGGGTATAGGTGGGTATAGTACTCTATAAATAAGAGGTTACGATAGGGACCGAGAGGAGGAATTGGTTTTGGTCTCCCGATAAAATTAAGCATCCCGTGTTCGCCCCTAACACACAACTTAATTTTATCAATAATAATTCATTCCACTAGAGAACTATTATTGAACTACCGCACCAATCCCAAATTACATTTTTGGGCTCCTTCTTATTATGAGTGTGTTAGTCTCCCTGTGTTTAAGATATCGAATGTCCAATAATTAAGTGAGTTACTGACAACTCATTTAATTAATATCTTAGTCCAAGAGTAGTACCACTCAACCTTATCGTCATGTCGGACTAAGTCCACCTGTAGGGTTTAACATGACAATCCTTATGAGCTCCTCTTGGGGACATTATCAACCTAGTATCTCTAGGACACAATTTCCTTCTATAATCAACAACACACACTATAAGTGATATCATTTCCCAACTTATCGGGTTTATTGATTCATCAAACTAAATCTCACCCATTGATAAATTAAAGAACTAAACATCAAATATATGTGCTTGTTATTATATTAGGATTAAGAGCACACACTTCCATAATAACTGAGGTCTTTGTTTCTTTATAAAGTCAGTATAAAAGAAATGACCTCAAATGGTCCTACTCAATACACTCTGAGTGTACTAGTGTAATTATATAGTCAAGATAAGCTAATACCTAATTACATTACGACCTTCTAATGGTTTGTTCCTTTCCATTTTGGTCGTGAGCTTCTGTTTATAATTTATAAGGTACTGATAACATCATCTTCTATATGTGACACTAGGGGTGAGTATTCGGTTAAAACCGAACCGAACCGAACCGAATTAACCGAACCGAACCAAACCGATTTATTTTCGAATAAACCGAACCGAACCGATTTTTGATAAAAACCGAACCGAACCGAACCGAATTTTCAATAAAACCGAACAAACCGAACCGAACAAACCGAATAAACCAATTTTTTCTAAAAATTTGGTTTAGCTTAATAAAAATTTGGTTTGGTCTAAAATTTATGGTCTAAAAAACCGATTTGGTTTAAAAATTCGGTCTATTCGGTTTATTCGGTTTAACCGAATAAAAAAAATCAAAACCGAACCCGAACCGAATTAACCGATTTTTTAGAAATAAAAAACCGAATTTCCGAATAAACCGAACCGAATTTTTAAATTCGGTCGGTTTAATCGGTTTATTCGGTTTAACCGAACTTTTGCTCACCCCTACTCATATTGGGCTAGGGGTGAGTATTCGGTTAAAACCGAACCGAACCGAACCGAATTAACCGAACCAAACCGAACCGATTTGTTTTCGAATAAACCGAACCGAACCGATTTATGATAAAAATCGAACCGAACCGAACCGAATTTTCAATAAAACCGAACAAACCGAATAAACCGATTTTTTCTAAAAATTTGGTTTAGCTTAATAAAAATTTGGTTTGGTCTAAAATTTATGGTCTAAAAAATCGATTTGGTTTAAAAATTCGGTCTATTCGGTTTATTCGGTTTAACCGAATAAAAAAATCAAAACCGAACCCGAACCGAATTAACCGAATTAACCGATTTTTTAGAAATAAAAAACCGAATTTCTGAATAAACCGAACCGAATTTTTAAATTCGGTCGGTTTAATCGGTTTATTCGGTTTAACCGAACTTTTGCTCACCCCTATATTGGACTTAGCATGACACATGCATTAACTTAGGTTGATAGGCCTAAATTGCTATCATAATGTAAACTTATAACTCCTTCGGTCACCCTACATTATAATACACTATATTACCAATATTCTTTTATAATAAAAATAGCGTGCCCACATAGTGCCCAATTGATTAGAGTTATAGGTTTATTATAATTGGATAGAGATTATTTTTTAATAGACGTATACATTCAGGAAAAAAACTCTTTACATCCTTTTACCATTTGATGATCAACTATAAGCTGATTTCGTGATTTACCTTCTTCTTCACAGGTCGTCGTTAGGTTATGTGATTTACCTTCTCTTTCACATAATGTAAGGACGGGTTGTGAAGGACACATGGGACGAGCGTAATTACTTTTTACTATTATTTATAATAAAAATATCTCAATTTTCTATTCAAATAAATAATATTTCAGAATACCCTTAATCATCGAATTATCAAAATAGGAGCTATTGCGTATGGTGCTAACAATGATTTCCTATATGTGTAGTTGCATGCGTTGGTATCTTGTTCAATTTTTTGATAGGTGTAAATAATACTTTAGGTTATCTGATGCTCCCTGTGTTAAAGAAGGCACAGAAGGTCATCCGACTAACATTAAATAGATTCTTATAATTTATAGCCTTCTAAAACAGATGAGACAGTTCTGTTTTAGTCACCATGATTTCTTCTCTACTATTAGTAGGCCTTTTAGTTCGAAAAGCATAGAACGCCAGCTAGACAAGTCAAAATAAACCAAACCTGACCGGAATACCACCTTCCAAACAGATGAATTTCCTCGTTCCATGCAACAACAAGACTCTGTTGGATATAATTATCCATATTAAATGGATTTATTTGTAAGTTACACACGTGAATACGATCAGAATCTTTTAAAGTGATTTAACTTATATTTAATGGGTTTCAAGTAATTGGATGTGAATTTTATATGTGTATAACCTATGTCCCACATCTATTATTATCGATGAGCTGATAATAGATGTGCATTATATAATGGGTTGATCCCTAGTGGATTAGGCAAGGCCGTCTTAATCATTCTTGAGGCCCTAGGCGGGAAAAAAAATCAAGGTTTAAAATTTTGACCTGTGCCGAGGTTTCGATCTTGGTCCAGAACGATACGATTTCGATACCATATTGTGTCGTGCCAATATAGTTTCGATATTTTTTAAATATAAAATATATTAATTAAAAAATAAAATATTTAACATAATTATTTAAAAAATAAACAAGATAAAAAATAATCTTTTAAAAAGAAAAAGATATGAAAATAGATAAATAAATACATAAAAATTTGATTATAATTTATAAATTAAAATAAATAAAATATAAAATTAATTAGATAATTTTATTAGAATTTAATAAAGTCTATTTAGATTATCTTTATCATAACTAGGAGTTGATTAAAATAGTTAACATAAGTTTAATTAAAAAAATATGAAATTCAACACCACTCCCGAGTCTGCACAACTTCGACGCTGTCGCGGGATTGCGCGACCAGCAATGGTCGCGGGGATTGCGTGACTCTTTAGGCGCGACCACGTTGGCTGTACGACCCCTCTACAGTGACCGCAGGGTCGCACGATGCCTCCGCGGCGGCAATGAAAGGGTTATGCGACCCCTCCGCTACTGTTGAAGGGTCGAGTGACCCCTCTGCTGTGACTACGGGGTCGTGCAACACGTCGCACCTGTCATGGGCTAGTGTCGGGGTCGTGTCGGTGCTGGTTGCCAAGTGAAACGAGACATTTCGACCGTTTCGGCATGACACTTTAAAGCATGAAAAAAAAATAATATTTTTTTTAATAAATATTATTAGAAATATTTAATTTTATTAGTTATAGCAAAAGGTGAAATTTGCCACCCTAACAACCCAACACGATTGATCTTACAAGCATCTGTAAGGAGATAAATCGGGAAGCTGCAGTTGGCCACTACAAGAGAACATTTTTCTTGGTTTTGCCGAAATTCGACATCTTACCCATTATAACAATATCTATCACGTATTAGTCAACTCAACTATGTCCATGGGGTGACATTTATTTTTATTAGCAAAATTTAAAAGGGCAATTTCATATATTGTCAATGATTATTTATACAATTGGAAGTAGTGACCAACTAGGCCACGTAGCAATAATTTTATCTTATGTCAAACCTAAAAATAAAAAATATTTTATATTAACTAATATAGAAATAAGTAATAAATTATTGTAATACTATTAATATATATTTTAATTAGATTTTTTTTAAAAAAATATCAATTATTTTTGACTCCAAGAAAGGAAAGTCTCGACATAGTAGTAAAATTAATGTATGAATTAGAGGAAATAGATTTGAGTATTAGATATAGTAAATATTGTCTTTTTATCAATTTTAATTTTGATAAATTATTAATAAAATTTATTTATTGAAAAATATTTAGCTAGTGAATTATTAAAAAACTGAAAGGAAAATAAAATTTAAGAAAGAAACAAGACGATAATGTTAAATATTGTTTTTAACTTTGAAAAGTATTTTTATAAAAAAATATTAATTAATTATAATTAATAAATATTTTTAATTTATTAACAAAATTTAATTTTGATTAATAAATAAAAATTTTAATAGTAAAAAATTTTAAATTACTAATTAAATTTTAATAAAAAATAAAAATAAATTACCAACCAAATATAATTTTAATAGTAAAAAATTAAAATTATTAATTAAATTTAACACAAGTAAAAAAATAAAAACCATCAAGATTTAATCTATAAAATATTTAAAAATTTTTATTAAATATAGTTTAGTTAGTAAAAAATTAAAATTACCGATGAACATAAATCTCGACTAAAATTTATTTTAGTTATAATTTTAAATATTTAATATCTAAATGCATATTTTTTTGGATTAATATTCATATTTAATTTATATAGGTATATATATATAAAATTTGTGGGCCCCAATATAATAGGGGCCCCAATATAATAGGGGCCCTAGGCATAGGCCTTAATAGCCTATGCCTTGAGCCGGCCCTGGGATTAGGTTAATCTTTGAGACGTCTCTTCGTTCCCTATTGACGAAGAGAATTCGGCGTCGTCAACCCTAACTCCTCCGGAAGACCTACCTTTCCCTTTCGTTATTTTTTCTTCCACATGATCTTCTTGACGGCGCTAAAGGACAAAGATATGGCTCTTCAATCAGATTCTTGGTTATTATGTTTATGTATTATTTACTTTCTTATGTTATGTTATCGATGAAATGAAGATCCATGTTCATATGTTATTATTTTTCCTATACGAATTCTTATTTTGATTATATAAAATTCATGTGGCTTGAGTTTTTACGAGGACATTTCAATTGGTATCAAAGTCAAGTTTCTATTTTGTCATTTTCATTGATAATAAAGTTTAGGTTTTTCGTCGATTTATTATTTGCATGTTAGATCAAGTTTTTTCTAGTTAATTGATTTGATCGTCGAAATCTTTTGTATAGAAAATTTAAAAAATACTTGATCATTTATTAGTGATGGTAATCGATTGATTTGATCGACCGATTACCAAGTCTAAAATATCAATGGATGAAAAAAAATCTTTAATTGATTTAAATGATTGATTTATTAGTGATGGTAAATGATTAATTTAATCATTTATTAATTGATTGATTTGTGAGTTTTTTTCCTATCGATTAAAAAAAAATCTTTGTGAAACGGTGCGTTACTGTTTATTAAAATTTCAACGGATGAACAGAATTTCATTATATATATATATATATAATTAAAACAGTATTAATGTTGATTGTTATATATATATATGTTTTTACTGTTCACGTTGAACTTAAAAAAAATCTATTTCAACAACGAACACTATGTCGTTAAAAAAACAAAAATAAAACAAAACTGATTCACGGTTTAAATGTGAAACAGTAAATGATTTTTTTTTAATGCAGAAATAATTAAGAAATTAAATAGTATTAAATAATACTATTTAATTATAGAACTTAAAAAAAATAATTTTTTAAAGGAGGATTCTATGTATGATCATGTAGTCACATATAGTAGACTAGTCTAATTTAGAATTATTAAGACTTATTAAGTAATTTCTATTCGAATTAAGTTTCTAGAATTTTCTTGAGTCTATCTACACAACATGCTACTAAGTTGAATTAATATGTCGGCCCAAAAGAATGCACCTTAGGTATGTGTATTTTGTGTTGGTAGATGTATATCTATACTAAAAGTAATTAGCCTAAAGGAAAGATTGTTTTTATGCCAGATATATACATAAGGTAGCTTACATCTATAGAACAAAATATTATTTTGTTCAAATCATGCACAAAATATGTCGGCCCAAAAAAAGGTATATTATGTGGCCGATTAAGGTTGTTGTAAGCTATGAACCAAAATATAACTCATATAAAGTATCATATTATGCGCACAATGGGTCAGCCCAAAGGAAGACACATTGTGTGGCTAATTAAATTTGAGTTATATCAGAGAGTATCGCTAACAAATAATGTGTCGACCCAAAGGAAATCACATTATATTGTACTTGGTATCTCATAAAGGAGTTCGAATCCTCTGCCCCCAAATTTCTCTGTCCCTGTGTCCCCTTGCCGATCGGACGGACCAGATTACATCCCAAGGATGCTTTGCACATCACGAGAATACTACACACATCTTAAAGATGTCATGATGCCTTGAAATGTAATCTGATCTGATGCCTTGAAATGTAATCTGATCTGTCCGATCGACAGAGGACACGGGGACAGAGAAATTTGGGGACAGAGGATCTGAATCACTCATAAAGACCCCATTTATATGCATTTAAAATTTTATTTTATTTGCATAATTTTTTATTACTTATATGTTCTTGGTTTTAGTTAAATCATGAGCTTAAATAAATTTCTCTCTTTAATTTCAGTACAATTTGTAACTGCTAGCATTAATAACATGTCAACGCTAACTGGTTTGAATTTTGCTAAATGGAAAGAATATGTAACCGTAGTCTTAGACTGCATGGACTTACACTATGCATTAAGGAATGATCGCCTCGCACCTTTGACCAGTGCTAGCTCTATAGAGCAGAGGGATGAATTTCAGCTGTGGGAGAAATCAAATCGCATGTGTCTGAGTATCATGAAGTTTTCTATACCGGTACCAATAAAGGGTTCAATAACGGAGGGAGAAGATGCTAAGAGTTTCCTGGACCAATTAGCAGACCGATTCACCTCAAATGAAAAGGTAGAGACTACCACACTTCTTACGAAGTTAGTAACAATATTGTATAATGGTAAAGGAAACATAAGGGAGTACATTATGGAGATGTCCAATATAGCGACAAGTCTGAAAGCACTTAAACTCGATATGTCTGAGGGTATGTTAGTGCATTTTGTCTTGATGTCTCTGCCTGCACGGTTCACTCCTTTTAAGATATCGTATAATACTCAAAAGGAAAAGTGGACATTGAATGAGCTTATTACCCATGCGTGTAAGAGGAGGGGAGACTAAAGATTGAGATATCTGAGAGTGCTCAATTAGCATCTGATTCTCAAAGTGCGAGCAAGAAACGAAAGAGGATCAATAACAAAGGAAAAGGGAAAACAAACTGCAGATTCTGAGAGTTTTCTCAACTTTGTTAGTTCGGAAGCCAATTTAGCTATAGCACCCACTGACACTTGGTGGATAGATACCGGTGCTACTACTCACATAAGCACTATGCAAGGTTATCTCAGGAGCCGACTTTCGCTTGATGGTGAAAGATACATCTATACAGGAAATGGAAAGAAGGCTAAAGTCTAGTCGGTTGGTGTTTTTAGTCTTTATTTATGAACCAATGTCTTTCTGGATTTAGAAAATACATTTATTGTACTGTCTTTTCGACGGAATTTAATTTCAATTTCTTGTTTGGACAAATCAGGTTATTCTTGTTCATTTAGAAATTAAATTTTTAGTATTTTCTTTAATTCAGTGTTGGTTGGCAATGGTTCATTAGTAAATTGAACACCTTTACTCCTACAATTGACAATGTGATAATGCATAGTATAGGTACAAAATGTAAATTGACTAACGAAAATTCTTCCATGTTGTAGCATAGGCGTTTAGGACATATATCAAAACAACGCCTAGAAAGGTTAATGTCACATGAAATTCTCGATTCCCTTGACATGTCAGACTTTGATGTCTGCATAGAATGTCTCAAGGGGAAGACCACTAACAAAAGAAATAAGTGGGCTAGCCGCTGTGGTGATGTTTTGGAGCTAATACATACAGATATTTGTGGACCATTCCCTAAGGCATCTTGGAATGGACACACATATTTTATTAGCTTCATAGACGACTATTCCAGATTTGGCTATCTGTACCTTATTCATGAGAAATCACAATCTTTGGACGTGTTCAAAGTTTCAAAGCAGAAGTTGAACTTCAACTAGGTAAGAAAATTAAAGCTTTCCGATCTGACTGTGGAGGTGAATATTACAATCGATATGATGGATCAGGTGAACAACGTCCAGGGCCTTTTGTGAATTACCTTGCTGAGTGTAGAATTGTGCCTCGATATACCATGCCTTGTACACTCAGTCAGAATGGTGTAGCTAAGCGTCGCAATCAAACCCTAAAAGACATGGTAAGAAGTATGATGACTTTCACTTCTCTACCAGAATCTTTGTGGGGTGAAGCACTCAAGACTGCAATTTACCTACTCAATAGAGTACCTAGTAAGGCAGTAACTAAAACCTCATTCGAGATGTGGACGGGTAAGAAGCCTAGCATTAGGCACTTACACGTCTGGGGTTGTCCAGCTGAAGCTAGGCCTTATAAGCCTAATGAAAGAAACTGGACTCAAGAATGGTTAGCTGTAATTTTGTAAGATACTCTGAGAAGTCAAGAGGGTTTTATGATCCCTCTAATAGATCTTTCTTCGAAACGGGAAATACCAAGTTCATTGAGGACAATGGGAGTGATAAAATCAGGGAATATCTTTTGAGGAATGTGTTGGCAATCCTCCTGTGGTTACTACTAGTGCGATCAGTAGCGGTATGGTTACCATACCGCACATTATGAGTATCACACATCTGTTGGAGTGTATACTGAAAACCTAAGCTTTGTAAACACTCATTATGAATAAAGAATCACATTTGGTCAAATTGTCTACATTTAGTTGTAGTTGTTCAATTAATTTATACTGTAGATAACATAGTATGTGGTGTCACATGCAGAAGATGATGTTATCAGTACCTTATAAATTATAAACAATAGCTCACGACCAAAATGGAAAGGAACAAACCATTAGAAGGTCGTAGTGTAATTAGGTATCAGTTTATCTTGACTGTATAATTACACTAGTACACTTAGAGTGTATTGAGTAGGACCATTTGAGGTCGTTTCTTTTATACTGACTTTATAAAGAAACAAAGACCTCGGTTATTATGGAAGTATGTGCTCTTAATCCTAATATAATAACAAGCACATATATTTGATATTTATTTCTTTAATTTATCAACGGGTGAGATTTAGTTCGATGAATCAATAAGCCCGATAAGTTGGGAAATGGTATCACTTATAGTGTGTGTTGTTGATTATAGAAGGAAACTGTGTCCTAGAGATACTAGGTTGATAATGTCCTCAAGAGGAGCTCATAAGGATTGTCATGTTAAACCCTGCAGGTGGACCTAGTCCGACATGATGATAAGGTTGAGTGGTACTACTCTTGGACTAAGATATTAATTAAATGAGTTGTCAGTAACTGACTTAATTAATGGACATTCGATATTTTAAACACAGGGAGACTAACACACTCAAATAAGAAGGAGCCCAAAAATGTAATTTGGGATTGGTGCGGTAGTTCAATAATAGTTCTCTAGTGGAATGAATTATTATTGATAAAATTAAGTTGTGTGTTCGGGGCGAACACGGGATGCTTAATTTTATCGGGAGACCAAAACCAATTCCTCCTCTCCGTTCCTATCGTAACCTCTTATTTATAGAGTACTATACCCACCTATACCCACCTTCTATACCCACCTAAAGGGGGTCGGCCAAGCTAGCTTGGGAACCAAGCTAGGGCCGGCCTAAGCATAAGTTGGGGTGGCCGGCCCTAGCTTGAACCCAAGCTAGAGGGGCCGGCCATATTAAATTAAAAAAGGATTTTAATTTTAATTTTTATTATGTGGAAGATATAATTTATTAAAGAGAATTAAAATTAAAATATCTCTCTTGTAAAAGATCTACAAAAGATTAAAGAAAGAGATCTCTTTCCTTATTTGTAGATTGGTGAGATATTTTATTTTCTCTTTAAAAATTATTCACATGTTGTAAAATTAAAATTATAGAAATTTCCTTTTATCAACCATGAAAAGATTTTTGAAGAGAAATTTTATTTTTTTAAATTTCCGGAAACAAATTAGGAAGTTTTAATTTGTTGATTAAAACTTGTCTAAATTGTTTCCCCTTGATGTGGCCGGCCAATATAGATTAAATTGGGAAATTTTATTTTATTTTTCTCAATTAAATCATGTCAAGGAAATTAAGGAAATTTTATTGTAATTAAATTTCCTAATTTGCTTAGGCCAAGGAATATAAAAGAAGGGGTGAGGGTTCCTTCATGAGATACAACCTCTATTATTTCTCTCCCTCTTTTGTTCCTTGGTGTGGCCGGCCATCATCATCATCCTCTCCCTCTCTTCCTCTTGTGGTGGCCGAACCTCTCTCTCCCCTTGGAGCTCTTGCGGCGGCCGGATACTACTTGGAGAAGAAGAAGAAGAAGGAGAGAAAGCTTGCGTCTCTTGGAGCTTGGTTGGTGTTTTGATCTTCTTCCTTGGTGAAGCTTCCTTGTTGTGGCCGAACCTAGCTAGGAGGAGAAGAAGGTGGTTGGTGGTTTCTCATCTCGGAAGATCATTGCCCACACAACGTCCGAGGTTAGAAGAGGAATACGATAGAAGATCAAGAGGTCTTTCTAGAAGGTATAACTAGTAATTTTTCCTTTCCGCATCATGCTAGTTATTTATGGAAATAATACCAAATACAAGAGGCTTACGATTCTAGTATTTCGAATATGTTTTTCGATGTTGTGTTCTTTTGTTTTATTTTTCCTTGTGATTTGATTGTTCTTTTCGGTTAACCTAAAGTTATTTTATGAAATTAAATATTAGCTTTCTATAAAAGGTTTTGTCTAGTCGGTGGTGGTTGCTCCCATATCCAAGAAGGTCATGTGCCTCGCCACGTCAGTACTGGGAACCAATTATGAAAATTAATATTTAATGGAATTAATAACTTAAAGTGATTTGGGTCGAACGTGTTAAGTTCCGCAGGAGACCCAAATCAAAACCTAAAAGAACGAATAGATTAAGTTTTGGATCAAACGTGTTAAGTTCCGCAGGCGATCCAAAATTTAATTTAAAAGAACACATGGTAGCTAGGAAAAGGTTCAGACCTTTGTACAAAATTTTTGTACAGTGGAACCTCTAGGTTTTCCGAGTAGCAACCAACAATTGGTATCAGAGCTAGGGTTTTGCCTCTGTGTATTTGGTATTAGTTTAATTATGCACATGTTATACATAATTTAGGCAGGATAATAGTAGGATGTGCTAACTTTGTGGATGCAGGATCCAACTATTATGGCTTTTAGTTATTATGTGTGTGATTGGACCCTTGGACATGTCAAGGGCATTTATATGTGTGTGTATGATTGTATTAAAAATACAGCAGGAGCTGTATTTAGTTTTATTAGGATTTTATTTTTGATCTAGATACATGTACATTCCTTTTATGGAATATAGGATCAAAAATGTAAAATTCTATTTATGTCGCGGATCGAATCTTGCAAAGCGTGGAACCTTCTAAGGACCAGAGGCGTAGCGGAACTAGGAGCAAGATGGATGCGACAGCTAGACCCGGTGGCGGTGGCCAAATATGGCAGCAGCTTGGGATGACAACACACGGATGACAACTAGAGATAAAAGCCATAATAGTTGAAAATTAGATTTTCTATTTATTGCTTTTATATTGTGTTGTGTGTGTATGTTAGTTTACATGTTTAGTAGGCTAGCATAGTTAAAATTTCTCATTTATAAATAACTAAGTGGGAGAGGGATTTTTAAGTAAATCTCATGGTCTCCATTACTGGTTTATAAGTGATGCAAACAAGCTTGCGCGTTGGCTCTGAGTGCCTTCCTTCATAACGGATGAGCTTGTTTGTGGATTACTAGAACAGACTTCCATTTTTGGATGACTATAGGAAGTTAATTAAGAGCGTGTGATCTTCCCCAACGGAAGGGGCATAATCTTATTAATGGACTTAGTGTCAAGTAATGGTATACACTTAGACACATCTAATAGTATTCTCCCCATCGGAGTCACTGCTATTATTTGTGTGACCAAAAGACACCAACTATTAATTTTATTTGTCAAAAAGTTAGGTTGACAAGATAATAAAATTAATGGGTTAAAACCCTCCTTTTACAAATGTTGAATTTGTATACGTCCACACTAACGTGGCATACAAAATTCATGGTGTTTTGAGGTGTTGGTTAATTTAAAATAGTATTGTTTGAGGAATTAATATTATTCTAAATTTAGAGTTCTGACCAAAAGTTATTTGTGATTCTTAGGATGACTTTCAACCCACTGTCCATCATACTTCAACAGAATAGACTTACTGGACCAAATTACATAGATTGGAAAAGAAACCTGGACATTGTTCTTACTGCTGAGGGCTATAAATTTGTACTGACTGAGGCTTGCCCTGAAGCACCTACTGGTGAATCAACCCAAGAGGAGATTGAATATCATAGGAAATGGGTAAAAGCTGATGAGATGGCGCGGTGTTACATTTTGGCTTCAATGTCAAATGTATTGCAACATCAGCATCAAGATTTACCGACAGCTTATGATATTATGAACAATCTCAAAGAACTCTTTGGTCATCAGGATAGGGCTTCTAGGCAAGAAACCATGAGAAAGATAATGATGACCACCATGGAAGAGGGTACTTCCGTGAGGGATCATATCCTAAAGATGATGGCTTATCCGAACGAGATACGGATCTTGGAGGAGAAATTGATGGGAAACCAGATCGATATGATCCTCCAAACGCTATAGAAGTTTTCAGCCTGAACTATAATATGAATAAGAGGATTTATTTATTAGCGGAACTACTGACAGAACTTCAAGCAGCAGAAGGATTATTTCATCACAATGCTCAAATTCACTATGTTGAAAATGGTTCTACTTCTAAACCGAGAGGAAAGAAGAAGAAGAAACAAGTCGGTTCAGCAAAGAAAGTGAATAAATCTCAGAGTACGGGATTTAAAGCTGGAGTGAAGAAGCCGAAGGGCAAGTGCTTCATCTGCAAGCAGGCAGGACATTGGAAGGCGGACTGTCCTCGTAGGAACCAAAACAAAGGTATATCTCATGCTCTAGTTGTTGAAATATGTTTAGCGGTGTTATCTACCAGCACCTGGTGTGTAGATACGGGAGCCACTGATCATGTCTGCAATTCCTTGCAGGGGTTCCAGGAAACCCGACGACTATTTGAAGGAGAAATTACCGTCTACATGGGCAATGCTACTAAGGTGGCAGATGTTGCAGTGGGAGACGTCTACTTATCTTTTAGTAGAAATAGGAATTTGGTTTTAAGAAATTGTCTTTATGTACCCAGTTTTAGAAAGAATTTAATTTCAGTTTCTAAACTGTTTTTAGATGGATATTCAGTTTCTTTCAGTAACGATGTAGTTATTAAGAGAAATAAAGTGATTATCTGTTCTGGTACATTAGTTGGCAATTTGTATACTTTAAATCCAATTTCTTCCACAAAGCAAAACATGGAAATTTATAACTCATCTTCTAACTCAAATAAAAGAAAAGAACCTTCGGAAATGAACCAAGCATATCTTTGGCATCTAAGGCTTGGTCATATTAACTTAAGTAGGATTCAAAGGCTAATAGCGGATGGACTTTTGGGTTCATTAGAGTTGGAAAATTTTCCAACTTGTGAATCTTGCTTGGAAGGTAAAATGACCAAGAGGCCATTCAAGGCCAAGGGGTATAGAGCCAAAGAAGTGTTGGAATTGGTTCATTCTGATTTGTGTGGTCCTATGTCTGTCCAGGCAAGAGGAGGTTTTGAATATTTTGTCTCTTTTATAGATGATTATTCAAGATACGGATATATTTACCTAATGCGCCGCAAGTCCGAGTGCTTTGATAAGTTCAAAGAATACAAGGCTGATGTGGAGAAACGATTAGGTAAAAGTATCAAGACACTACGATCTGATCGTGGTGGCGAATACCTCTTAGGAGAGTTTAGGAATTACTTATCAGAGGCTGGGATTCAATCCCAACTGTCCGCACCTGGTACACCCCAACAGAATGGTGTGGCAGAACGAAGGAATAGGACTCTTATGGAGATGGTTAGATCGATGATGAGTTATTCAGAATTACCAAATTCGTTTTGGGGATATGCTCTGGAAACAGCAGTGTATGTTCTGAACTTAGTACCTTCTAAATCAGTTTCTTCTACTCCCATAGAATTGTGGAATGGGCGAAAACCCAGTCTAAGACATATTCGGATTTGGGGTAGTCCAGCACATGTGCTGAAACCAGATGTTGATAAGTTAGAATCCCGTACAGAAGTTCGCGTGTTTGTACGATATCCCAAAGGAACGAAAGGTGGTTTATTTTATAGTCCTAAAGACGAAGGTCATTGTTAGCACCAATGCCCGCTTTTAGAAGAAGACTATATAATGGATCACAAGCCCAAGTAGTAAAGTTGTTTTAGAAGAACTAAGAGAGGACACGTTTACTTTAGTACCAACAGTACAAGATGAAGTACCACAAGAGACTGCAACACGTGTCACACATGATACACAACCACAGACAGTGCCTCGTCGTAGTGGGAGGGTTGTGAGGCAGCCTGAGAGATTCATGTTTTTGTGAGAGTCTTCGGACTTGATCCCGAGTAAATATGAACCTGATCCCCGGGCATATGACGAAGCACTCCAAGATATAGATGCAGCATCTTGGCAAAAGGGGATGAATTCTGAAATAGAGTCTACGTACTCTAATAAGGTCTGGGAGCTTGTAGAACCACCTGATGGTGTAAAAGTCGTTGGATGCAAGTGGATCTATAAAAGGAAAAGAGGGACAGATGGGAAGGTAGAAACCTTCAAAGCTAGGCTTGTTGCGAAAGGGTACACTCAGAAAGAGGGGATCGACTATGAGGAGACCTTTTCACCGGTAGCCATGCTTAAGTCTATCCGGATACTCTTATCCATTGCTGCTCATATGGATTATGAGATTTGGCAAATGGATGTCAAGACAGCTTTCCTTAATGGAAGTCTTGAAGAGAACATCCATATGAAGCAACCAGAATGGTTCATTGAAAAAGGCAAAGAGCATCTAGTGTGCAAGCTCAATCGGTCCATTTATGGACTAAAGCAAGCTTCAAGATCTTGGAACATCCGGTTTAATGAAGTAATCCAGTCATATGGATTTATTCAAAATCCGGATGAGTCTTGTGTATATAAGAAGTGTAACGGAAACGTGGTGGTATTTCTTGTACTATACGTAGATGATATTTTGTTAATTGGCAACAATGTCAAGGTATTATCAGACGTAAGGGTATGGTTGTCCAAACAATTTGATATGAAGGACTTAGGAGAGTGTGCACACATTCTTGGGTTCAAAGTAATAAGGGATCGCAAGAAAAGAATATTGTGTCTGTCCCAAGCTTCATATATAGATACAATCCTTGCTCGTTTTAACATGCAGGATTCCAAGAAAGGTTTTTTACCTTTTAGGCATGGAATAGCTCTATCTAAAGAGATGTCTCCTAAGTCATCAAAGGAGATAGAAGACATGAAAGCAGTTCCTTATGCCTCGGCTGTAGGAAGCCTTATGTATGCAATGCTATGTACGAGACCTGATATTTGTTTTGCCATGGGCATGGTCAGCAGATATCAGAGTAACCCTGGACAAGGACATTGGACTGCAGTAAAGCATATATTAAAGTACCTGAGAAGGACTAGAGATTATATGCGAGTTTACCAAGCAGACGATTTGCTCCCCGTGGGTTACACGGATTCAGATTTCCAATCAGATAGGGACAACAGTAAGTCTACATCAGGCTATGTGTTTACTTTAGGAGGTGGAGTCATTTCATGGAGGAGTGTTAAGAAGAAATGCGTTTCGGACTCAACCATGGAAGCTGAGTATGTAGCAGCCTCTGAGGCAGCTAAAGGAGCAGTATGGCTCAGGAACTTTCTAATGGACTTAGATGTGATTCCTGGTTTGCCCAAAATCATCACAATTTATTGTGATAATAGCGGTGCAGTTGCAAACTCGAAGGAACCACGAGCTCATAAGGCAAGTAAACATATAGAGCGCAAGTACCACCTGATACGAGATATCGTGAAGCGAGGAGAAGTTGTCATCGCCAAGATTGCATCAGCGGATAACCTGGCAGATCCTTTCACTAAGGCCCTTCCGGCGAAAGCTTTCGATCGGCATGTGGAGGGAATGAGAATCAGATGTATGGTAGAAGATATGATAGCTTAGTCATTAGTATAAGTGGGAGATTGTTGGAGTGTATACTGAAAGCCTAAGCTTTGTAAACATTCATTATGAATAAAGAATCACATTTGGTCAAATTGCCTACATTTAGTTGTAGTTGTTCAATTAATTTATACTATAGATAACATAGTATGTGGTGCCACATGCAGAAGATGATGTTATCAGTACCTTATAAATTATAAACAGTAGCTCACGACCAAAATGGAAAGGAACAAACCATTAGAAGGTCGTAGTGTAATTAGGTATCAGTTTATCTTGACTGTATAATTACACTAGTACACTTAGAGTGTATTGAGTAGGACCATTTGAGGTCGTTTCTTTTATACTGACTTTATAAAGAAACAAAGACCTCGTTTATTATGGAAGTGTGTGCTCTTAATCCTAATATAATAACAAGCACATATATTTGATATTTATTTCTTTAATTTATCACTGGGTGAGATTTAGTTCGATGAATCAATAAGCCCGAAAAGTTGGGAAATGGTATCACTTATAGTGTGTGTTGTTGATTATAGAAGGAAACTGTGTCCTAGAGATACTAGGTTGATAATGTCCTCAAGAGGAGCTCATAAGGATTGTCATGTTAAACCCTGCAGGTGGACCTAGTCCGCCATAATGATAAGGTTGAGTGGTACTACTCTTGGACTAAGATATTAATTAAATGAGTTGTCAGTAACTCACTTAATTAGTGGACATTCGATATCTTAAACACAGGGAGACTAACACACTCATAATAAGAAGGAGCCCAAAAATGTAATTTGGGATTGGTGCGGTAGTTCAATAATAGTTCTCTAGTGTAATGAATTATTATTGATAAAATTAAGTTGTGTGTTCGGGGCGAACACAGGATGCTTAATTTTATCGGGAGACCAAAACCAATTACTCCTCTCGGTCCCTATCGTAGCCTCTTATTTATAGAGTACTATACCCACCTATACCCACCTTCTATACCCACCTAAAGGGGGTCGGCCAAGCTAGCTTGGGAACCAAGCTAGGGCCGGCCTAAGCATAAGTTGGGGTGGCCGGCCCTAGCTTGAACCCAAGCTAGAGGGGCCAGCCATATTAAATTTAAAAAGGATTTTAATTTTAATTCTTTATTATGTGGAAGATATAATTTATTAAAGAGAATTAAAATTAAAATATCTCTCTTGTAAAAGATCTACAAAAGATTAAAGAAAGAGATCTCTTTCCTTATTTGTAGATTGGTGAGATATTTTATTTTCTCTTTAAAAATTATTCACATGTTGTAAAATTAAAATTATAGAAATTTCCTTTTATCAACCATGAAGAGATTTTTGAAGAGAAATTTTATTTTTTAAAATTTCCGGAAATAAATTAGGAAGTTTTAATTTGTTAATTAAAACTTGTCTAAATTGTTTCCCCTTGATGTGGCTGGCCAATATAGATTAAATTGGGAAATTTTATTTTATTTTTCTCAATTAAATCATGTCAAGGAAATTAAGGAAATTTTATTGTAATTAAATTTCCTAATTTGCTTAGGCCAAGGAATATAAAAGAAGGGGTGAGGGTGCCTTCATGAGATACAACCTCTATTATTTCTCTCCCTCTTTTGTTCCTTGGTGTGGCCGGCCATCATCATCATCCTCTCCCTCTCTTCCTCTTGTGGTGGCCGAACCTCTCTCTCCCCTTGGAGCTCTTGCGGCGGCCGGATACTACTTGGAGAAGAAGAAGAAGAAGGAGAGAAAGCTTGCGTCTCTTGGAGCTTGGTTGGTGTTTTGATCTTCTTCCTTGGTGAAGCTTCCTTGTTGTGGCCGAACCTAGCTAGGAGGAGAAGAAGGTGGTTGGTGGTTTCTCATCTCGGAAGATCATTGCCCACACAACGTCCGAGGTTAGAAGAGGAATACGATAGAAGATCAAGAGGTCTTTCTAGAAGGTATAACTAGTAATTTTTCCTTTCCGCATCATGCTAGTTATTTATGGAAATAATACAAAATACAAGAGGCTTACGATTCTAGTATTTCGAATATGTTTTTCGATGTTGTGTTCTTTTGTTTTATTTTTCCTTGTGATTTGATTGTTCTTTTCGGTTAACCTAAAGTTATTTTATGAAATTAAATATTAGCTTTCTATAAAAGGTTTTGTCTAGTCGGTGGTGGTTGCTCCCATATCCAAGAAGGTCATGTGCCTCGCCACGTCAGTACTGGGAACCAATTATGAAAATTAATATTTAATGGAATTAATAACTTAAAGTGATTTGGGTCGAACGTGTTAAGTTCCGCAGGAGACCCAAATCAAAACCTAAAAGAACGAATAGATTAAGTTTTGGATCAAACGTGTTAAGTTCCGCAGGCGATCCAAAATTTAATTTAAAAGAACACATGGTAGCTAGGAAAAGGTTCAGACCTTTGTACAAAATTTTTGTACAGTGGAACCTCTAGGTTTTCCGAGTAGCAACCAACAACATCCAGTAAGCGTAGTGAACCAAGATATTCCCATGATATTGTTGGGATGTATACTATAAGCTTAGTTTTTGTATGAACATCTGTTTTGAAATATTTTAAAATGAAAATCACTTTGGTCAAATGTCTGCATTTTATACTTATATATATGTCAATGCAGTTGTTCATTTAATTTATATTATAGATAACATGGTGTGTGGTGTCACACAGAAGATCATGTTATCAGTTCCTTAAAATTATAAATAGTAGCTCACAATCAAGATGGATTGAAACAAACCATTGGAACGGTTGTAGTGTAATTTGATATTAGTCTGTCTTGACTATAAAATTACACTAGTACACTATGCGTGTATTGTGCAGGACCATTTGAGGTTGTTCGATTTATACTGATTACATAAAAGAACAGAACCTCTGTTATTATGGATGTGTATCCTCTTAATTCCTATATAATAACAAGCATGTATACTTAATATTTATTTCTTTAACTTATCAATGGGTGAAATTTATTCATTAAATCAATAGACTCGATGAGTTGGGAAATAGTACTATTTATATGGTGTGTTGTTGATTACAGAAGGAATCTGTGTCCTAATTATTTATGTTGATGATGCCCCCTTGAGGAGCTCATAAGGATTATCATATAAACCCTGCAGGTGGAGTTAGTCCGGCATGATAATAAAGTTGAGTGGTACTACCCTTAGAATTAGATGTTAATTAATTGGATTGTCAGTAACTCAATTAATTAACAGACATACGATATCTTAAACACAGGGAGATTAACGCACTCATGATAAGAAGGAGTCCATATTGTAATATAGGATTGGTGTGGTAGTTCAATAATAACCCTTTAGTGGTATGAGTTATTATTGATGGACTTGGGTTGGGTGTTCGGGCTGAACACAGGAAGCCTAAACCCATCAGGAGGCCTAAACCAATTCCTCCTCTAGGTCCCTGTTGTAACCTCTATATAAAGCCTCACATCCACCCATCCATAACTTGATTTGGTTTAATTTGGCTTGGTTTAACTTGGCTTGGTTTAACTAGGGTCGACGACAAGGTTATAGAAAGGGAGATTTTTTCTTAACAAAATTCTATTATTTTTCTTTCTTTGTAACCGACGGCAAGCCTATAAAAAGGAGTAGGTGGTGGCTCCTAAAACCTAATTTTCTCTCTTCTCCTCCTTGTGACCAACGCCCATCCCTTTCCTCCTCATCTAGGGCTGGTGCCCCTCCCCTCCTCTTTGCTTAGGGTCGGTGCCCCTCCCCTTCTCCCTTGCTAAGAGTCGGCGGCCCCTCTCCTTGCTAGGGTCGGCGACCCCCTCCTTGCTAAGGCCGGTGTCCCCCTCTTCTACTCCTTGGTGAGTGGCGGCTTGGAGAAGAGGAAGAAGAGGAAGAAGAAGAGAAGGTGCCCCATCCTAAGAGCTCCTTTTGTAGCCGGCGGTTTGGAAACCGAGAAGAGAAGGAGGGTGGTTTTTTCTTGGTAGATCGTTGCTCACACGACGTCCAAGAAGAGGAGAGGAATACGGCAGAAGATCAAGAGATCTTTAGCTACAAAGAAAAGGTACAACTAGTTCTTTAATTCCGCTATGTAATTAGTTAGTTTTCTTTGTATCATTTTTGGAATACCAACACAAGAGGCCAGCGATCTTGTACTTCGATCAAGGTGTGCTTTGATCCATCAAAAACTTGCTTGATTTATCAAACACATGTCTGATTGAACATGCGGGTTGCTAGGAAAAGTTCTGTACTTGTATAATTTTTGTACAAGGAAATTTAAACATAACGAAATTCCAGCGCCTTCAACTGGTATCAGAGTAAGTTTTCTGGTTTTATGTGATTGGAAAACCAGTTGACTTGAGATATTATAGGAGTGGCATAGGTAGCCTATTATACTTAACTGCAAGTCGACCTGATATTTTATTTGCAGTTAGTATGTGTGCTAGATACCAAACCTATGCTAAAGAATCACATTTGACACAAGTCAAAAGAATCTTTTGATATCTTAAAGGAACATCAAATATAGGAATTTGGTATCCTAGGACAAGCAATTTCGTACTAATTGTCTATTCTGACTCAGATTACACTAGCTGTAATCTGGATCGAAAAAGTACAAGTGGTGGATATCAACTACTTAGTCCATCGCTTATCAGCTGGTTTAGTAGAAAGCAACACTGTGTTGCCTTATCTACTACTGAGTCTGAATATATAACTATAGGAGAATGTGTCGCACAATTATTATGGATAATGCACACCCTAAAAGATTTTAACTTAAACTTTTCATATATAAAAGTGCTAATTGATAATGTGAGTTCAATTAATTTAACAAAAAATCCTATGCATCATTTAAGAACTAAACACATTAAAATTAGACATCATTTTATCAAAGATCATGTCACTAAAGGAAATATTGAACTCAAATACATTGAGTCCAAGTCTAACTTAGCTAATATATTCACTAAACCTCTCCCTAAAAGTGAATTCAATAACTTACGTCGACAATTAGGCATGTGCTTAACAGACTAGGACCTTTACTTTCAAAATTATTTTCAAAATTTTGATTTAAAATTTTAGGATAATTTTTTTTTCAAAATTTACTATTTTTAGAATTTTCAAAATCAATTTTAGCCTTAGTATAGATCAAACACTTAGAAAATATGTTCCTATAGGTCTAGAACTTGAGCATCTCACTAACACACTAGGACTACATTGTTTTTGTATTGCTGAACTTAGAAAGGGGTAAGATGGATAGACAGATTATCTGGATTTAGGATGCTTATATCAGTACATCAATACAAGTCTGGGTGTTAAAAACCACACTAACAGTAATCAGGTTAAGTTTTTCAGATTAGTCAAATACTAACTGGATAAATTAACTTAACTTATCTAACCAAGTGAAAGCTGCTATTTTCTGATAGTCAATGAGTAACTAATGGTTAGACAGTTAAGGACACTTTCTAGTTGTTTTATTTTAAAAATACTATCAGATTCAGGAGGAGTATTAATAATTATTTTTTAAAAAAATTACTTCCTTAATCTTTAAAAGTTTTAAAGATAAATTTTTAAAAATAAGTATGACTAATTTTTTTTTGAAAATGACTTGATATAGTCTTTAAAAATTAGTTTACTTAAAATATTATCGTACTTCTTTTGGAAATCTTAAAATGTTTTTGAAAAAGATATTTTTGAAAACATCCTTTTTATCTTTTTCAAAATTCAAAATGTTTAGTAAGTTCTATTAAAATGTTTTCAAAATTTAAAACTCTTTCCATTTTGAAAATGTTGTTTCCTTAATTTTTCATCTAATAAAGTTTGAAAATTATGTAAACTTAATAGCCTTTGAAAATTATCCAAACTTTATTTTAGAAAGTATACATGTAGATTAAAGACATATTTGAAAACTATTGCCCTTTTTATTAAATTTTTCCCCCAGTAAACTTGAAAAATTTTTATTTGTCAAAATTTACTTACCCAATTTTTTTTAAAAGTTTACTTGTTTTTATTTATTATCTTTGATGAATGTCAAAGGGGGAGGATTAGTTGGTTTAAGTTAGAAATAAATACTAGACAAAACACCAACCTAACTAAATCAAAACTATTTCAGTGGTACAGTTATTTTTGCATATTTTTTTATTAATTTAACCCAGGTTGTCATTACATCAAAAAGGAGAGATTGTTGGTGCAGTTAGCACTAACGGTTTAACTCAGGTTTTGATGAATGACAAAGTAGGTTAAATTAGTTGTGTTATGATCTAACATTTTGACTGAGTGTGGAGAAGAAATCCAGCTAGGTCGACGGGCTGACCTGATAGCTAGCACGAAGTCCAGATAGGTCAACGGGCTGACTTGATATCTGGCACGAAGCCCAGCTAGGTCGACGGGTTGACCTGATAGCTAGCAAGAAATCCAGATTAATCGACGGGTTGACCTTATATCTGGCACGAAGCCCAGCTAGGGCGACGGGTTGACCTGTTAGCTAGAACGAAGTCCAGATAGGTCGACAGACTGACCTGATATCTGGCACAAAGCCCAACTAGGTTAACGGGCTGACATGATAGGTGGCACAAAGTACTGACTGGTTGATGGGCTGACCATATATCTGGCAAACGGTAAGTGAAGGTAAGTCACTGGAGGAGAGCGACTGTGAGGACACGTCCTAGTTGAGGGACATTAGGCGTCGATCCAATCTAGGACCATTTGAGATTCCTAGACTGAGATCTTGATTAGCTTCAGGTCCTGAGAGGACAGAAACTAATTAAAATGTTTTTAGAAAAGACATTTTTGAAAACATCCTTTATATCTTTTTAAAAATTCAAAATCCAAAATGTTTAGTAAATTCTATTAAAATGTTTTCAAAATTTAAAACTCTTTCCCGTTTGAAAATGTTGTTTCCTTAATTTTTCTAACTTTCTTTTAACATTTTCAAAATTTTATATATCTTTTGAAAATCTAATAAAGTTTGAAAATTATGCAAACTTAATAGCCTTTGATAATTATCCAAACTTTATTTTAGAAAGTATATATGTAGATTAAAGACATATTTGAAAATCATTGCTCTTTTTATTAAATTTTTCCCCCAGTAAATCTAAAAAAATTTCAGTTGTCAAAATTTACTTAGCCAATTTTTTTTTTTAAAGTTTACTTGTTTATATTTATTATCTTTGATGAATGCCAAAGGGAAGGGTTAGATGGTTTAAGTTAGAAATAAATATTAGACAAAACACCAACCTAACTAAATCAAAATTATTTCAATGGTACAGTTATTTTTTTATTTTTATTACTAACTTAACTCATCTTGTCATTGCATCAAAAAGGGGATATTGTTGGTGCGGTTAACACTGGCGATCTAACTCAGATTTTGATGAATGAAAAAGTAGGTTAAGTTAGTTGTGTTATGATCTAACATTTTGACTGAGTGTGTAGGAGAAATCCAGCGAGGTCGACAAGCATACCAAATAGCTAGTGAGAAGCCCAGCTAGGTCGTCGGGTCAATCTGATAGTTGGCAAGAAGTCCAGCTAGGTCGATGGGCTGACCTGATAACTGATAAGAAGTCAAGATTAGTCGACAGACTGATCTAATATCTGGTACGAAGCCCAGCTAGGTCGACTAGTTGACCTGATAGCTGGCACGAAGTCCAGACTGGTCAATGGGCTGACCAGATGTCTGGCAAACGATAAGTGAAGGTAAGTCACTGGAGGAGAGCAACTGTGAGGATGCATCCCAGTTGAGGGGAATTAGGCGTCGGTCCAGTCTAAGGCCATTTGGGATTCCTAGACTTAGACCTTGACTAGTTCCTGGTCCTGAGAGGATAAGAACTAATTACTCTTTTTATTACTTGTTTATTTTTCCTAACACATGTCTTGTAGGGTTAGTGGACTAATATTATTTTGCAGGACAAAAGGAAGAAAATGGCCTTCGGGTGAACAGTGCTCGAAGGTGCCTTTCATGGCTATGAAAGGCGTCTTCCATAAGATAAATTTTGACCGATTCACAGATAAGGTGAAGCGAAGTCTGGATAAATTTTTATCCCATTGGAGGCACCTTCAAGGCCTTTAGAAGGTGCCTTCCAAGCCCTTTATAAGGCTATTTCGAGGAGGCTTTGGACAATAAAGAACATACGAACTATTGCGCGCACCTCTGAGCCTCCGACTACTTCCTGTTGTTGCTATGTCACTACGAAGAAGATGCTGAGCCCGACGACGGATCCGAGAAGCTCCAATCGTGCACGACAGATAGACATCAACACGAAGCGCATCATTTTCATGCCTACAAAAAGTGTTGGTTGTTAGGACCAAAAGTGGCTAGAGGGGGGGGTGAATAGCTCGTCGCGTTCGCTCGTTGCTCGGCGTTGCTTGTTCCTTCAAAGATGTGCAGCGGAAAATACAGAAACAAACACACAACGCTAACACGGTTGGTTTTACATGGTATCCACCTCACAAGAGGTGACTAATCCAAGGATCCACACCAACACACACACCCTCCACTAAATAAAACTCTCCTTTATGGTAACTACCAAGGGCGGAGAAGCCCTACAAGACTCAATACAAGAAGAGAGGGAAAGGATACAAGAGATACAAGCTTACAAGCTTACAATGAGTATAAACCCTAACCCTAGCTTCTCTTCTTGGCTTTGATCCGCCTCTTGACTTGGAAAACTTCCAAGATCCTTCAAGAACTGGCGATCTGAGCTTTGTGAGTGCTGTGGAGGAGCTGGCGAGAAATCTGGAGTGAATCGGAGAAGAGATGCCGCAGCCATCACACGCCTGCAGCTATAAACGACGCCAACGGTCGGATCCTGATCGATTCGACTATTCCCAATCGATCGGGGAGGCTTTGGATCGATCCACGGATCGCTCCGGAGCGCCGCTCTGAACGCTCGGATCGATCCACGGATCGATCCAGCGCTTATCGCGCGACGAACCCCCAATCGATCCATCGATCGATTGGGACCTCGATCGATCCACGGATCGATCCGGAGGCTCTCATTGGGACAGTCCGGATCGATCCACCGATCGATCAGAGCTGGATCGATCCATCGATCGATCCAAAGACTTGATTTTGTCCAAAACCAAGTCCCAAACCTCCCAAACCAACATCCGATCAACCTTGACTGTTGGTATGTCATGCCTAGCATCTAGTCACCCTTGACCGCTAGGACTCCCTTACCAAGTGTCCCAATCCCTTTGACCCACTTGACTTTCTTTCCAAGTATCCGGTCAACCTTCGACCTACTTGGACTTTTCTTTCATGCCAAGTATCCAATCAATCCTTTGACCTACTTGGACTTCCCAAGACAGATGTCCGATCATCCTCGATCCATCTGGATTTTCTCTGCCCGGCTTCACTCACGTGACTTTCACCTAGCTTCACTCACTAGGGTTTTCCATCCGCCTAGCTTCACCACTAGGACTTTCACCGCTTCACTCACGGATTTCCATCCGCCTAGCTTCACCACTAGGACTTTCACCGGCTTCACTCACCAGATTTCCATCTACCTAGCTTCACCACTAGGACTTCCTACCGGCTTCACTCACCGGGACTTTTCTTACCGGCTTCACTCACCGGGACTTTCATCGCCTAGCTTCACTCACTAGGTCTTTCATTTTGCCTAACATCCCGCTTAGGACTTCTCATCAAGTATCCAACAACCTTGACCTACTTGACTCTTCTTCAATCAATATCTTATTGTCAAACATCTAAACCCAAACCAAGACTCACCTTGGTTACCAGTCAACCTTGACCTGAGGGATATTGCACCAACAATCTTCCCTTTTGATGTTTGACAATACCACAATAACACTTACAATCCCATATGTAAGTTAGGCTAATCTCATAGCCTCCTTCTTCATGCCACTAGGTAATGAAAGCATAAATTAAGCTCTTCATTCTCCCCTAAGAGGGCAAACTCCCTCTAGGTAATGAAAGCCTAACTTACTCCCTTTCATGAGTCCTTTCATTCTCCCCTATGACCTTCCCATAGGTAATGAAGGACTAAGCTTAACCATACATTCTCCCCCTATTGGCACACATCAACCCATCGTTGGACACACATCAACCTATGCTCCAATTCTGGGCACACTTCAACAAATCCATTTGTTGAAGACTCTCCCCCTGAAGAGTTGCTCATCGTTGTTCATAACATCACTCGTTGTGATCAACACGATAATGAAGGTCCCATACCCTTCATTTATCCTTAACTTCTCCCTCAATGTAGACAACTACCCAACCTTGAGCATTATCTACCACTTGAGTGTCCACTTGAAATAATGAGGATATCCACTCCCCATTTCTCCCCATTTCAAGTTTAAATGCTCAACCTTGAGCAAGTTCACAACAGAAGGTTAACCACCTTCCTAAGTTCATGAAAAATAATTTTTCATTTCTTTAAAGAGTCCCTCCCCCTAAAGACATGGTGGTAACTTCTGTCATTGCACCAACAATGACTTGGAATCCCTAAACTTTTAGGAAACCCAAATTTTAGAAGTTTTGAGGTTCAAATATTCAAAATTTGAAACACACCTCAACCTAAACTTCAACTTAGCCTTCCTTAACCAACCCATCCTTGTTTTCATATGAAAACACCCTTTTTATGGATACAAATATATTTTAGGGGTTTGGAATGGTTACCTAGACTAAAATAGGTTCAAAGATGCTGAAATCAGGCCTTCCCAGCCAAAACCAGCAACTTGGATCGATTGAAGTTGGGTTCCAATCGATTGAACCTTTCTGAATCGATCCACTGATCGATTCAGACTCCCTGGATCGATCGGCTGATCGATCCAGCGAGCTTATGCTCGCGGGAATTGCCGTTTGAATCGATCCATGGATCGATTCAGGAACTCCAATCGATCCATGGATCGATCGGAGCTCTGATAGTTGCTGAAATTCCATTTCAGTCAACTTCAGAAACCCCTAGAAAATTCTACAAAAATCCAAAAATTATGAAATTTCGTGTAGACATTATTTAGGGCGTTTACTATCACGGAAAAATAGTTTTCTATGAAAATACTTCATATTTTCAAAGATTGACACAAACTTGAGAACTTGCAAAAACTTTAGTGTTTTCTTCAAGTTTGTGTCTAACTATTCAATGGTGATTACTATCAAAAGATAGCCTTCACCAAGGTTTTCCAAAATCATTTTGAAAACATTTTCAAAACCAATATCCCATCATGTTCCTTGGGCATAATGCACATGACTTGTACATTAGCTTTCCCAATGATGGGAAAACACATAACTATGTGTTTTGATGAATTTAAAACTCAAAGGAATGCACTAAATCAACATCTTGAGCTTTGTTCATCATCCTAACATCTCACTTGTATATAATATGCACTAAAACACATACAAGTCACCTTATAGTCTTTGTGAGATGTAGATTTTGATTTTTGCCCTAATCTAGGGATCATGCATATTTATCTAGGCATTTTAGAAATATTAGACATCCACCTAGGATGTCACTTGTCAATAAGTGTCGTTAAATGCCATTTGTCCTTAATTACAAGGAATTAAACTTACTGCATGATTATGTTATGGCATACATCAAAAGAAAATAATTTTCAAAAGAAAATATCCTATTGCTACATGATGTATGAATGTCATGACATGGTATTTTTTTGGATTTTTCATAATAAAACATGAATGTAAAAATAGACATGATGTCATGACATATGATGGGCAAATAATCATGACAAGATTTAGCATAAATAAAATATACCTAGATTAACTATCTAAGTATCCTTAAAATCTTAGCTAAACTTACACCTTAAACCTAGATTGCCCTAAAGTGCTTCAAGAGAATGTCAAAACCTAAATTGACATTTCTAATTTCCTTGATTTAATGTATGCCAATTGAAAATAAACATGTCCTCAAATGTTGGCATATTCCATTTTTCCTCAAGAGTGATTACATAAATCAAGGCCCGGATTGCCTTAAATTTCCAAGAGAATACCAAAATCCCAACTTGGTATTTCTCAAGGTTTTCCCAATTTGTGCCATTTTAAGATAAAAACAGTTTTTTACCATTAGGCACATTTTACTCTTTCAGGGAGTAATCAATAGGTCCATTTCATTTTCAAAGGTTAACTAAAACCTTGAAAATGCTCCTTGAGTGTCAATTTCTTCAAAGTTGGGTTAACTACCCTTTTAATCGGAGTTGACACTCTCTAACCCATCTATAGGGTAGAGAAGATGCTCCTATGAACCCAACACCTATTGGTGCTCCTTGGATGCTCTAGGTACTCACTAGGGATAACTTCCCTAGATACCTTCCTAGTGACCTTGTTGGGCTTCTTAGAAGCCTTGGTCACATTTTCTAGGTCAACTCTAGGGATAGCCTCCCTTGTAACCTTGTTCGTGACTTTCTTAGACTTCTTAGAAGTCTTAATCACTTTGGTTGCAAAGATACTTCTAGGGATATCTTCCCTTGTATCCTTGACTTGACCTCTAGACTTAGGATTCGTTCCATAACTATATGGAACCCTATGATAACTAGGCACATCCTTCTTAGCTTTTGGTTTGTATCCCAAACCTTTATGGCCATTGGATGACTTTGATTTTCCTAAACCTAAGTTATGCTCACTTTGCCCTAATAGGATATTTTCCATCATTTTTAGGGTCTTCTCCATTTTATCAAGTCTTGACCTCAAGACTTGATTTTCTCTCACTAAGTCCTTAGTATTTGATCCATGAGCATTTTTGTTTCTAGGCTTGTATCTTACATCCTTAGAGTTATCGCCTAGGTTTTTACCTACATTCCTAGCCTTAGGGATAGTAGTTTTGGCATGTAGGGCCACATGCTTTTCCTTAAAGCCCTCATGCTTCCTATTCTTATGGTAAATCGCATTAAAATGATAAAAATTTGACCTAGCATGCTTTTTACCATTTTGCAAGGGAATAGGCTCAATGAAAGTTACCTTCCTTTTTACCTTGGAGGCTCCCCCTTGACTAGTGCCTCCTTGAGCCTTGACCATCTTCTTCCCCTTGGGGCATTGACTTCGGTAATGCCCTTTTTGTTGACACAAGAAGCACACAATGTGCTCCTTGCTCTTCTTTGTCCCGGGGGTGGTCTCCTTGAGCTTCTCCTTGCCCTTTTTTGCCATTTGGCCCTTCTTCTTGGCCAATTTAGGGCACTTGGTCTTGTAGTGCCCATGTTCCCTACATTCAAAGCATATAATATGATTTTTATTATTAATTGAAATATTTATACCTTTGCTTGTAGGGGTGGCATCTTTTTCTTTGGATCCGGAGGTAGAAGCTTCCTCTTGATCGGACCTTGATTCTCCTCCATTTGATTTTTCTTGACTTGTGGAGGTAGAATCTACTTCCTCCTCTTCGTCTCTTGACCCGGATGTAGAAGCTTCTCCTTCTTCTTGATCCGGTGTCACCAAGGATTGCTCCCCCTCAATCCTAGAGGTGGAGGCTTCATCATCTTGAATATGAAACAAGGAGTATGCTCCCTCCTTGTTCCCTTCGTTGCATTCCCTTGAGGATGAAGCTTCTTGGATCTCCTCTTCTTCGGAGGTTGAGCATCTCTCAACCTCGGAGCCCTCCTCTTGGTCTTGCTCCAAAGAGTCACCCTCTCTGGATACTTCTTGCTCTTGTACAGTGGAGGGGATCTCTTCATGAAGCTTGGCCAATTTGCTCCATAGTTCCTTTGCATCTTCAAATTCTCCAATTTTGCAAAGGATGGTGCAATAAATTGACCAAAAGCTTGGTCACTTTGTCATTGGCCTCGCACCTTTGGACTTGCTCTTGGCTCCACTTGCTCCTTTTGAGTACTTTGCCCTTGGAATTTGTGGGAGCTTCAAAACCTTCCATGAGAGCAAACCATTGCTCTATCTCCATCATAAGAAAATTTTCGATTCTTGATTTCCAAGAATCGAAGCTTGTAGATGAATATGGTGGAGCCACCCTTGTGTCAAATCCAAGTCCATCTTGGAATTGCATCTTGAAGTTGAGCTTGATAAAATCTTGAACTTGAAGAATTTGCTCCAACTTCTTCACCCCTCTAGCTTTTCTTGTTATGCTTGACCCTTCCGGCGATGATTCCGGTGAAGAGCGGCCTCGCTCTGATATCACTTGTTAGGACCAAAAGTGGCTAGAGGGGGGGGGGGGGGGGAATAGCTCGTCGCGTTCGCTCGTTGCTCGGCGTTGCTTGTTCCTTCAAAGATGTGCAGCGGAAAATACATAAACAAACACACAACGCTAACACGGTTGGTTTTACATGGTATCCACCTCACAAGAGGTGACTAATCCAAGGATCCACACCAACACACACACCCTCCACTAAATAAAACTCTCCTTTATGGTAACTACCAAGGGCGGAGAAGCCCTACAAGACTCAATACAAGAAGAGAGGGAAAGGATACAAGAGATACAAGCTTACAAGCTTACAATGAGTATAAACCCTAACCCTAGCTTCTCTTCTTGTCTTTGATCCGCCTCTTGACTTGGAAAACTTCCAAGATCTTTCAAGAACTGGCGATCTGAGCTTTGTGAGTGCTGTGGAGGAGCTGGCGAGAAATCTGGAGTGAATCGGAGAAGAGATGCCGCAGCCATCACACGCCTGCAGCTATAAACGACGCCAACGGTCGGATCCCGATCGATTCGACTATTCCCAATCGATCGGGGAGGCTTTGGATCGATCCACGGATCGATCCGTGATCGCTCATCGAACGGCCGATCGATCCACGGATCGATCCGGCCATTGAAAGCGCGGTCCAATCGATCCATCGATCGATTGGGACCTCGGATCGATCCACGGATCGATCCGGAGGCTCTCGCTGGTACAGGTCTGGATCGATCCACCGATCGATCCAGAGCCTGGATCGATCCATCGACTCGGACTTGATTTTGTCCAAAACCAAGTCCCAAACCTCCCAAACCAACATCCGATCAACCTTGACTGTTGGTATGTCATGCCTAGCATCTAGTCACTCCCTTGACCGCTAGGACTCCCTTACCAAGTGTCCGGTCAATCCCTTGACCCACTTGGACTTTTCTCTGTGCCAAGTATCCGGTCAATCCTTTGACCTACTTGGACTTTTCTTTCATGCCAAGTATCCAGTCAATCCTTTGACCTACTTGGACTTCCCAGCACCAGATGTCCGATCATCCTTGATCCATCTGGATTTTCTCTTGCCTGGCTTCACTCACCAGGACTTTCACCTAGCTTCACTCACTAGGGTTTTCCATCTGCCTAGCTTCACTCACTAGGACTTTCACCTGGCTTCACTCACCAGGATTTCCATCTGCCTAGCTTCACTCACTAGGACTTCCTTCTGCCTGGCTTCACTCACCAGGACTTTTCTTCTGCCTGGCTTCACTCACCAGGACTTTCATACTGCCTAGCTTCACTCACTAGGTCTTTCATTTTGCCTAACATCCCAGTTAGGACTTCCCAGTCAAGTATCCAGTCAACCTTGACCTACTTGACTCTTCTTCAATCAATATCTTATTGTCAAACATCTAAACCCAAACCAAGACTCAGCTTGGTTACCCAGGTCAACCTTGACCTGAGGGATATTGCACCAACATTGGTAACAGTTATTTTTCTGTACTTAATTTCTATAAAAGGGTAGGTGTAGTTTGTTGCACTTAACCTAATTTTTATGTACTCGACTCTCTCTTCACGGGGTACCGGAAGAGATTTTTAGTGGATTGTCCATCAATAGCTCATTGGACCTGAGCCTTGGAGTAGGAATTGCCGAAGGTTCTGAACCAAGTAAAATTACTCAACTTGACTTTGTTACAAATTTTTCTAACGCTATTCACCCCCCCCCCCCCTCTAGCGCTTTCACGATCCAACAGGAAAATCCCTTAAGCCCCAATGATATATGGAGCTTCGGTGATCGACGGTGGATGGAAGGAGGAGATCGCCGATTCCCTCTGTCCTCTGCACTAGCCTCTCTCTGTTTGACCCCTGCTAGTACTATTGCTTCTCACAGAATTTAAATCAGCTCTCATATCTGAACGGACGAATGAGAAGCTTCGAATATGATCCAACAGTTGGATCAGTTCAAATCTAGATCACAAACTCCAGATCTTGATTAATGGCTTTGATATGCTCTCCTTTGACTTGGATGGACCATATCTTCAATGAATGACTTAGATCTCTCTTAATCTTGGATTGACAATCCATATTACTTTAGAGTTTGAACTCCTCAAGTAACCCGAGATTTGAGCCCAAATTTGATATGATCTAATCGAGTTCTTGGCGCCTTTAATCACCTGCAAAGACCACATTCAAATGTTAGTCATAATTCCACAAATAAGAGATAATTTACATTAAAATCCAAAAATAGATACAACTCTTAACATGTGATATAAATGTAGATCTAAACACACAATCAACTCAAAAACTCAAGTATAGGATCCTAAATAATGTTATAAAATGATAGTTATCAGGTACCCACTGTGACTAAATTATGATCCATTACACTTCGGAGTTAGGACTATATCTTATATAGGGTCCTAGTCCTATGGATTTTGCCTCTAACCACTAGAGATATTGTCATAATGTGACCATTCCATTCTTTTCTACTTTATGCATTATGCCATAGGCTTAACGTAGATATTAGTTTACAAATGTTTCATGCCATCATTTACTCTGATAGTATTAGCACTAGAAGAAGGGTTCACATGCCTTAATGCTATATTTTGACTTCACTTTTAGCATCATTAGGTTTTGATGTCACCTCAGATGATGTCAAAAACTTAAATGATTTTAACATAGTAGGTGCTGGGAACCTTTTTTTAGCTAGTGTTTATATAGATGATGAGGGAGTCATGTCATAGAGGCAAGAGGACCAACATCAACCTGACCCAAAGGATCAGCCCCATCTTGACCTAGATGCAGTCCTAGTAGAAGAGGAGGATTTGCCTAATCTTCTTGTTGATCCTTATCTTCCTCCCCCCCCCCCCCCCCCTCCCCCCCCGACTCCACCTACTTTAGTGTTAGAATGTATACTAAAAGTTTAGCTTTTTATATAAACATTTATTTTGAAATAAGAATCACATTGGTCAAATGTCTACATTTATATGCTAAATGTAGTTGTTCATTTAATTTATACTGAAGATAACATGGTGTATGGTATCACACAAAAGATCATGTTATCAGTTCCTTATAAATTATAAGAAGTTGCTCACAACCAAGATGAATGAGACAAACCATTGGAATGGTTGTAGTGTAATTTAGTATTAGTTTATCTTGACTATAAAAGTACACTAGTACACTTTGAGTGTATTGAGCAGAACCATTTGAGGTTGTTCTTTTTATACTGACTGTAAAAAAAGGAACAGGACCTCTGTTATTATGGAAGTGCGTACTCTTAATCATGATATAATAACAAACATATATACTTAATATTTATTTCTTTAATTTATCAAAGGGTGAGATTTAGTTCATTAAATCAATAGGCCCGATAAGTTGGGAAATGATATTATTTATATTGTGTGTTATTGATTATAGAATGAAATTGTGTCCTAGTAATCTAGGTTGATGATGTTGTTGGAGTGTATACTGAAAGTCTAAGCTTTTGTAAACATTTATGTTGAATAAAGAATCACATTTGGTCAATTTATCTACATTTGTTTGTAGTTGTTCAATTAATTTATATTGTAGATAACATAGTATGAGGTGTCAACAGGGGTGAGCAAAAGTTCGGTTAAACCGAATAAACCGATTAAACCGACCGAATTTAAAAATTCGGTTCGGTTTATTCGGAAATTCGGTTTTTTATTTCTAAAAAATCGGTTAATTCGGTTCGGGTTCGGTTTTGATTTTTTTTTATTCGGTTAAACCGAATAGACCGAATTTTTAAACCAAATCGGTTTTTTAGACCATAAATTTTAGACCAAACCAAATTTTTATTAAGCTAAACCAAATTTTTAGAAAAAATCGGTTTATTCGGTTTGTTCGGTTCGGTTTGTTCGGTTTTATTGAAAATTCGGTTCGGTTCGGTTCGGTTCGATTTTTATCAAAAATCGGTTCGGTTCGGTTTATTCGAAAACAAATCGGTTTGGTTCGGTTTGGTTAATTCGGTTCGATTCGGTTCGGTTCGATTTGGTTTTAACCGAATACTCACCCTTAAATATGAGACTCAAATTTGGCGTTCAGAAAGTTGATGACTCAAAGCAGACCCAATATTTATTCTTGGTTATAAGTTAACTAGCCTTTAGTTCTTTTGTTAGGTGAAATTTATTATCCTGGCAGCCCTCCACCAGTGTCATATACTATTAGAGAGAGTAAATTAGAAAAACGAAGTTAATCATTTTAGGTTTTTTTCTCATAATTATATGTTTGATTTTATAAGAATATATATTTTTATTTTAACTAATGATATGATGTTTATTTTGTTTATTAAAATTATCAGGGACATGATGTAAATTAAGGCGTGGCATAAACATTATTGTATTAAGGAAGTAGGTGGACGAGTATCTATACTTAAACGAGAGCACTCACCAAAGATATACAAAGGCTTCAATGTCAACTTCTCCAACAAAGTTATTCCCACCCACGAGAAGATTTATTAGTTTATTTTATTAGTTATTAGACATTTATTTTTTTAATATTTTATGATAATTTACTATTTTGTGTAACATTCACTTTTTTATCTGTTATTTTTAATTTTACCAATTATTAATTATTATTTTATCGAAACAATTGATAAATTAATAAAAATGATTCAATTTTAAAATTAAGCAGCCGAAAAATATTTTGACAGGTAATTCAATTAGAAATGTTTACTAAATAAATATTAGCAGGTAATTTTTAAGAAATTACCGATCAAATTTAGCTGGTAATTTTTTTAAAAAAAATTATAAATCAAATATATATTTGATCGGTTTTTTATAAAATTTGCTTGCGTTTTATTTTTAAAATTACTAGCCAATATATATTTAGCCGATATTTTTTAAAAAGTTTATCTGCCATACGATAATTTTTATAAAAAATACGGATTAACATAATGGTTAGATACTCATATTTATCGACCAAGCACCGACAAAATATTTTTGGCTGGTAATATATTGTCAGCCAAAATTATAAGATTACCGGTCATTTTGTTTCTCCAATAAATCTAACTTTTCCACCTTCACCCTTCTCGATCTAGGAAATCGCTCACGATCGGCAATCTCCCAAAGGAGCAAGCTCATTCGTAAGCGGCGCCTCTGATCTTGTGCGAGTTATTGACAGAGCAAGCTCCTCTGTCGATTGTGCCTCCGATCTCGAGCGAGTTATTCATGAATATGACTCAGTCGGATTTTGGCACAGTCGGAAGGAAGTCCATTGTTCAGGCTAACTATTTCCTTGTTGAGGTCATTTACAATTCCTTCTTATAATTACTGTGAGTATTTCTATCTCTTTTTAATGATCACTATAACGCACGTTCTTTCTGCTTGATTTACCATGTGCTGAAATTTCTATAGTATTAACAGTGAAGATAATAGTTTGGAATGATAGTAGAGGTTAAGCAAAAGTGTACTTGTAGTTCCATTATGCAATTTTCTAATGTAACAAAAGGTTGATGTAGGGCTGAGTATTAGATTAAAAACTAACCAAATCGACCTAATTTTCTGATAAAAATTGAATAAACAAAACTGATGAAATATTAATTATTTCGAAAAAACTGAATTAACTAATTTTTTTTTAAGAATGATGAAATCATGAGAGATTTAATTGAAATCAATTTTTTTTTAACATTAAAGATTTCTTAGTTCATTTTTTTTATTTCAGTTTATTCAGTTTAACCAAAAAATGCGATTTTTTTGAAAAAAATGAAATATCGAAATAATTGAACTAAATTTTTAAAATCTATTGGTTTGTTCAGTTTAATTCAACTTTTGCTCACCCCTAGGTTGATGCTTCTATCTCTAAGGTTGACGTGGCTTCTGATGAGGTTGGCATGGTTTCTGGTGGGTTGGGTGCATAGTAGGCTGATTAAGCATTCTATCATTTTTATTATGCACTTTTATCCAAGAAAATTTGCTAAAACAATAATACTAATGAATCTAACATGTGTTTACAGCAGGCGCACAAGCTTTTCGTAGCAACACACCATAAGAATTATTTTTTCTTGAATGTATTGGATGCATTGCACTAACATACAAAATATAGATGGATTCTTCATATCTTCAACCACTTCTACAAAATATATATGGATTGATATATTCAGACATTTCAGCATGAACCCACCTCATTGTCCTTCTTTCTCCACTGCAAGGTCGTTGGTCTCATTTGCCCCATTGTCACGCTGCTCCTCTAGGGCAAGTTCATGCCCTCCGGCAACAACTTTCACTTGGCCTTGTTTGAGTTGGACACGAGAGGTTGGATGATGCTGCAATTGGTCGCCCATTGATCGTGGTCGGTCTATTGCCAGTAAGCTATGGTCGTTGGGCACGAGTTGGTGGTGGTCGGCGGATGGGATTCGTTTATCGATTGCCCTACCAGATGATCCAATGAATGAAGAGCATCTCCACGTTAAATGCTGCATTTTCCTTCATCATTCTTGTATGAGCCAATGAATGAATCAGATCCGGTAGTCGTTAATTGTCTCTTCATTCACCAAGCACCATGTGTTTGAAGTAGGACAACCAAGAAACCAGATCTAATACAACCATAAACCGCTTCTCCATTCATTGTTGTTTTTTGTGTCTCTCCGGAGAAACAGTCTCATTAGTGAGGCGGTTATGCTGTTTTCTTACCCACTTGCGCCCTACATGTTTTCAGCGGACCAATGTAGGGGTGTGTGCCTGATCCGAGGATGAGAGAATGAGATCGATGCTGAGTGGCCTTGAAGATATATGAAGTCGGCAATTGAGGCCAAAATAGGGAGGATGCTTGGATTTGGAGCCGATGTCGGCGATTGAGACTCAAGCGTGAATGACGTTGGCTATTGAGGTCGAGATAGGGTGGATGTCGGCAACTAAGGCCGAGTACGGAGGATGTCTGCGATCGAGGCCCAAGTCTTAGTAGTTGTTTTTTCTCAAAACAAATTGTATTCCTTGGGTCTGATTCCTTTCGGGTTTTGTTTGACCCACCTTGACGTTGATTGGCATGCTAGTACTACTTTTATTCATATGAGATATGTGCAGAGCAGTAGGAAAATTCTGCCACATAAAGGCGGTTGATAGCTGACTGCCCCCACACCATGTGGGGATGCCGCCGTATGTTGTAGTCATTGGGCGAGAGCCGGTGCTAGTCGATAGGTAGAATGTATTCGCCTTTTACCTCATCGGCGAGTTCAACATCTACAATCTGATCACCGACGACTGACAGCGAGGGAAGTTGATGCTGCCCTCCTTACGGTTTTCCTACCTTTGTGTCGCCTAGCCATAGAGCGTGTTCATGTCCGGCGGGAGGGACACAACTAATAAGAGTATATTGTCGGCACTGGCCTACGACACGGCGATATGCGCATGGGAGAAGATGGCGGCTCTGTGGTGGAGGTGGGTGTTCCAGCAAGATAGGGCTCATACATTATGACGGTCACCCACATCGCCGCTGCTGACAAGGAGAGGAGGTACTTGTGGTGCGAGAGACATATGTGCGAGAAAGTAGCAAGCCGATTGTCGGAGCCCAATTAATTGTTGCGTCATGCTGATGACTCATAGTGTGGGCACTTAGTTTAGCGAACCGATCATAATAATTTTTTTAAAAGAAAAATGTTTTTTTAATATTAATTATTTTTTAAATCATGATTAAATCAAGCCAGAGATAATATTTAAAAATCATAGATTGGATTTTATTTGACGTTTGATATCACAATAAACAACAACAAATCAATTGGTTCTTTGTTGAAACACTTAAACTGCAGGGAGATGTAGTCCTTGAAGAAAACTCTTGATCATCTCTAGAGCTCGAGCTGGCTGATAACTTGGAACCTCATGTCCTGCTCCTCGAACAGTGGCAAATATCAAATTGTGATCATACACCACAGTGTATCCCCCAACCTACATATTCACAATACAAATCATCAAAATTAATGTCGTTCGTTCTACTAGTAGTCACCATCGTTAGAGCAATGAAGAGTATCATAGAGGATAACTTGTCATCAATGTAAACACTTTCAATTCCTGGTGCAATTGAGGATAATTGATTATATATTATGAAAAGATTTAAAACGACACAATTGTCTCCCTACCTCACTGTTAAGCATCCAAGCTCTCCATGGAGCCTTCACTCTAAGCTTTATCTTCTTGAGGGAGTATCTTGTGGAAGTAATAGGAACTACTCCATCAAAGTCACCGCTGCACGAACCCAGCCAACGCTTAGTTAGGGACAAAATTTGATCGAAAACCCCTTCACTCGCAATCTAATGAACGATATCTTTGTCGTATGGCATATGTTATGCAAAAATCTTAAAGCTATCATACTTGCACATCTATATCTACTAAATCAATGAGGCTCGAAACGAAAAATTGATATATCTATATATGTTATTTTTACTTACACACAATGTGTATAAGGACCACAAAATCTATACACCTATTTATACGAAAGCATTGAAATTGTAAAGCTGATTCACACACTAATTAGATATGATGAAGACATCTAATGATTTTTTTTACCTGTACTTCAAAATCCTAATCCCATTAGATAATAATTCATGAATAATTGGCAACATTGTGGAAGGCTGATCTGACCAACTAGTTATCACTTGGCTGCATGGAGACAAAAATATAAATAAATGAGTTACTATGTTTAAAAGAGAAATAAAATTATCAAATGACTTTATCTTATATGAGATATGTATATACCTACAACCAGACCAGGTGTAATTGAGCTTTGTGACATTGGCATGTAGAGCGTTCTGTACCTCAAGATTGTTAAGGTATGTCTCCACGTAATTAGAAGTACAAGGATCAAAATTCTCAATCTGCATCCGAATTTAAGTAAGACATTTCAATATGTTAGTCAGTTCTATTCACAATTGATATGATTGTGTGAAAATTCTCAATCTGCATCATAATTTAAGTATGGCATTAATTTCAATCTTTGCAAGTTCCAACTTTAGAGGTTGCTGCTCCTTGTAGTGATCCAACAAGAATGCGATGAACTCTGATTCTTGAGTTAACAGGTCAAATCGATTCGATCTAAATTGGCTCTGAAAATACAAGGAAAATGGGGATAATTAAATGTCAAGATGTTCGGAAGAGACAAACCGAGGGTGATTTGGGAGTCGGCGCCACGCCCGACAAGAAGCACAGCGGCGCGTATATGTTGTAGACGTCCAACTCGTACACGGCGAGGTTGGCCTCGTCGACCGCCCTATCGCACTCAGGAGCTGTCAGCGGGGCGTCCGGCGAGAAATTGCAGAACTTGTGGATCGCGTGGATGGTCTCGTCGGCAATCAACGCGTGCGTCCAAAAGTAGTCAAACGTCCCCTTGCTATCCGTCTCCTTGTTGATCACCGCGTTCCCAATCTAGGTCATCCAAAATCAATTTGAAATCGATCGAGATCCATCTTTCCCGATTTAATTTGTAAAAAAAATGAGAGGGGGTCGATCGGACTGATTGATTTCGGGATCCATTGCTTACCGCGATGCCTTTGAGGTTGATGAGGTGATCTTTGTGGTGGAGTATGGCGTGGGCGAGCTGGGGAACGTAGTGGCCGGCGTAGCTCTCGCCGGTGATGAAGAAGTCCCTCCGCTTATACTCTGGGAACCGCTCGAACCAGTTGACGAGGAAAACCAGCGCGTCGATCGCCGTCCTACGGTCTCCGCTCTTGGAGTAGTCCGACATGGTGTTGGAGTAAGAGAAGCCGACACCGGCGGGGCTCTCCAGGAACAAGATGTTCGCCACTGCATGGCACGATGCACGTCACTCGTTCGGCGTAATGCCAAAATAGAAACCTATTTTCACTCTATTCCCTAATCTTTAGGAAATATCATGTGTATGTACACATGATGATGATGATGACGATGACGATGACGATGACAGATTATCCTAACCTTTGTTCCAAGCGTAGGGATTCCTGTATAGAGTCTTGCCGTCGCTCATGACCCGAAACGGCCCGAGCTCCTCCATGGCGCCGTACCCTAGCGACGAACACCCTGGCCCTGCACCCACCCATGCCACAGCAATCACCACTCTATCGATCGAAAAGCAACATCATTTTATACTAACTCCATACCTCCATTGAGCCAGAGCACAATAGGCTTCGACCCGCTGTTCTCGACAGCCTCGGCAAAGTAGTAAAACAGAGCCCGTCCGTTGGCTCTGTCGACTGTGACATACCCCGCGTACTGATCGAAATGCACCCCTTCTGGCTGGCCAGGCAGCAGAACAACCTTGTCCCCCTCCTTTAGCCCGCTATTGTCGTAGACCTTCGACTCCAAGCCGGATACTGAAAGAAGACTGCTCGCCCAAGAAGAAGAAGACGACCTCTCTGCTTCGTTGTTAAAGTAGAACTTGTTTAGCGCATCTCTCTGCCTCGCTATGCTGGAAGTCACGCAGTGTAAGAAACAGAGGAGGAGGAAGAAGAAGAAGAAGAGACAACTGAAACTTGGCTTCATTGTTTGATTGGGAATGAGGAATAGAATGGAATAGAATCTTATTTATGGGATGAATCATTGGATAATTATGGGATGAATCTTTTATATGGGATGGATTCTTGTTGGAGCCAGCGGAGATTGATGTGTTTGCTCTATTTGGCAATGGACTCTTTAAAAGGCCAAAGAATGATTAATTTTGAATAAACATTTTCAAAATTAAAAGAATTTAAAAAAGATTCCACTTTTTTCAATATTTATACAATGAAATAATGCATATTCATATTTTATTTAAATCTAATTTAATTTTCCCTTAATTTTTATCAACTTTTACCACCCACTCACTGGATAATTCATTTATCATAATAAGTAAATCTAATGAGTCACGTATATAATGGTCTAATTAGTTTTAGCTTGACTATTAACTAATTAAATTAATAATGAAGTTTAAATTTATTTAGTTATTGTTAAATTAATTGATTTTAAATTTGATTTCGAATTAACTAAAATGTTAAGTATGGATTAACTAGTTAAGGATTAATTAAGATTAGATTTATTCGTTTAAGATTAATTAAGTGTAAGTTAACATTATTTAAGTTTGAGTAAATTAGTAATTAAGTTTAAGATTTACAATTATTACTCACGTTTTGGTAAATTAAGTGTAATTATGAACTATTTAATTGAATCTGAGGTCAATTTATTAAGTTTGATTTGAATTAATATTCTTACCTAAATTAAGATTTATTCATTAATTAAATATGAATTAATTTGTTTAGTTAAGTTTAAATTAATTGATTTAAACTAATTATGAATTAGGTTAAATTAAACTTATATTAATCAAATAATAAAGGTTTATTACATTAATAAATAAGTTTTTAGGTTATAAAGAAAATAAAAAACTTTTAATTAATTGAATTAATTGTTTATGTTTTAATTTAATTGATTAAGATTACTTAACTTTTAATAGTGTTAAGTTTATTTAAGTTTTAGTTAAGTTAATTTAAGGTTGATAACTAAGCTTCAATTTTGGAGTCATTTAGGTGTGTTTAAGTTAGGTTTATGTTAGGTTTAATTTTAAAATTAAAATTATGGATTTAGTTTTAATTGGATTTAGTTAGATTAAAATTCAAATTAAGTCAAAATTTTAATTAGTTAATTTAGTTAGTTAGCTTAGGATTAAATAAGTTGATTAAGTTTTAAGGTATAAATGTTACTGTAAGAAGTAGCAGATGATCAAACCTAAGTTTTGATATTGACAAAAGATTCTATGTTACGTCTTATTGTTGTTCTAAAAAGTTTAACTGAGTGTACAGAAGTCCTAAGTGATTTTAGGCAAAGAAGTCAAAGTGGACACTAGGCAAGTAGAAAATCCTAGTTTGGGCTAGGCAACGAAGTCCTAGTCCGGTGGACTGGGCGAAGTCTTGGCAGGTCGAGGATGTCGGACAAAAATCCTAGAGTCGAGGACAATAGGTGAAGCCCTGGAGGTCGCGGACACCAGATGGAAAATCCTAGAGTCAAGGATATTAAGTGAAAGTCCTGAAGTCCTGAACACCACCTCCTCCAGTCATGCCTTCATTGCCTCTCTCTTCGGCATCTCTCTTCTCTTAGGGGTCACCTTTCTCAAGAACGTTGACAACCTCACGTCATCTCCCTCTTCCTCATGTCGTCGGACGTTATGAGTGCCCCTTTTCTTTACTTTCTCCCTCACATGATGTGTCGTCAAGCAACCACCTTCATCGTAATGCTACCATCGCAGCCTCTGGTCGCTGCCTCCTCTTCTCACTTGTCACCGACTAGCTGTCGTCTCCTCTCCTACACCACTGATCAACCTGTTATATTTTAAATATATCCTAACGCATTTGCCTTATAGAATGCACTATTTATTGGATAAATAAATATTCACTATTTTTGTGTACATAATTTATGTATATGATTGGATCTTAAACTTATTTACTAATGTTTACAATATGATTCATAACATGAGAGAACTTATGATAGTATCACAATTAATTGACATCTCTACATGTGCAATTATGAATACATTAAAAAAATACTTTTTTTTTAACGTTAAAGATTTCTAAGTTCATTTTTTTTATTTCAGTTTATTCAGTTTAACCAAAAAATGCTTAACCGAACAAATCGATATTTTTTGAAACAAAATGAAATATCGAAATAATTGAACTGAATTTTTAAAATCTATTGGTATGTTCAGTTTAATTCAACTTTTGCTCACCCCTAGGTTGATGCTTCTATCTCTATGGTTGACGTGGTTTCTGATGAGGTTGGCATGGTTTCTGGTGGGTTGGGTGCATAGTAGGCTGATTAAGCATTCTATCATTTTTATTATGCACTTTTATCCAAGAAAATTTGCTAAAACAATAATACTAATGAATCTAACATGTGTTTACAGCAGGCGCACATGCAAGCTTTTCGTAGCAACACACCATAAGAAATTTTTTTTTCTTGAATGTATTGGATGCATTGCACTAACATACAAAATATGGATTGATTCCTCATATCTTCAACCACTTCTACAAAATATATATGGATTGATATATTCAGACATTTCAGCATGAACCCACCTCATTGTCCTTCTTTCTCCTATGCAAGGCCGTTGGTCTCATTTGCCCCATCGTCACGCTGCTCCTCTAGGGCAAGTTCATGCCCTCCGACAACAACTTTCACTTGCCCTTGTTTGAGTTGGACACGAGAGGTTGGATGATGCTGCAATTGGTCGCCCATTGATCGTGGTCAGTCTATTGCCAGTAAGCTATGGTCGTTGGGCTCGAGTTGGTGGTGGTCGGCGGATGGGATTCGTTATTGCCCTACCAGATGATCCAATGAATGAAGAGCATCTCCACGTTAAATGCTGCATTTTCCTTCATCATCCTTGTATGAGCCAATGAATGAATCAGATCCGGTAGTCGTTAATTGTCTCTTCATTCACCAAGCACCATGTGTTTGAAGTAGGACAACCAAGAAACCAGATCTAATACAACCATAAACCGCTTCTCCATTCATTGTTGTTTTTTGTGTCTCTCCGGAGAAACAGTCTCATTAGTGAGGCGGTTATGCAGTTTTCTTACCCACTTGCGCCCTACATGTTTTCAGCAGACCAATGTAGGGGTGTGTGCCTGATCCGAGGATGAGAAAATGAGATCGATGCTGAGTGGCCCTGAAGATATATGAAGTCGGCAATTGAGGCCAAAATAGGGAGGATGCTGGGATTTGGAGCCGATGTCGGCGATTGAGACTCAAGAGTGAATGATGTTGGCTATTGAGGTCGAGATAGGGTGGATGTCGGCAACTAAGGCCGAGTACGGAGGATGTCTGCGACCGTGGCCCAAGTCTTAGTAGTTGTTTTTTCTCAAAACAAATTGTATTCCTTGGGGTTGATTCCTTTCGGGTTTTGTTTGACCCACCTTGACGTTGATTGGCATGCTACTACTACTTTTATTCATACGAGATATGTGCAGAGCAGTAGGAAAATTCTGCCACATAAAGGCGGTTGATAGCTGACTGCCCCCACACCATGTGGGGATGCCGCCGAATGTTGTAGTCATTGGGCGAGAGCCGGTGCTAGTCGATAGGTAGAATGTATTCGCCTTTTACCTCATCGGCGAGTTCAACATCTACAATCTGATCACCGACGACTGACAGCGAGGGAAGTTGATGCTGCCCTCCTTACGGTTTTCCTACCTTTGCGTCGCCTAGCCATAGAGCGTGTTCATGTCCGGCGGGAGGGACACAACTAATAAGAGTATATTGTCGGCACTGGCCTACGACACGACGACAGGCGCATGGGTGAAGATGGCGGCTCTGTGGTGGAGGTGGGTGTTCCAGCAAGATAGGGCTCATACATTATGGCGGTCACCCACATCGCCGCTGCTGACAAGGAGAGGAGGTACTTGTGGTGCGAGAGACATATGTGCGAGAAAGTAGCAAGCCGATTGTCGGAGCCCAATTAATTGTTGCGTCATTCTGATGACTCATTGTTTGGGCACTTAGTTTAGCGAACCGATCATAATAATTTTTTTAAAAGAAAAATGTTTTTTTAATATTAATTATTTTTTAAATCATGATTAAATCAAGCCAGAGATAATATTTACAAATCATAGATTGGATTTTATTTGACGTTTGATATCACAATAAACAACAACAAATCAATTGGTTCTTTGTTGAAACACTTAAACTGCAGGGAGATGTAGCCCTTGAAGAAAACTCTTGATCATCTCTAGAGCTCGAGCTGGCTGATAACTTGGAACCTCATGTCCTGCTCCTCGAACAGTGGCAAATGTCAAATTGTGATCATACACCACAGTGTATCCCCCAACCTACATATTCACAATACAAATCATCAAAATTAATGTCGTTCGTTCTACTGTAGTCACCATCGTTAGAGCAATGAAGAGTATCATAGAGGATAACTTGTCATCAATGTAAACACTTTCAATTCCTGGTGCAATTGAGGATAATTGATTATATATTATGAAAAGATTTAAAACGACACAATTGTCTCCCTACCTCACTGTTAAGCATCCAAGCTCTCCATGGAGCCTTCACTCTAAGCTTTAGCTTCTTGAGGGAGTATCTTGTGGAAGTAATAGGAACTACTCCATCAAAGTCACCACTGCACGAACCCAGCCAACGCTTAGTTAGGGACAAAATTTGATCGAAAACCCCTTCACTCGCAATCTAATGAACGATATCTTTGTCGTATGGCATATGTTATGCAGAAATCTTAAAGCTATCATACTTGCACATCTATATCTACTAAATCAATGAGGCTCGAAACGAAAAATTGATATATCTATATATGTTATTTTTACTTACACACAATGTGTATAAGGACCACAAAATCTATACACCTATTTATACGAAAGCATTGAAATTGTAAAGCTGATTCACACACTAATTAGATATGATGAAGACATCTAATGATTTTTTTTACCTGTACTTCAAAATCCTAATCCCATTAGATAATAATTCATGAATAATTGGCAACATTGTGGAAGGCTGATCTGACCAACTAGTTATCACTTGGCTGCATGGAGACAAAAATATAAATAAATGAGTTACTATGTTTAAAAGAGAAATAAAATTATCAAATGACTTTATCTTATATGAGATATGTATATACCTACAACCAGACCAGGTGTAATTGAGCTTTGTGACATTGGCATGTAGAGCGTTCTGTACCTCAAGATTGTTAAGGTATGTCTCCACGTAATTAGAAGTACAAGGATCAAAATTCTCAATCTGCATCCGAATTTAAGTAAGACATTTCAATATGTTAGTCAGTTCTATTCACAATTGATATGATTGTGTGAAAATTCTCAATCTGCATCGTAATTTAAGTATGGCATTAATTTCAATCTTTGCAAGTTCCAACTTTAGAGGTTGCTGCTCCTTGTAGTGATCCAACAAGAATGCGATGAACTCTGATTCTTGAGTTAACAGGTTAAATCGATTCGATCTAAATTGGCTCTGAAAATACAAGGAAAATGGGGATAATTAAATGTCAAGATGTTCGGAAGAGACAAACCGAGGGTGATTTGGGAGTCGGCGTCACGCCCGACAAGAAGCACAGCGGTGCGTATATGTTGTAGACGTCCAACTCGTACACGGCGAGGTTGGCCTCGTCGACCGCCCTATCGCACTCAGGAGCTGTCGGCGGGGCGTCCGGCGAGAAATTGCAGAACTTGTGGATCGCGTGGATGGTCTCGTCGGCAATCAACGCGTGCGTCCAAAAGTAGTCAAACGTCCCCTTGCTATCCGTCTCCTTGTTGATCACCGCGTTCCCAATCTAGGTCATCCAAAATCAATTTGAAATCGATCGAGATCCATCTTTCCCGATTTAATTTGTAAAAAAAATGAGAGGGGGTCGATCGGACTGATTGATTTCGGGATCCATTGCTTACCGCGATGCCTTTGAGGTTGATGAGGTGATCTTTGTGGTGGAGTATGGCGTGGGCGAGCTGGGGAACGTAGTGGCCGGCGTAGCTCTCGCCGGTGATGAAGAAGTCCCTCCGCTTATACTCTGGGAACCGCTCGAACCAGTTGACGAGGAAAACCAGCGCGTCGATCGCCGTCCTACGGTCTCCGCTCTTGGAGTAGTCCGACATGGTGTTGGAGTAAGAGAAGCCGACACCGGCGGGGCTCTCCAGGAACAAGATGTTCGCCACTGCATGGCACGATGCACGTCACTCGTTCGGCGTAATGCCAAAATAGAAACCTATTTTCACTCTATTCCCTAATCTTTAGGAAATATCATGTGTATGTACACATGATGATGCTGATGACGATGACGATGACAGATTATCCTAACCTTCGTTCCAAGCGTAGGGATTCCTGTATAGAGTCTTGCCGTCGCTCATGACCCGAAACGGCCCGAGCTCCTCCATGGCGCCGTACCCTAGCGACGAACACCCTGGCCCTGCACCCACCCATGCCACAACAATCACCACTCTATCGATCGAAAAGCAACATCATTTTATACTAATTCCATACCTCCATTGAGCCAGAGCACAATAGGCTTCGACCCGCTGTTCTCGACAGCCTCGGCAAAGTAGTAAAACAGAGCCCGTCCGTTGGCTCTGTCGACTGTGGCATACCCCGCAATACTGATCGAAATGCACCCCTTCTGGCTGGCCAGGCAGCAGAACAACCTTGTCCCCCTCCTTCAGCCCGCTATTGTCGTAGACCTTCGACTCCAAGCCGGATACTGAAAGAAGACTGCTCGCCCAAGAAGAAGAAGACGACCTCTCTGCTTCGTTGTTAAAGTAGAACTTGTTTAGCGCATCTCTCTGCCTCGCTATGCTGGAAGCCACGCAGTGTAAGAAACAGAGGAGGAGGAAGAAGAAGAAGAGACAACTGAAACTTGGCTTCATTGTTTGATTGGGAATGAGGAATAGAATGGAATAGAATCTTATTTATGGGATGAATCATTGGATAATTATGGGATGAATCTTTTATATGGGATGGATTCTTGTTGGGGCCAGCGGAGATTGATGTGTTTGCTCTATTTGGCAATGGACTCTTTAAAAGGCCAAAGAATGATTAATTTTGAATAAACATTTTCAAAATTAAAAGAATTTAAAAAAGATTCCACTTTTTTCAATATTTATACAATGAAATAATGCATATTCATATTTTATTTAAATCTAATTTAATTTTCCCTTAATTTTTATCAACTTTTACCACCCACTCACTGGATAATTCATTTATCATAATAAGTAAATCTAATGAGTCACGTATATAATGGTCTAATTAGTTTTAGCTTGACTATTAACTAATTAAATTAATAATGAAGTTTAAATTTATTTAGTTATTGTTAAATTAATTGATTTTAAATTTGATTTCGAATTAACTAAAATGTTAAGTATGGATTAACTAGTTAAGGATTAATTAAGATTAGATTTATTCGTTTAAGATTAATTAAGTGTAAGTTAACATTATTTAAGTTTGAGTAAATTAGTAATTAAGTTTAAGATTTACAATTATTTCTCACGTTTTGGTAAATTAAGTGTAATTATGAACTATTTAATTGAATCTGAGGTCAATTTATTAAGTTTGATTTGAATTAATATTCTTACCTAAATTAAGATTTATTCATTAATTAAATATGAATTAATTTGTTTAGTTAAGTTTAAATTAATTGATTTAAACTAATTATGAATTAGGTTAAATTAAACTTATATTAATCAAATAATAAAGGTTTATTACATTAATAAATAAGTTTTTAGGTTATAAAGAAAATAAAAAACTTTTAATTAATTGAATTAATTGTTTATGTTTTAATTTAATTGATTAAGATTACTTAACTTTTAATAGTGTTAAGTTTATTTAAGTTTTAGTTATGTTAATTTAAGGTTGATAACTAAGCTTCAATTTTGGTGTCATTTAGGTGTGTTTAAGTTAGGTTTATGTTAGGTTTAATTTTAAAATTAAAATTATGGATTTAGTTTTAATTGGATTTAGTTAGATTAAAATTCAAATTAAGTCAAAATTTTAATTAGTTAATTTAGTTAGTTAGCTTAGGATTAAATAAGTTGATTAAGTTTTAAGGTATAAATGTTACTGTAAGAAGTAGCAGATGATCAAACCTAAGTTTTGATATTGACAAAAGATTCTATGTTACGTCTTATTGTTGTTCTAAAAAGTTTAACTGAGTATACAGAAGTCCTAAGTGATTTTAGGCAAAGAAGTCAAAGTGGACACTAGGCAAGTAGAAAATCCTAGTTTGGGCTAGGCAACGAAGTCCTAGTCCGGTGGACTGGGCGAAGTCTTGGCAGGTCGAGGATGTCGGACAAAAATCCTAGAGTCGAGGACAATAGGTGAAGCCCTGGAGGTCGCGGACACCAGACGGAAAATCCTAGAGTCAAGGATATTAAGTGAAAGTCCTGAAGTCCTGAACACCACCTCCTCCAGTCATGCCTTCATTGCCACTCTCTTCGGAATCTCTCTTCTCTTTGGGGTCACCTTTCTCAAGAACGTTGACAGCCTCACGTCATCTCCCTCTTCCTCATGTCGTCGGACGTTATGAGTGCCCCTTTTCTTTACTTTCTCCCTCACATGATGTGTCGTCAAGCAACCACCTTCATCGTAACGCTACCATCGCAGCCTCTGGTCGTTGCCTCCTCTTCTCACTTGTCACCGGCTAGCTGTCGTCTCCGATCTCCTACACCACTGATCAACCTGTTATATTTTAAATATGTCCTAACGCAATTGCCTTATAGAATGTACTATTTATTGGATAAATAAATATTCACTATTTTTGTGTACATACTTTATGTATATGATTGGATCTTAAACTTATTTACTAATGTTTACAATATGATTCACAACATGAGAGAACTTGTATCACAATTAATTGGCTTCTCTATATGTGCAATTATGAATGCATTAAAAAAATACTTTTTTTTAACGTTAAAGATTTCTTAGTTCATTTTTTTATTTCAATTTATTCAGTTTAACCAGAAAATGCTTAACCGAACAATTCGATTTTTTTATGAAAAAAATGAAATATCGAAATAATTGAACTGAATTTTAAAATCTATTGGTTTGTTCAGTTTAATTCAACTTTTGCTCACCCCTAGGTTGATGCTTCTATCTCTAAGGTTGGCGTGGTTTCTGATGAGGTTGGGATGGTTTCTGGTGGGTTGGGTGCATAGTAGGCTGATTAAGCATTCTATCATTTTTATTATGCACTTTTATCCAAGAAAATTTGCTAAAACAATAATACTAATGAATCTAACATGTGTTTCCAGCAGGCGCACAAGCTTTTCGTAGCAACACACCATAAGAATTTTTTTTTTCTTGAATGTATTGGATGCATTGCACTAACATACAAAATATAGATGGATTCTTCATATCTTCAACCACTTCTACAAAATATATATGGATTGATATATTCAGACATTTCAGCATGAACCCACCTCATTGTCCTTCTTTCTCCTCTGCAAGGTCGTTGGTCTCATTTGCCCCATCATCACGCTGCTCCTCTAGGGCAAGTTCATGCCCTCCGGCAACAACTTTCACTTGGCCTTGTTTGAGTTGGACACAAGAGGTTGGATGATGCTGCATTGGTCGCCCATTGATCGTGGTCGGTCTATTGCCAGTAAGCTATGGTCGTTGGGCACGAGTTGGTGGTGGTCGGCGGATGGGATTCGTTTATCGAATGCCCTACCAGATGATCCAATGAACGAAGAGCATCTGCACGTTAAATGCTGTATTTTCCTTCATCATCCTTGTATGAGTCAATGAATGAATCAGATCTGGTAGTCGTTAACTGTCTCTTCATTCACCAAGCACCATGTGTTTGAAGTAGGACAACCAAGAAACCAGATCTAATACAACCATATAACCACTTCTCCATTCATTGTTGTTTTTTGTGTCTCTCCAGAGAAACAGTCTCATTAGTTAGGCGGTTTTGTTGTTTTCTTACCCACTTGCGCCCTACATGTTTTCAGCGGACCAATGTAGGGGTGTGGGCTTGATCCGAGGATGAGAAAATGAGATCGATGCTGAGTGGCCTTGAAGATAAATGAAGTCGACAATTGAGGCCAAAATAGGGAGGATGCTGGGATTTGGAGCCGATGTCGGCGATTAAGACTCAAGCATGAATGATGTCGGCTATTAAGGTCGAGATAGGGTGGATGTCGACAACCAAGGCCAAGTACGGAGGATGTCTGCAACCGAGGCCCAAGTCTTAGTAGTTGTTTTTTCTCTAAAGAAATTGTATTCCTTGGGTCTGATTCCTTTCGGGTTTTGTTTGACCCACCTTGACGTTGATTGGCATGCTAGTGCTATTTTTATTCATATGAGATATGTGCAGAGCAGTAGGAATATTCTGCCACATAAAGCCGGTTGATAGCTGACTGACTCAACACCATGTGGGGATGCCGCCGTATGTTGTGGTCATTGGGCGAGAGCTGGTGCTAGTCGATAGGTAGAATGCATTCGCCTTTTACCTCATCAACGAGTTCAAAATCTACGATCTGATCATCGACGACTGATGGTGAGGGCAGTCGATGTTGCCCTCCTTACGATTTTCCTTCCTCTGCGCCGCCTAGCCACAAAGCATGTTCATGTCCAGCGGGAGGGGCACAACTATTAAGAGTATATTGTCGACACTAGCCTACGACACGGCGGTAGGCGCGTGGGTGAAGATAGCGGCCCGGTGGTGGAGGTGGGCATTCCAGCAAGATAGGACTCATACATTATGACGGCTGCCCACATCACCGCTACTGACAAGGAGCGGAGGGACTTGTGGTGCGAGAGAGATAAGGGCGAGAAAGTAGCGACAGATTGTCGGAGCCCATTTAATTGTTGTGTCATGCTGATGACTCATAGTATGGGCACTTAGTTTAGTGAACCGATACTAAGATTTTTTTTAAAATGAAAAATGTTTTTTTAAATATTAATTATTTTTGAAACCATGATTAAATCGAGCCAAAGATAATATTTAAAAATCATAGATTGGATTTTATGTGACGTTTGATATCACAATAAATAATAACAAATCCATTGGTTCTTTGTTGAAACGCTTAAACAGTAGGGAGATTCAGCCCTTGAAGAAAACTCATGATCATCTCTAGTGCTCGAGCTGGCTGATAACTTGGAACCTCATGTCCTGCTCCTCGAATAATGACAAATGTCAAATTGTGATCATACAACACAGTGTATCCCCCAACCTACATATTCACAATAAAAATCATAAAAATTAATGTCGTTCGTTCTACTAGTCGTCACCATTGTTAGAGCAATGAAGAGTATCATAGAGGATAACTTGTCATCAATGTAAACACTTTCAATTCCTTGTGCAGCTGAGGATAATTGATTATATATTATGATTAAAACAACACAATTGTACCTCAATGTTAAGCATCCAAGCTCTCCATGGAGCCTTCACTCTAAGCTTTAGCTTCTTAAGGGAGTATCTTGTGGAAGTAACAGGAACTACTCCATCAAAGTCACCGCTGCACTCCATCCAAACCGTAGTTAGGGACAAAATTTGATCGAACCCCCCTTCACTCGCAATCTAATGAACGGTATCTTTGTCGTATGACATATGTGAGAAATCTTAAAGCTATCATACTTGCACATCTATATCTACTAAATCAATGAGGCTCGGAAACAAAAAATTGACATATCTATATATGTTATTTTTACTTACACACAATGTGTATAAGGACCACAAAATCTATACACCTATCTATACGAAAGCATTGAAATGTAAAGATGATTCACACCCTAATCAGATATGATGAAGACATCTAATGTTTTTTTTAACCTATACTTCAAAACCCTAATCCCATTAGATAACAATTCATGAATAATTGGCAACATTGTGGAAGGCTGATTTGACCAACTAGGTATCACTTGGCTGCATGGAGACAAAAATATAAATAAATCAGTTATTATGTTTAAAAGAAAAATAAAATTATCAAATGGCATTATCTTATATGAGATATGTATAGACCTACAACTAGGGGTGTAAATGAATCAAGCCGCTCGCGAGCTATTCGAAGCTCGATTCGATAAAAGCTCGTTTGAGCTCGTTTAATGAGGCTCGTTAAGATAAACAAACCAAGCTCAAGCTTCGCAATATTCGACTCGTTAGCTCGTGAACACGTTCGTTAAGCTCATTAAGCAACTTTTAAATAAAAAAAAATAATAGTTTTGATATTGAATTTATAAATTTTATACTCTACTTATGAAAAATATTGACAAATATATTAAATTTATTTATTAGAATAAATTTATAAATTTTAATAATAATATTATAATTTTCTCTAAATATATTATTTAGTTTTTAATGAATATTTAAATTTATGATTTATATTTATTAAACTTGTTTAAGCTCGATAAAAGCTCAAATAAACTCGTGAGCCATGAATATATTCGTTAAGTAAAGCTCGAGCTCGGCTCGATTATAAACGAGCTAAGCTCAAACATTCAAGAGTTCGGCTCGACTCGGCTCGATTACATCTCTACCTACAACTAGACCAGGTGTAATTGAGCTTTGTGACATTGGCATGTAGAGTTTTCTGTACCTCAAGATTGTTAAGGTATGCCTCCACGTAATTAGAATTTAGAAGTACAAGGATCCAAATTCTCAATTTGCATCCGAATTTAAGTAGGACATTTCAATCTGTTAGTTAGTTCTATTCACAATTAATATGATTGAGTGAAAATTCTCAATCTGCATCAGAATTTAAGTATGACATTAATTTCAATCTGTGCAAGTTCCAGCTTTAGAGCTTGCTGCTCCTTGTAGTGATCCAACAAGAATGTGATGAACTCCGATTCTTGAGTTAACAGGTTGAATCGATTTGATCTAAATTGGCTCTGAAAATACCAAGAAAATACAGATAATTAAATATAAAGATGTTCGGAAGAGACAAAACGAGGACGATTTTAGAGTCGATGTCACGCCTGACGAGAAGCACCGCGGCGCATATATGTTGTAGACGTCCAACTCATACACGGCGAGGTTGGCCTCGTCGACTACCCTGTCGCACTCTGGAGCCGTCGGTGGGGCGTCCGGCGAGAAATTGCAAAACTTGTGGATCGCGTGGATGGTCTCGTCGGCGATCAACGCATGCGTCCAAAAGTAGTCGAACGCCCCCTTGCTATCCGTCTCCTTGTTGATCACCGCGTTCCCTATCTAGGTCGTCCGAAATCAATTTGAAATCGATCGAAATCCATCTTTCCCGATTTAATTTGTAATAAAAATTAGAGGGGGTCGATCGGGCGGAACGATTTCGGGATCCATTGCTTACCGCGATGCCTTTGAGGTTGATGAGGCGATCTTTATGGTGGAGTATGGTGTGGGTGAGCTGGGGGACGTAGTGGCCGGCGTAGCTCTCGCCGGTGATGAAGAAGTCCCTCCCCTTATACTCTGGGAACCGCTCGAACCAATTGACGAGGAAAACCAGCACATCGATCGTCGTCCAACGATCTCCGCTCTTGGAGTAGTCCGACGTGGGGTTGGAGTAGGAGAAGTCGACGCCGGCGGACTCTCTAGGAACTAGACGTTCGCCACTGCATGGCACGATGCACGTCACTCGTTCGGGGTAATGCCAAAGAGCAGAAACCCTTTTTCACTCTACTCCCTAAACTTTAGGAAATAACATTTGTATATATATATATATGATGATGACGACAAAGGATCCTAACCTTCGTTCCAAGCATATGGATTCCTATACTGAAACGACCCAAGCTCCTCCATGGCGCCGTACCCCAGCGACGAACACCCCGGCCCTGCACCCACCCACGCCACAGCAATCACCACTCTATCGATCAAAAAGCAACATCATTTTCTACTAATTCCGTACCTCCATTGAGCCAAAGCATAATAGGCTTCGACCCACTGTTCTCGGCAGCCTCGACAAAGTAGTAAAATAGAGCCCGTCCGTTGGCTTGCCGATTGTGACATACCCCGCGTACTGATTGAAATGCACCCCTTCTGGCTAGCCAGGCATCAGACAACCTTGTCCTGCTTCTTCAGCCCACTATTGTCGTAGACCTTCGACTCCAGGCCGAATACCGAAAGAAGACTGCTCGCCCAAGAAGAAGAAGAAGACCTCTCTGTTTCGTTGTTAAAGTAGAACTTGTTTAGCGCATCTCTCTGCCTCGCCATGCCGGAAGCCACGCAGTGTAAGAAACAGAGGAGGAGGAAGAAGAAGAGACAACTGAAACTTGGCTTCATTGTTTGATTGGGAATGAGTAATGGAATGGAATAGAATCTTATTTATGGGATATGGGATGGATTCTTGTTGGAACCGGCGGAGATTGATGTGTTTGCTCTGTTTGGCAATGGACTCTGTAAAAGGCCAAAGAATGATCTGTTGCGTCGAATGAGGCAACTCATCTCTGTTTGATCCGACTTGGTTTGAGTTTGATTTGTTCTAACCGGTCCTGTCATTGTTGGTTCTGCTATTAAAATTCAAAACAACTTCAGAGTATCCATCGTAAAAGAGGATTTTGTTTTCCTTCAATTTTTCGAGTAGGAATAAAGGTGTGGATTCCAGCTTAGTAATCATGATGGCAAAAGGCGAATTCACTCGCTCCCAGTGCCCCCATCAATCCGTTGCAGGGTCAATACAGAGGAGGAAAATCACGGGTGACTACTAGCCTTTGGAATAATGACTAACATAATGCAATATATGACTAAGACGATAAAATTGCAAAATAGATCAAACCATCCGATACTTTTCTAGCTCAACAAATTCAGTCTACGTACGTAGTTCCTTGGTTCAGCTACATGTCATTAGACTTGATACATATGGCCCTAGGACACCTGGTTCAGCCCACTCCGGACAAGTCCAGCCTAATTGATTCAGCTCCACATTGATTCGGCCTACACCTCCTTCAAGTTCTACAATGCTCAGCAGCCTCTGCTGAACACTCCTCTTGAGTTTAACTTAAACATCAGATCAGAGGGGTTTTTCTGGACATCTCCGATGCTGTCTGACGCATGTTAATTCACACAGACCCGATCACTCACATCATCGGAAGAAGCTTCTCAAGTCCAGTGAGAAGATAGTAGCTTCAAATCGACATGCATTCCCCATATTTCAGGGGAGTAGCATTCTGCTCCCATGTTTGCCCGTTTATGGTGCTTGTTCATCAACATTTTGATTGAACTTATAGTTCTATCCAATTATTTCGCGTGACAAACAGAGCATAAACACATTTGTGATGTTTCAACCATTAATTAGCTACATGTACAGCTGCAAGAAGAGCATTTTCATGGTGATACTGCTGCCAATGAACCGAATTCAAAAGATTATTCAACGAGGAGGAGAAGACGACAAAATCACAAGGTTGAGTGGATAGTAGAATGCAAGAACACATACCCCGTCTCAGGCCGAGCTCACAGGCACTGCCTCGAACAACTTGGCGAAGTAGAACTGGGTAGTGATGAAGCCCCTCTTGTTCACCTTCCACCCAACCTTGCGCAGAGCCCGCTCGACGTCGCCCTCGGCGTGCAGATAGGCCCTCGTGGCCTTGCTCGGGCCGGGGAACAACTCGCCCACCCGTTTCAGGAGGTTGTAGTACAAGGTCTTGGGAGCGAAGCTGAGCACTAACCTGCTCTCGGCCAACGACGCCAAGTGGGCGATCATGGCTTCGGCCTTCTCTTGAGGGTAGTGGATCAGCACGTCCAAGCACACCACCGTGTGGAATTTTCCCTCTAGTGATTCGAGGTCCTTGACCTCGAATTTGGGCATCTGGGCGCCGGAATGGCCAACTAGGGCGTCCCGCGCCTGGCGCTCGGCCTCGGCAACCATCGAGGCGGAGATGTCGCTGGCGGTGACGAGCGCGCCCTCCCGGGCGAGCGGGATGGTCAGGCTACCGGTGCCGCACCCCGCGTCGCAGACGGAGATGCCGGCGAGCGGGCCGCCGTCGCGGAGCATGGCGAGGGTGTTCTCGACGGTCTCGGAGTGGCCGAGGCGGATGTCGAGCTGGACGCGGTTGACGCCCTCGTTGGCGTCGCCGTAGATCTTCTTCCACCGCTCGAATCCGGTCTTGTTGAAGTAGACGCGGACGACATCTTTATCGTCGCCGCCCACCACCTCGGCCTGCTGGCGGCGGCGGCGCTCGGGGTCCGAGAAGGAGAGGGCAGCGGCGAGGGCGGCGACGGACGAGGCGGCGGCGAGGGCCACGGGGGCGTCGAGGGAGGGGAGGTCCGCGGAGGGCGGGAGGGCGAGGGTGCGGGAAATGCTGCCTCGTTTGGGTGAGAGGATACGGTGGCGGCACGGGTGGGCCTGACTGACGGTGGTGATGGCGGGGAAGAGCACCGCCGTGAACGCCATTCGATCTCCGGCGGCGTGCCTTCTTCAGCTCGCAATCGGATTACAGAGATTTCCGATAAGGTTGGTGTCAATGAAATGTGTTATCCAATTTTTTTTAAAAAAAAATAAATAAATATGAATTTTCATTTAACCACTGAAATTCTCTCTTTTAAAAAAAAATAAAAAAGGCCCCACTAATTTTTATTATCATAAAGAGCACCTTTTTGTGTTCAGAATAATCTAAATTGTGAAAATAATTGTTGTCTTTCTCATTTTTCACAATTATTCAAACAAATTAGTAAATAAAACGACAGAATTTAAAGGCAGGGATTGCCTACCCCTCTGGTGTAGTTTCGTTATGCCTGAATCTGATAGGGAACGACCCTGGATAAATCGGCCGCGAAAGATTTATCGATAAATTCGATTGATGTTGTAGGAAAATTTTCAATAGCCAGCACGAATTCTACTTCCCTTGTTGCAGTCTCTCGAGCTCGGACTCGGCTTCTTGGAGCCGCAGTCGCAAGGTAGATATTCTCTGCTGAACTTCTTCGATGGTGCCCCGCACGAGAGAAGGCTTATACGGTGTAACATAGTGTTGACAGAACTTCCTAAGTGCTTGAACTCCGCAAACCTGCAAAACCGCCAGTATCGTCACCACAAAAGATGAGCTGAATTACTAATGATTCATCATTCACCACCGCGATATACGACCTCTTCCGGGAGCAGCGGCAATTTCGTGATGTTGAAGTCGTCATAAAGCATGTAGAACTGGTCGATATACTTTTGTTGCATCTTTATTCGCGCTTTTAGTAATTTGGATTCAACGGCTACACAATTGAGATAGACCATATCAACTAGGATGAAAGCAAGAAAACAGCAGATTTTTTAATAAACACATCAATAGTGTAGTCGCGCACCTTCATCCTCAAAAAGAACTTGGTTAATAATGATGTTATGGGCATCTATCTCAAACTTTGCGAGTTCTTGAACCAACCTTTCAGTTTCATATAGAGAAAGAAACTCAGGAATACACACGCAGACGAATGTTGTCAAATCCTGTTGCAACAAGTTCATCAGTAAATAGATTTGCAATGCATGTATCGAATTTAGAACCAACAAAATACATCATCACACAATCAAACAGAGATATATGAAAAAGACACACGTAGCAGCAAGTTCAGAAGCACGACAAAGACAAGCCGAAATATTTATGGGATGAAGCATAAATTTTCTCTGCCATGGAAGCCACCTAGTAATACTAGATCTTCCAGGTTCTTGTATAAATTGAGCATTACTAGCCTTCGAGATCTACCAATATCTCATAAATGCAAAACCATCCTCACTAACTGAACTTAACGCGAATAGATTACCAGAAGCACTTGTAAAAGACACCAACATTGCCAACTGAAAACATATGTGAATTGGAAGTACAGAGTTAATTTAGTAAAGTTGAATTTGTGCACAATATCATGAAGGGATTGATCTTACTGGATCCTTAAATTGTCTGTTTACTTGCTCAATCACATCCTTTATACCTTCCAGCCTGCCTAGCATAGCATCCTCACTGAACTCATCACCAAGGCCAAGAAGGCGAGTAGCCTGTCAATATCAATAAAAAGGGTATTGATGATGATAACGAATGCCTGAAGAAATGCAATGGTGACAAATATCAAGAAAAAAGTAGGGGAGAAAAGAGTGGCAAAACTTTGTGAATACATAAACACGCCCACATATATATGCTAACTATTTAAGGAAAGTTCCCTAAGAAAATTGTCTTTTGCATATTAAGGAATTAGAGAAATGCATCTATCTCATGTATACAATTAAAATTTCATTCAATGGATGAAGTACCCATCGTTATAACTAGTGAAGAATCTACCATTGGTATAGGAGGGGTTCTAGCGAGTGATTACTAGCCAGACACCACCAAGAGAAGATGGCCCTTAGCAAAGGTCACCTAGGAGTTATTGTGAATCTAGTGAGTTCCTCAACAGATCATTGGACGATTCGAACACTAAAAGATCTTTCTTTGAGTTATGCTAGCCTTTTCCTTTCTGAAAAATAGCATTACTAGACAGTCATTAAGAAACCTAAGTTTCACACTACATTTAACAATCGACAAAAATCCAGTAAACCCTCGAAATTTGAATTCTAGTAAGCCTACTAATTTTCTCTCATATTTCTTGATCTTGTCTAACTACTTCAACTCCATGTACCTGTCATAACAATCCACGCTATCGGCCTGTAAGCATCTTGCTTGATTACCTCTTTAAACAATCTCATAACTAGTCATCTTGTTCAACCTTCCTGTCCATTTATTACACAATCTTCAGGAACAATTATCTATGTCAATCTGTAATTCTATATTTTATGATTCCTACTTCCTTGACCAAACTAGTGAATTACATGAATAGGGAGAGAATACAAATAGAAAACTATATCTTACGGTATTGTCATAAGCAAACACACTTGGGAAGAGTGTCATCCATTTAATAAAAATGCTTGATTTGAAACTGCCAACCAGCAAACAAGACAATCAAAGATAGTCAAACAATACTACTGAACAAACATAGGCAAAAATATCACATCAGCTAACTACAGGTTAACAAGAAGCCATTACAACATGCAAAATTATACAATCAACTCTTCCATGGTACAAGAATAGTGCAATTACCTGTGTAAACATGCCACCAAACTTATTCTTCAGAGACATAACTTTCTCAAGCCCCTTCTCTAAAGTTGACGGAAATTGCAATAGTCGTAAAGTATGACCAGTTGGAGCAGTATCAAATACTATTACTGAGTAATCCATTGTCTGGACTAATCTGCAGTCAATCGGGTGAAATATCAATGATTCTTAATGTTTGTGGCAGAACTTGAACGTGATTCAAGAAAATAAGATTGTCTTAATATGACATGCATCAGACTTAACAACTTAACAAATTCCCCCACAAAGATTACAAGCAATAAACACTGTAACCATGGTTTAAAATTTTAACCCGTGCTGAGTTTTCGGTCTAGGACCGGAGCGATATAGTTTCGGTATTATATCGCACCGTACTGATATAGTTTCAGTATTTTTTAAATATATAATATATTCATTAAAAATAAAATATTTAACATAAATATTTAAAATATAAAAAAAATCGGGAAATAAATATAAAAATAGATAAATAAATTTTAAAATTTATTATATTTTTTAGAATTAAAATAAATTAATTAGATAATTTTATTAGGGTTTAATAAAGTCTCTTTATATTATCCCTATCATAACTAGGAGTTGATTAAAACAATTTACCTAAGTTTTAATTAAAAAAAACACCCGCCCACCAGACTTGTTGCGTGAGAAGTCGCGTGACCACGCGGCGGTTCAGGCAACTCCGGCTCGGCTGTGAGGGTCGCGCGACCCCTCCATGGTGGACGCAGTGGGTCACGCGCCCACTCCGCGGCTGCCGCGCTGTAGACGCGGGGGTCGCGCGACCCCTCCACGATGGCTTTGAGGTCACGCGACCCCTCCGCCATGGCTACGAGGTCGCACGACGCCTCTCTGTTGTCACGGGGCCTGGTATCGAGGTCGTGCTCGGAATGAAATGTTTCGCCCTTTTCGACCGGTTTGGCACGGTATTTTAATCCCTGACTGTAACACCATAAACATCAGAGATTATAATCAAAATAATTAAGGAATATGGTTTTTCAAACAAATTAAATAAACTTTGGATGATATGGAGTAATCCAACATTTGATGCAACGCTTGGAGTTTGTCTAGTATTTGGCATGGTTTCAGTCTTGCAGATACATAGCAACAAACTGTCAATTCCTTGGTGCCAATAGGCAACCACTTTGTCAAGTAATTAATCACATGGCTATTGCACTATTGCATAAGAAGTTATATTCACTTACAAATAATCGCAGTAGCAGGAATAACCTTATGTAAATATACAATGAATGAAAAAAGAAAGCAGACAAGTATACAGTTTAGATATTGGATGAGTTATCAAAACCTACAATCAGCAGAAGGGAAGTTGTAATTATAACATCATAAGCCTCTTATGTTAAAAACTTATAAGACACTGGTGTCTCGGTTATGCTTTATTGGTTGGTGTATTTCTTCAATGATTAAGAGATAGTCATGTATCGTAAAAAGAATATTTACAAGAAACCAGGTAGATGCCCAATGCAAAATAGAATATAGTAAAAGTGGAAAAGAGGTTGAGAAGGCAATATTCATTTGGAAGATGACTGATGAATATTATAGTTAAACAAATCAAATAACTTAAGGTTAAAAGGTGCTACTGGTAGACGAGAGATGAAGACATGATAGTAAACATTAGTGTCACATGAGCTATGGTGAGACAAGTAACATATAGTTAACCCAATGGAACATATTAGTATTTATCACAGTCAGTATATTATTGTTGGTTTCATGCTTGACTCGTACTTTTGGTTATTGGATCCTGATTCCAGCAAGCTTAAAATATCACTGGTATTGTTTGAACAATAAGTGGTAATGTTACTGAATTTAGAAAATATGACGCTGAAGAATTTGGTATCATTCGATACTAAACTTGTATTACTTAATTTGAATACAACTAAACCTATAAAACAACATAATAATTGTCTAAGATGCATAGTATATTGCATCCAAAGGTTTGACTTTGTACTTCAACAAACCCATGCAATAGTGGATTAGCATAGATCAGTGCATTTGAACCCTGTATATGTTGTACAATGAAGCATTCGTCATCTATCTTTTCCTCTCTATCTGTATTTATATGAAAGCAAAGCCTAGTCTGCAATTGGCAAAGCTTTACAGTCATACGTATCTAGCAATCCAGAGAATACATTCGTCAGGTAAATCATCAAGAGAGCAAAAAGAACCGTCTTTTACATGATTGCACAGCAAGAAGTATCCTTCCAATGGTCCCAAACCATAAACAGCAGAAATCAAATAAAGTGAGATCTTACTTGAGCATTTCAGCAAAGCTCATAGCCTCGTCGACTCCGGGAATCGCATTCGTCAACTCCGAAAGGAATCCTTCCAGGCCCTCGTCAGATAAGTCGTCGTCCTCCATCTTGGGATCCACTTCCTACGGAAGATGGAAGAACCAAAATTTCTTTAACAAAACAAGGTAGAGAAGAAATTGGGAGTAGTAACCACACGGATATAGATCGGATCGGAGATAGGAGGGTGGAGAACGGATAGAGGAACGGTGGAAATGATTATACCATGGCGTAGAGGTTGGAGAAGCCATTGACGAGGGTGGGGACCTTGGTGAAGCGCTGCTGGAAGGCGTCGCTGAGGTTATGGGCAGGATCGGTGGAGATGACGAGGACGGACTGGCGGACCTGGGCGAGGAGGACAGAAATAATGGAGCTGGAGGTTGTTTTGCCAACGCCGCCCTTTCCCCCGACGAAGACCCACTTAAGCGTCTCCTGCTCCAGGATGTTGCGCACCGATCCATCCGGCACTTCCGTCACCATGGCCGACACCGCCTCCTCGCCTTCGTCGCTCCTTTACCTCTCGCTTCCTCCCTGCGGATTCAGAAATAGTAAACAAATGCGGCGGCGGAAGAAAGTTTTTGGGCAATTTACCAAAAACAGAAAGATGTATTTACGTTCATTTTCAACTACTAAGGTTTAATCAAACCACACCTAATCATTTCCAAAATTTAAATTTAAATTTAAATGATATTTTAATAATTTTAAAGCGAAATGAAAATTATTTTTTTTTATAGAAGTTCGTCCTCTACTTATAATATTTTAACCAACTGTATATAAATATTTCATATTAAAAAAAGTTTTGATGGACATTAAGGTCGGAAAAAAAAATCTAATTGAATTTTATGGTTAATTGATTTGGACATCTCCTCTTTTCTAAATATAAAATTTATCTTAAATTTTATATTTTATGTAAAAAAATATACATCAATTATCCTATTGATTCCTTAAATTTATATTTCATGAATAGTATTATTTTAAATTTTAAATTTTATATTTTAAATGATATTTTAAAATCTATTTATTAAATATTAAAATATTATTTAATTTGGAAAAAAATAAAAAAAAATAAATTATATAATAAAAAGTAGATATTATATAAGGAGAGAGAAAATAATAAAAAACTAAAGATAGGGTAAAAAAACTATAGAGAAATTGATATAGTGTATTAAAAAATGAATTTTTAAATTTAATAGAGTAATTCAACTATTGAAATTTTAAATTGTAAATAAAAAATCGTAAGATGACACCCAACAAATGTTTAATATTGTTTAAAACATTTACATCAATTTTTATATAATATCTATAAAATTTAAAATAAATTATCTAATTTATTAAATTTAGATAATTATTTTTTAACTATCCTATTTTCTTCTCTTTCTTTATTTTCTCTCTATGAAATATCTATTTTATTTTTTCTCTCTCCTATATTAAATAATATTTTAATATTTAAAAAAAAATTATTTTATAAAAGCTAAATTTAAAAAATAAATAGGATAGCTGATAAAAAAAATCATAAAATTTTAAATTTAAAATAAATTTTATGTAAAAAAAATTGATCTGAATGCCCTTATATATACATTCTCCTATTAACTTCTTTAATTAAGATTAACATCAAATGTTATTAAATTAATATTCGAACAGCAAAACATAATTTTAACTGGGTGAAAAACATGTATTAAAAACTATCCTCAGACGAATCCATCAAAGAGTTAAAAGATCCAGTGGAGCGGTGGGAAGTGGCAATGGGCATGAGGGGCACCCGCCATATCCAGGTCCCCGGCGGCCAGACATCACCGGCTCCTGGCTCTGGGACTTCGCTGCCCACCTCGCCGTGGCACCCTCCTGGAGCTCGGCACAGGGGCGAGCCTCCCGGGGCTGGTTGGTTGCATTAAAATTTAAAGACAGTTCACTTCTACTGACACCAGAGAGGTGCACAAAATCTTCAAAAAAATGTCTGCTCAGAAAGATTAGAGAGATAATATTCAAAGTTATCATATTTTTATAGAACTTAGGGGTTAGGGTTGTCTTCTCAACAAGGGACCATGTTTCTCATTGTCCCTTGTTTAGTAAATTTCAGTTGAAGGAATTTTAACACATTTCGGTTGAGGAACTGCTTGTTTCATCAAAATTTAACTACATAAACATGAAGTCTCTTTACCCCATCTGCCCTTTTGCCACATAGTTAGACACAAAGTACTTAAATTAACTCTAAAAGAAATCAAGACATGCCTTAGCATCTCGTTGCAATGTTGTGAATATGCCCAGCACCTAGCCGTTTGGCCCTAGCAAAAAGAACAGAAACCAGAAGTCTGTTATTATTTACGTCATGTATAAGAAAGACTCTTACCTCTTATACACCAGCTAAATATGCAGATATCTTCGAACTTAAGTTGTAGTCAATGAGGGAAGCTGACCTTCTGTACATGCAGGTTGCGGCCAAGTTCTTTTTCCATTTACTTCCATAGTTGTATACATTCCCCAACAGGTCAAGTTCTACTACAGCTTAGGTAATGATAAGAGATCCAAGACATGGTTAATTCACAATATCGTCCATAAGTACTCCTGAAATCATATAGAAAGGTCCAAGTTCTAATAAAGGAAGAGAAAGTACACTTAATTGTCATGTATTATATTTAATTATACTGTATCATAGAGTAAGCATCAATAGAATAAGCATGCTGCAACACTTAAGTTGATTGCGTGTTGGACAATAAATAAGATTAGGGATAAGCTTCGTTACTCGGACTTATCAGATATACCAATGCATACACGGAGCCGTACAAGTATGGGTATGAAAAATGAGCCTTGTGTGAGAGTAAGAGGAGTGGCAGGACACGTGCTAATATGAAAATTGAGCTCGAGTAGTTGAAGCTTATGTGAGAATAAGAGGAAGAAGAAATAAATGAAGTTAGTTTGTTACAAACAGCTCACACTGCATGAGGGAGGGGAGTTTGTGGTGTGGGTGTACAAGGAGGGAGATGAATTCAAAGTTAAGCAGCTCAGGCAGCTCTGTAGTGTCTGGGAGGGGAAAACGATGGCAGAACTCGCATCGAGTGGGAGGGGGTCAGGGGATTAGGATTGATGGATAACAAATTATGAAACTCATAAGTTATTAGGGTCATATAAATTTCATCGGCAACAATATTATATAAGTTAGGTTTAGTATTAATATTACAAGTTATATAACATACATTATCATAGCTTATATTGTTTTATATTATTAGTTAGGGTTGTATTTCATATAAACTAATAATCGTGCACACACGTCACATGTGTAATATAATACATTGAAATCACATTGATCCTTTATAATGAAATTATATTAATTAAAGCATTTTAACATTAAAATACTAAAGTAGAGTCCTTAGGCTAAAGTACCTGATTTTTGAAAATCTGAATTATTTGGATCTTTGAAAATCCGAATTGTTTGGATTTTCGAATGTCACCCTTACGGCTTTCCGATGAAAAAATTTAATTTAATTTAATATTATACTTATCTTAGTAAAAAAAACTAAGAAAAATATATTTTTTAACATTGTCAACCTAAAATATTTATAGAAATTTCTTTAATTATAGTGTTGTCAATTCTAAGATGTGAGACTAAAGAGAACTATATTTTTTTATATTAAACAACCAGATAAAATTAATAATGAGAAAATTCATAATAGTATACCGCAAGTGAGTCTCGAACTCTAGATCATTGATTGTTTCACTTATGAAATTATTAATAAACCTTGGAATTATTTTTAGTGTGAATAAAAAAAAGATATTAACGTAAATTCATTTTAGGCTTCATCAAAATTAGTTAGTAAAGGGGAGAGATTTTTAATAAAATAGTAAGATTAATGGGGAAGGAAGGAGAGTTAGGTAATAACAGTTACTTAGATTATATACATTACAACCGATATTAGATTGTTTTTTAAGGTTTGTTGTGTCTCTATATCTGTGTTCTAAATTTGAACTCTTATCAACGAGTCTTAGTGTCCTCATTTTGAAGGGAAAAGAATGTGTAACTAAAAACTTGGATTAATACCCAGGTCAGTTACTGATACCCAACTCCAAGTAACAGGCAATCAGAACCTAAAGCACTGAGATAAGGAAAACTACCGTGCAAGTATAGTCATCTAGGATTTCGATAACTCATTCATGTGATTCTCTATTTATCAACACCCATATCAGAAAGGGAAATAAAATGTTATTAATAATAATAACAACCAAGTCTTATCCCACTAGATAGGTCAGCTATATAATTCTTATACGTTATTAGATTCTATAACCTACTATATCATCATCTATATTTAAATAAATTATGTCATATTTTATTATCGTTAATCAAGTCTTCTTTGGTATTCATCTGCCTCATTTGATATGCACATTGTCATAATTTCATATTACCTATGTAAAGCATTTATTGCTAGTCTAAATACATAAATGTACCATCTTAAATGTATCTCTCAGAATTTCCACTCAATAGATGCAACCCGACTTTCTCTCTAATATTTTCATTTCTTATCATGTACATCCTTATATGCTCGCATATTCGGTTTAACATCCAAATCTCAATCACTCTCATCTTCTACTCATGTGCTCGCGTCATAACCCAACATTCAACTCCATATAACATAACAGGTCTAACCACCATTTTATAAAGTTTTTCTTTAAATCTTAGAAGTACTTTATGATAAAAAAAACACTTGACGACGATTTCCTTCATTTCAATCATCCTACTTGTATTCTATGTAAGATATCTCTCTCAATTCATCCATCCTTTTATAAAAATAATCATAAATACTTAAAACTCTAGACAACTCATCATCTCATATCTTAACAATTGTCTCATTATGTCTAATTTTTAAAATTTAAATTTCATATATTTTGTCTTTGTTGGTTGATACTAAGAATATCGTACCGTTCCCCTGTACAAAAATTTTGTACAAGTCCTGAACCTTTCCTAACAACCTATTGTGTTCTTTAGAAATTAAATTCGAAATCACAAACAGAACTTAACATTATTGATTCCAAATTTAACTTATCTGTTCTTAAAAGTTTAGACTTGGATCGCAAGCAATATTTAATATTATAGATCCAAATCCACCCATGTTACAAATTCAATTAAATATTTATTTCAGAGATTGGCTCTCAGGTCAAACATGGCGAGACACTTGGTCTTCTTGGGTATAGGAGCATCCACCACTGCCTCGACAAAGCCTCTCAACGAAATTCAATATTTAATTTCCTTATAGTAACCCTAGGTTTAACCAAAAAGAACAATCGAATCACAAGATCGAAAAAACAAAAGAAACACAACTTCAAATCACAAATCCGAAAATCTAGAATCACTAGCCTCTTGTGTTTGGTATTTCAAATTCATACAAAGAAAACTAGTATGATGTGGAATAGAATTACTAGTTATACCTTTTTTTGAAAGCAACAACCTCTTGATCTTCTATCGTATTCCTCTTCTTATCTCGGACGTTGTGTGACAACGATCTACCGAGATGAGAACCACCAAGACACCTTCCTTCTTGCAAGTTTCGGTCACCAACCTTCAAGCTCCAAGAGATGCTAGAACAAAGCCTCCTTTCTCTCCTTCTTCTCCTAGCAAGAACCGACCACCACAAGAACTCCAAGAGAGGGATGCACCGACCACTAAAGAAGAAGAGAAAAGGAAGAGTATAGGGTCAGTCACACCAAGGAAGAGAAGAGAGAAACAATAGAAGAGATGTTGTGAGGTGAAGCACCTCTACTCTCTCTTTTATATTCCTTGATTTTGGCAAAAAGGAAATTTAATTATTATTAAAATTCCCTTATTTTCCTTGCCATTGATTAATAAGGAAAATTTAATTAAAAATTCATTTTAACCCTTCTCATGGTCGGCCCCTACAAGTGCTCCAAATAAGGCAAGTTTTAAACACAAAATTAAAACTTCCTTATTTGTTTTCGAAAATTTTAAAAATAAAATTTCTTTTTAAAAATTCCCTTCATGGTTGGTTATAAAAGGAAACTTTTATAAATTAAAATATCTCTATTAAAACATGTGGATGATTAAAAAAAAGGAAAGTTTTTTCAAAATTAAAATCTTCCTTTCAATTTATAAATAAAGAAAGATATCAAATCTTTTCTCTTAATCTTTTGTAGAAACTATAAAAGGAAAAATTTAATTTTAAAACTCTCTTTTAAAATCATGAGTATAGTTACATAAAAGGAAAATTTTCTTAAAAATTAAAATATTCCTTTTAACTACAAATAAGGAAAGATATCAAACCTTTCTCTTAATCTTTTGTAGAAAACTATAAAAGAAAAGATTTAAATTTTAAACTCTCTTTTAAAATCATGGCTTCCACATAAGAGAAGATTTTAAAAAATAAAATCCTTTTATTTTATATGGTCGGCCACACTAAGCTTGGGCTCCAAGCTATGGTCGACCACCCTACTTAGCTCAAGCCTTTTGATTGGCCGGCCCAAGCTTGGGCTCCAAGCTTGCTTGGCCGATCACCTAAGGGTGGGTAGGAAGTGGGTATTTAGTGGATATAATTCTCTATAAATAAGAGGCTACGATAGGAACCGAAAGGAGGAATTGGTTTTGGTCTCCCGATGAAATTAAACTTCTCGTATTCGCCCCGAACACCCAACTTAATTTCATCAATAATAATTAATACCATTAAAGAATTATTATTGAACTACCGCACCAATCCCAAATTACATTTTGGGCTCCTTCTTATCATGAGTGTGTTAATCTCCCTGTGTTTAAGATGTTGAATATCCATTAATTAAATGAGTTACTGACAACTCACTTTAATTAATATCTTAGTCCAAGAGTAGTACCACTCAACCTTATTGTAATGTCGGACTAAGTCCACCTGCAGGGTTTACATGACAATCCTTATGAGCTCCTCTTGGGGACATTATCAACCTAGATTACTAGGACACAGTTTCCTTTTATAATTAACAACACACACTATAAATAATATCATTTTCCAACTTATCGGGCATCTTGATTTATTGAACTAAATCACACTCATTGATAAGTCAAAGAAATAAATACTAGATATATGTGCTTGTTATTATATCAGGATTAAAAATACACACTTCCACAATAACAAAGGTCTTGTTATTTTATTCAATCAGTATAAAAAGAACTTACCTTAAATGGTCCAGCTCAATACACTCTGAGTGTACTAGTGTAATTTTATAGTCAAGATAAACTAATATCAAATTACACTATGACCATTCCAATGGTTTATTCCTATCCATTTTAGTCGTGAGCAACTATTTATAATTTATAAAGAACTGATAACATGATCTTCTGTGTGTGACACCACACACCATGTTATCTACAATATAAATTAATTCAACAACTACACTTAGCATAAATGTAGATGATCCTGTCCGAATGCTGAATCAACGGACGCTGGGCACGTGGCGCTCTCCTGGTCGCGGATGTAGATCTCCGGCTAGTCTCACGAAGCTCCGGCGAACCTGTACAGAAGTCGGACCGGGAAGGGGTTCCCGGCGACGACCCTCCGACGCTCAAGTCAGGCAAGCAAGCAGTGAAAAAGTGGCTCTCCAAGTATTAGAACGTGTACCTCCGGCGAAGTATGAGGCTCTTTATATAGAGCGGTGAAAGAGCTCCTGCACGTCCACCGAGGTACATACGTGTCCGTAGCCCATACCTCGGTATGTGTCTATCAGAAAGCTTACCTGACCCATACTGCTACAGTCCAGGCATGTCCTTGATGGGACAGCGGAACCCCGTCATAAGATTTGGAGTATGGCCTACAGGTGGAGCATATCCGCTGTCAGAAGACGTCCCTTGTCTTTTTCCCCGTACTCCTGCTATGCGTCCGACCGGCTCACCTCTACCTTCCGTCCGGCCAGTCATATGTGATGGTCCACTCAGGAAATTATCAGTAATGTGTTGTGGCGACTGTTAGCAGTATGCCTCATGTCTTCGGCCGAGTGTGCTGTCCGCTCGGCCCAACGATCTCGCCTAGTGAGCGCCGGAACCCCGACTTCCATAGGGGTGCCTTTTGCCATCGGCTAAACGCCGGGCGGCCGCCCGGTCGGTCAGACCCCTTCTCCGGTCGGCCTAGCTGGTCCGACCTTCTTCGATGGACCGCCTGGCTATTTGACTTCCACGTGACGTTGACCCCTTACAACGAGGGTCCCCTGTTCTTATCGCCGGATCAGTAGACATTTGACCAATGTGATTCTTTATTTCAAAATAAATATTTACAAAAAATTAGACTTTTAGTATACACTCTAACAGTCTTTACTCTACTAAGACTAAAATCTTTCACTTCTAATATTTCCCACCAAGATTTGAGTTTAGCATTTACTCTTTCACGTGTCTCATCTATCAAAATAATATTATCTGCAAACAACATGCACCACAATATTATATCTTAGATGTGTCAAGTGAGTTCATCTATGATTAGTATAAAAAGATAGGGGCTTAGAACTAATCTTTGATGTAACTCTATCTTTATAGTAAATACTTCGGTTAATCACATATTCTTAATTAGTTCAATATACGTTATACTAACATCTCATTTTTCTAAAGATCTCCATATAATTTCTCTTGAGACTCTATCGTAAACTTTTGCTACATCGACAAATATCATGTATAAGTTTTGTTTCTGTTATCGATATTTTTCAATTAGTTGCCAAAGAATATCTATAACTTCTATTATTAATCTTCCAGCCATAAATCTAAATTGATTTTCGTTCACCATGGTCTCCTTCTTTAGTTTTTCTACTACTCTTTTCCAAAATTTTATGTTATGACTCATTAGTTTAATACCCCTATAGTTTGTATAATTTTCTACATTTCATTTATTTTAATATAAGGGAACTAGAGTACTTGCCCTCAATTAATAAAATATTTTTTTAATTTTCAATATCAGGTTGAATAAACTTGTGTTATTCAATATCTTATTTCCCAAGACGTTGTTAGGCTCGATTTGTATCTAAAGGGGGTGAATAGCTCGTCGTGTTTCGTTGTCTTGCTTCGTGATAATAATATGCAACGGAAACAACTCAAAACAAGACTCACAACGCTAACACGTAGATTTACTTGGTATCCACCTCAAAAAAAGATAACTAATCCAAAGATCTACATACGACGCACTCTCCACTATGAAAAATACTCCTTCTCGGTAACTACCGAGGAGGAGAAGCCTTGTACAATCTCTCAATACAACAAAAAGAAACGAAGAAGCAAATACAAAGAATATCTTACAAGAGTTTACACAAATGAAACTCTAGCTACCTTCTTCTTCTTGTGTGGAACGCCTCTTGACATTGGAAGAGCAGCAACACTTTGCACCAAGAAGCTCCAAGAATTGGCGAGAACCTGTGAGAATCGTGAGAGAGGAGACCGTGGAGCAATGCCCAGTCGAGGCGAGGAAGACGGCTTTAAACTTAATGCTTCTTTCGCAACGGTCACATCCCAATCGATTGATCAATCGATTAATAAGCCTTGAATCAATCGGTTGATCGATTCAGAGTGCCTCTGTGCTCTGCTGGAAACTACCTGAATCGATCGACCGATCGATTCAGGCTTTCTCGCGATCGCGCGAGAAAACCAACCTCCAATCGAACGACTGATCGATTGGCGGTGCCCAATCGATCGGCCGATCGATTGGGTAGCAGTATGTGCTCGCGATTTTGCTTCCCGATCAATCGATCGATTGGGCCAGCCTTCAATCGCTGCCTACCTTCAATCGATAGACTGATCGATTGAATCACAGTTCAATCGATCGGCTGATCGATTAACCTTCCTTTGACTTGCTTAACTCAAGTCTAAGGTTCCCAAACCCAACATCCGGTCAACCGTGACCTGTTGGGACTTCTTCATGCCTAACATCCGATCAGCCTTGACCTGCTGAGACTTCTTCACCAAGTATTCGATCAACCCTTTGATCCACTTGGACTTTTCTCCTCGTGCCAAGTGTCCGGTCAACCTTAACCCACTCGAACTTACCGTCTCGTGCCAAGTGTCCAGTCCTCCATTACCCACTTGGACTTCCTTCCACCAGATGTCCGGTCACCCTTGACCCATCTAGATTTCCTTGTGCCAAGTATCAGTCACACCTTTAACCTACTTAGACTTCCCAACACCAGGTGTCCGGTCAACCTTGACTCACCTAGATTTTCACGTGTCTGGCTACACTCACCAGGTCTTTGCATCCGCCTAGCTTCACTCACTAGGACTTTCCATCTGTCTAGCTTCACTCACCAGGATTTTCCCACTGCCTGATTTCACTCACCAGGACTTTCACCTAACTTCACTCACTATGATTTTCTCATTGTCTGGCTTCCAGAGACTTTCACCTGTCTAGCTTCACTCACTAGGTCTTTCACCTGACTCCACTCACCAGGATTTCCCAACTGCCTAGCTTCACTCACTAGGTCTTTCACCTGCCTAACCTCCAGTTAGGACTTTCCCAGTCAAGTATCCGATCAAACCTTTGGCCTACTTGACTCTTCTTCACATCTAACTGATCAATCCTAAACCAGAGGGGAATTGTATCAATTATCTCCCCAATAAGACGATTGTTTCTGCAATCTCCATATATTGTCAAACATCGAGACTCAAACTTGAGTCAACTCAAGCTTAATCAACCTGGTCAACCTTGACCCAGGGGATATTGCACCAACAATCTATCCCTTTTTGATGTTTGACAATATATTTAAGTTAAGTTAATCCCATAACCTCAACTTCTCTTCATGCCAAATCATGAATGAGGGTTTCATTCATTCTCTCCCTTTCCTAGAGGGCAAACTCCCTCTTAAGGTAATAAAGGTCTAACTTAAACTCTACATTCTCCCCCTTTAGCACACATCAAAAACTCTCCCTCTGAAGAGTTACTCATACGTTGTTCGCAACTTCACTCATTGTTTACAACACCACAATAAAAGTCTCATACTATTCATTGTGTCCAATGCTCAATCTTGAGCATTAACCACTTCACAATGCTCATCCTAGAGCATTCATCATTCCAACAATGAAGGTTTCATACCTTTCATTGTACCCAATGCTCACCCTTGAACATTGATCCACTTCATAATGCTCATACTAAAGCATCCACAACTCAACAATGAAGATATCCACTCTTCATTGTTTTTCAATGCTCAACCTTGAGCATTTACTTTAACGAAGGTTAACCACCTTTCATGGTGTTTGAAAAATTAATTTTCATGTCCTTAAAGAATAACTCCCCCTAAAGACGTGTTCCAAACTTCTATCATTGCACCAAAATGACTTAGAATCCCTAAACCTTTAGTAAATCCAAAAACTTGAAGTTTTGAGGTTTAAAAAATTCAATATTGAATCCAACCTCATCCTAAACTTCAATCTAGTGTTCCTTAACCAATTCTCCTTGTTCTTATCATGAAAACTACCCTTAAATGTATATAAATATATTCCAAGGGATTAGGAATGGTTAAAGAGACTAAAAATGACTTAAAATGCTGAAATCAAACTTTTCCAACCAGAATCAACCTTTTCAATCGATTGGGTTGGGACTCAACCGATTGTCACTTGCTCAATCGATCCATTGATCGATTCAGCGAGGTTCTATTCGTGGAAAATATCTCTGAATCGATTGCCCGATTGATCCAGGCATGAATGAATCGATCGACTGATCGATTTAGTGAGCTTCTGCTCACGAGAAACACATCTCAATCGATCGATTGATCGATTGGCGTCCTCCAATCAATCGGTTGATCGATTGGGGGCTCTGATTTCCTGAAATTCAATTTCAACGAAATTCAGAAATGCCCTAAAAATTCTACAAAATTCTAAAAATCATGAAATTTCTTGGAGACATTATTTAAGGTATATACTATCATGGAAAAATAGTTTTCTAAGAAAATATTTCTTATTTTCAAAGATTGACACAAACTTGAAAACTCTTGAAAACTTCAATGTTTCCTTCTAGTTTATGTCTAACTTTTCAATGATGATCACTATCAAAAGATAGTCTTCACCAAGGTTTTCCAAAGTATATTTAAAATGAATTTCAAAACCAACTTCCAACCATGTTCTTTGGGCTCAATGCACATGACTTGTACATTAGCTTTCCCAATGATTGGAGTATACATAACTATATGTTTTGATGAGATCAAAACTCAAATAGATGCACTAAATCAACATCTTGAATCTTGTTCATCATCCTAACATTGTACTCGTATCTAATGTGCACTAAAACACATACAAGTCAACTTATAGTCTTTGTGAGATGTAGATTTTGGTTTTACCCTAAACTAGAGATCTTGCATATCTATCTAGGCATTTTAAAAATTATGAACATCCACCTAGGATGTCACTTGTTAGTAAATGTCATTGTCCTTAATTACAAGGAAATTAAAATGATGCATGATGAATTATAGCATACATCAAAAAAATAATTTTCAAAAGAAAATATACTATTACTACATGATGTATGTATGACATGGTATTTTTATTTGTTTTACATAGTAAACATAAATGCAAAATATGATGTCATGGCATATATTGGGCAAACAATTATGACAATTAACATAAATAAAATATACCTAGATATTCTATCTAACTATTCTTAATCCTTAACTAAACCTAAAATTGATCCTAGATTTGCCCTCATTTTTACAAGAAAATGTCAAAACCCAACTTAGCATTTCTTTTACTTTTGATTTATTGTGTCAATTAAAATTAAGTCTAATTCCTCAAATTTTAGCACATTTTACTCTTCCAAAGAATAGTCAATTAATCCTTTTCCTATTCATAGGTTAACAAAAACCTTGAAAATGTCTCCAAGTGCCAACTTTATCAAGATTGGGTTAACCATCTACCTATTTAGAGTTGACACTCTCTAAACTCATCTAGGGTATAGAGAATATGCTCCTCGGAACCCAAAACATATTGGTTCTCCTTGGATGCTCTAGGTACTCACTAGGGATAACTTACCTAGTTACCTTCCTAAAGACCTTTCTAGACTGCTTAGGAGACTTGGTCACTTTCTCTAGATCAACCCTAGGGATAGTTTCCCTTATGACCTTCTTATTGACTTTCTTTGACTTCTTAGAAGTCTTAGTCATGTTGGTCTTAGCAAAAATACTTCTAGGGATAACTTCCCTTGTATCTTTGACTTGACCCCTAAACCTAGGGTTGGTTACATAACTATATGAAACCCTATGATAAAAAGAGGCATCCTTCTTGGTTTGAGATTTGTATCTCAAATCCCTCCTACCATTTGATGATTCTTGTCTAATTATCCCTATGTTATTATTCTTGGACCCTTGTTTTTCAATTGTGATTTTTCTAAGGGTTCTCTCTAATTTATCAAGTCTTGACCTCAAGACTTGATTCCTTCCATAACACCTCAACCTTAGATTTTTCACTAAAGCCTTGATTTTTCCTTTTCTTAGGCAAATATCTAGAATCCTTAGAGTTATTGCCTAAATTATTTTCTACCCTTCTAACTTTAGGTTGAGTGGTTTTAGCATGATAAGTTACATAATTTTCCTTAATTCTATCATGTTTTCTATATTCATGATAAATAGCATTAAAATGATATAAACTAGACCTATCATGCTTTTTATCATGTGTCAAATGAATTGATTCAACAAATGATACCTTGATTTTCCTTTTAGAAGCTCCCCCTTGACTTGAACTTTCTCCTTTGACTTTGACCGATTTCTTCCCCTTAGGACATTAACTCCGGTAATATCCTCTTTGATTGTACAAGAAGCACACTATGTGCTCTTTGCTCTTCTTTATCACGAGGGCGGTCTCTTTGGGCTTTCCTTGCCTTTAGGTGTCACTTGGCTCTTCTTCTTAACCAATTTGGGGCACTTACTCTTGTAGTGCTCTTTTTCCCTACACTCAAAGCATATAATGTGACTTTTATTATTTAAAATTGAAATAGTTATACCTTCTTTGCTTGTAGGAGTGGCACATAATCCTCCATTTGATTTTTCTTGATTTGTGGAGGTGGCACCATCTTCTTCTTCTTCATTTGACCCGGAGATAGAAGCCTCTTCTTGCTCCAGTGTCAGTGAATGACGCTCCCCCTCAATCCTAAAGGTGGAGGCCTCTTCATCTTCATCCTCTTGCACATGAAACAAAGAGTATACTCCCTCTTTGCTCTTTTGATTGCACTCCTTTGAGGATGAAGCTTCTTGGATTTCTTCTTCGGAAGTTAAGCATCTCTCAACTTCGGAGTCCTCTTCCTCTTGGTCTTGCTCCAATGAGTCGCCCTCTTTGAATTCTTCTTGGTTTGGTGCAGTAGAGGGTTCTTCATGAACCTTAGCCAATTTGCTCCATAGTTCATTTGCATCCTTGTATTCTCCAATTTTATAAATGATTGTGCTTGGCAATAGACTAACCAATAATTTGGTTACCTTGTCATTCGCCTCACACCTTTGAATTTGCTCCTGGCTCCATTTACTTTTCTTGAGAATTTTGTCTTTTGAATTCTTTGGAGCTTCAAAGCCTTCCATGAGAATAAACCATTGCTCTATCTCCATCATAAAGAAATTTTTGATCCTTAATTTCCAAGAATTGAAGCTCATTGATGTGAATGGTGGAGGCACCCTCGTGTCGAATCCGAGTCCATCTCGGAATTCCATTTGAAGTTGAGCTCTTTAGAAGTCTTTGACTTTGATGAACTTGCTTCAACTTCTACTCCCTCTAGCTTGTTGCCCTTTCCGGTGATGATTCCGATGAAGAACGACCTCGCTCTGATACCACTTGTTAGGGTCGATTTGTACCTAGAGGAGGGGCGAATAGCTCGCCCGCTTTGTTGTCTTGCTTCGTAATGATGATATGCAACGGAAAGAACTTGAAACAAGACTCATAACGCTAACACCTAAATTTACTTGATATCTACCTCAAGAAAAGGTGACTAATCTAAGGATCCACACACGACGCACTCTCCCTTATGAAAAATACTCTTTCTCGATAACTACCGAATGCGAAGAAGCCTTGTACAATATTTCAATACAACAAGAAGAAATGAAGAAGCAAATACAAAGAATATCTTACAAGATTTTACACAAATGAAACCCTAGCTAGCTTCTTCTTCTTGTGTGGAACACCTCTTGACCTTGGAAGTGCAACAACTCTTTGCTCCAAGAAGCTCCAAGAACTGGCGAGAACCTGTGAGAATCGTGAGAGAGGAGAACGTGAAGCGATGCCCAGTCGCTGCGAGGAAGACGGCTTTAAACTTGACGCTTCCTTCGCAACGGTCACATCCCAATCGATTGACCAATCGATTGGAGAGGCTTGAATCAATCGGTTGATTAATTCAGAGTGTCTCTGTGCTCTGCTGGAAACTGCCTAAATCGATCGACCGATCGATTCAGGCTTTCTCGCGATCGCGCGAGAAAACCAGCCCCCAATCGATCGATTGATCGATTGGCGGTGCCCAATTGATCGGCCGATCGATTGGGCAGCATTATGTGCTCGCGATTTTGCTTCCCAATCGATCGATCGATCGATTGGGACAACCTTCAATCGCTGCCTACCTTCAAACGATCGACTGATCGATTTAATCACAATTCAATCGATCGGTTGATCAATTGACCTTCCTTTGACTTGCTTAACTCAAGTCTAAGATTCCAACATCCGATCAACCATGACCAATTGGGACTTCTTCATCCCTAGCATCCGGTCAGCCTTGACCTGCTGGGACTTCTTTACCAAGTGCCTGGTCAACTCTTTGACCTACTTGGACTTTTCTCCTTGTGTCAAGTGTCCGGTCAACCTTGACCCACTTGAACTTACCGTCTTGTGCCAAGTGCTCGATCCTCCATGACCCACTTAGACTTCCTTCCACCAGACATTCGATCACCCTTGACCCATCTGGATTGCCTTGTGCTAAGTATCTAGTCACACTTTGACCTACTTGGACTTTTCAACACCAAGTGTCTGGTCAACCTTAATCCACCTAGATTTCCACATGTCTGGCTTCACTCATCAGATCTTTGCATCCGCCTAGCTTCACTCACTAGGACTTTCCATCTGTCTGGCTTCACTTATCAGGACTTTCCCACTGTCTGGCTTTCCTCATCAGGACTTTCACCTAGCTTCACTCACTAAGATTTTCCCACTGCCCGGCTTCACTCACTAAAATTTTCCCACTGCCCGGCTTCACTCACCGGGACTTTCACCTGCCTAGCTTCACTCACTAGGTCTTTCACCTGCCTAACCTCCAGTTAGGACTTTCCCAGTCAAGTATTCGGTCAAACTTTTGACCTACTTGACTCTTCTTCACATCTAACTGATCAATCATAGACCAGAGGGGAATTGTATCAACAATCTCAAACATCGAAACCCAAACATTGAAACTCAAACTTGAGCCAACTCAAGTTTAGTCAACCTAGTCAACCTTGACCTAGGGGATATTGTACCAACAGACACTTTCCAATTTCTATTAGAATATCATCTAGTCCAACTGTTTTCCCATTTTACATCTTATTTAAAACTTGCTCTACTTCTAAAGTTTGAATTCTACGATAAAAATATAAATTTTTATACTCATTTGACATACTTAAATTATCTAAATAAAGTTGGTCATCTAAACTTTATTAAAAAGTTGATGAAAATACATCTTTCATTACTCTTTTATTCAGTGTTGTAAATGGCAGTAGTCTACCTCCTCAACCGCTTAGAGCGGTGGTTCGAGGCGCGACGATGATGGCAGGAGGTGAATTACCGCCTAAAGCACCGTCTCTGCCTGAGGCAGTGCAATTGATCGCCTTCCGCCTAGGCGGCCACCTCAGCCGCCGCTTAGAAGACTATTTTTTTTTTCTCATCATTTACTAATACTCTATAGCATTCATTTTTATGACATTTTCTTTGGATAAGATGTATTGTCTTCCTATGTCTTGCTTTAGTTATTCTATAAATGTCTATTTCCTTTTCTTTTGTATCGAATTTTTTATACAAGTGTTTAAAAGTTTCGTTCTTAGATTCATTCATTGCTTTCTTGCCCTCTTTCTTCACTATTGTATATTTTTAAAAGTTTCCTCGTTCTTACAAGTGTATAATTTCTTATAAGTTGTTCGTTTTTCCTTTATTTTTTCTAATACTTTCTCATTCCACCGTTAAGATTCTTTACTTGATGGTGCGCGTTCCTTGAACTCATCGAATATACTATTGGCTACTATTTTCAACTTTAATATCATCTTATCCCATGTCATATTTGAGTCGCCATATATTTCTCCTAATCCTTATATTCTTCTTACCCTCTCCTTAAATATGTTTTGTTTCCATCTTTTAACTTCCACTCCTTAATTTTAGAAATTGTACATATTTTTCTTCTATTGATATTATGTTTGAGGCGTATATTTAATACTACTAACCTATATTGGGTAGTTAAAATTTTCTTTGATGCTTTCATACTTATGAAACTAGCACAAACTCTTCTTTATTTCAGTGTAAACTCAGTAAGATTTGTTGCTATGGATTTTGACCGATAATTCTGATAATATATTTATAATAAATCAGGTTGGGATCATTTAGCACTTCATGCCAGAAAAACGAAAAGGAAGGAAATCTAAACTCCATCATGAATTGCTTACCAACAAAGCAGAGAAATTTCTTCGATGCTTGGTGAAATCAGGGTAAAAAGTATCAAGTATCATAGTTGATGAAGTAACATAGTCATGAACACTAAAATAGGAAAAATTATACAGTAGAGTTGGAGAATGTAACCCTGAGCGAGATACGAGTTGGAACGTCAGATGAGCTTGAAGGGGAGCGGCCAGGGCGTGGACCTGGGGACCTCGACCCGGTCCTTGATCCGCTGGATCATCGTCTTCCGCTTCCCCCGCGCGTTTCCGTACGAACCCTTGAATCGCTTCCCTCGCTTCGTCTTCTTGTCCCCGCGGCCGCACGGCACCACTGAACCAGCCTCCACAGACGCACCCGGAAAAGAAGCGCAGGTCAAGGAGCCCAAGGAATGCACCGCCGGCTGTTGCGCCGCCACCCGACGCATCGCGGTCCTCGCCAGCCACAGCATGGCCATTTTGGCAATGACCGGTTCCAGCTCCAAGCGGCGATTACAGCAAAGCCCTGTCTTGGTTTGTTTTGTGAGCGAGCGAACCGTTTCGGCTCGGGCCCGGTCGGCAGTAAATCGGTTCATTTTTTCTGGGCAGAGTTTATTGGGCTGAAGATGGACTTTGCATTCGATTTCCTGAATGTTTATATATTTGCAATTTGATAATTTTGCTTCTGTAGAAATATATGGAGGATCTATTTGTTAAAAGGGTTCTCCTCACCGACAGCTGACAAGTTGTCATTTACCCAACCCTAAATTTTCTTCTTTATAAGATTGATCCATCCCCTTCAACTCGTCTGAAATTTCAAGTAGCAACAAGGTCAAGCTCAAAAAATATACTTTGTTTTTTGTTATTTCGATTCGCAAGTTGCTAACTAATCTCCGTGTATCTTGCCTTCCACCCCTTAGTTTCTAAATCGAACTTCTAACAAGTTATATGAACTCGAATAAGAATCTAGTTAACATCAAAATTTACGGTAAAAAAATGAATAAATACAAATAGATGATGAATGCGAATGCAATAGATTTGCCATTGTGTCAGAGTTGTTCACAAAATTCTGATAAAAAAATAAGAAGAAGAATAGAAGATGGATCCTTATACTTCAAAGATCACACTCTACACCTGTAAACTCACATTCAATAATATAAATCCACAATTAACATCAATTAGATTACTTGTTGAGTTTATCTTTAAACATATAAATCGGTGTGTTATAAAATAATAACATATAAGCCGACCAGATAAAATTCAACATCACGTGATCTTGATCTCACTTAGATGAATTCGAACTATCGAAAACCCACGCGTTTATAGATGATCTTTGAATGTCAACTAGAAATTACTTGTCGACAATGCAAGCCAGCAGTCTGATGATGCCATTGCTAAGAATGTCGGAGTGAGTCAGAGTTCAGAAAAGCTTTTGTGGAAGAAGGAGAAACAGAAAGGCAAAATGAACAAAAAAACAAACAAACAAACAAAAACAAAAAAAGTCTCCGCGATCAATTCATGCGATACAGAGTATGAACACATCAAAAGCATGACAAAGAATAGGGAAAGAATTTTTTTTAAAAAAAAAGGTCCCAACTTTTGCATTAAAGAGATTCACATCCGTGGAAATTTGCTCAAAGATTGTGGCTCCCTACCAGAATCAATTCACGAAAACTTCATGTTGCTTTTTCTTCTCCTTCTTCTCACTTTCAGTGACGTTTTCTTAATTTAAATACTAAGAGATGAGGTAGAACAGCTGATGCAGTCTCATTGCCGACACTAATTGCAATTAAGAAAGCCTAAAAATCTGAGACGATATTCATTTTACACACCAGAAAAATCATTCGATACACACAAATGACAAACCTGTAAAAATTGGAAATTACAGATATCGATTTCCATTTTGTGCTCCTTCATTCTCTGTTATGTTGCAGAAGCTTGTTGTAAATGTCAAAGGACTGCAACAGGGAGTGGTCGAGGTCGGTGAGGGTGGACTCGGCTTCCGGCTTGACATCGGAATCCATGGCGGAATTGGGGAAGGAGGTCTCGAGGTACTCGAACCAGTACTTGAGCTCGTCGGGCTCGGCTTCGAGCTGCGACTGGGGCAAGGCGGGGAAGAGTCCGTTCTCGAAGAGGGAGCTGCTGCTTTGGTCACTGCTGTTGCTGGAGTAGACTGCGCCGCCGCTGTGCTGGATTCCGTCGAAAAACTGCGCCGGGGTTTCGGGCTTTCGGGCGGGCGGTGAGATGAGGGGCTCGTGATTGATTTGGGTGAGCCAGAGAGGTTGCTGCTGCTGCTGCTGCCAATTCACTTGGTCGGAGATGAATTGGTCGGAGAAGATGTTTTTTGACGGCGAGGAAGAGTTCTTGGTGGAAGCGGGCTTGAGTTCGCCGGCGGGCTCGTCCGGCAATGGCGCGGAGGAGGCTTCCGCTAGCGGCTCGTGCGTGCTCGGGTCGATGCCGCGCTGCCGCATCTTCTTCTTGAGGCAGGAGTTCCAGAAGTTCTTGATCTCGTTGTCCGTCCGGCCGGGCAATCGCGCGGCGATCTGCGACCACCTGCAGCTGCGCACGTTAGCACGGAGACTCGCACTTCGGGGGCAAAAAAAAAACCCTCCTCCTCCTCCTCCGCCGCCGCCGCCGCCGCCGCATACCTGTTTCCCATCACGGCGTGGAGGTCGACGATGAGCTCCTCCTCCTGCTCCGAGAAGGTGCCCCGCTTGAGGTCGGGCCGCAGGTAATTGATCCACCGGAGCCGGCAGCTCTTCCCGCACCTCTGGAGACCTGCCAATTATACCGTTTCAGAAACAATAAGCGCGCGCAGAAGGCGGCATTGTGCTGGCGGCCTGCGGCATTACCTGCTTGTTTGGGGACGGAGCTCCAGCAGCCATGGCCGTACTTTGCGATGTGCCTGATCAGCTTCTCGTCCTCCTCCGGCGACCACAGCCCCTTCCGCAGCTTCTGCTTGAAGCAGCAGCCGTGCCTGCCCATTTGCAGCGGCAATGGAGAGGGAATTGGAGTCGAGAGAGGGGAGAGGAAAGCTCAAATAGGAGCAGAGCAAGGGCATGAGGGAGGAGTCACAATCAAGTGGTTGGGATTAAGGGGGCGTAGCCATGGTGTGTGAGTCAGGTCGAACTGACTCAATCCATCGACAAGTCGGTCCATTTCGAACAACTACCTCCCCTCCCCTCCCCTTGGTCCAAATGGTTTGGCGGTTCGACTGATTGAGGGGTGAAGCTATGATATGTGGGGGTTAGGTCGGACTGAACCGATTGACAAGTCAGTTCATTTTGCTCCTTCTTGGTACAACTAGTTTAGCACTTATTTGGGACGACTAATTGAGGGGGTGAAGCCATGGTGCATGGATCAGGTCGAACTTCATTTCGAACAACTACCTCTCTTCCTTTTGTCTTGATCGAACTCGAACTGATTTAGCAACTATTTGGGATTGACTAGTGAAGCCATGGTGTGTTAGGTCAAATTGGATAAGTTGGTCCGTTTAGAACAACTACCTTCACTCCTCTACTATTTGGGATCGACTGATTGAGAAGTGAAACCATGGGTGTGTGGATCAAGTCAGGTTAAACCCAACCGATCGGCAACTTGATCAATTTCCAACCACTACCTCCCCTCCTCTCATTCTGAGTCCCTGCTAGTTTGGCAATTATTTGGGATCCGCTAGACGACAGTAATTTTTTTAAAAAAAAAAAAAAAATATGACAATTTCTAGTGTTTTTGTTTGTCTGTTGTTTTGTTTTAATGAAAAGAATCTGAATCATGTTTTGCGACTGTTTTTGTTCCGGTGAAAGTTTCTAAATAAAGTTTGCGAATAGGTTCATGAATAACTTGTTTATTAAAATTATAAATTAATACAGACATTTCTAAATTTTATAATATAAATTTGCTGACCGGCCACATAATTGGATCAGACGAATATATATATAAAAAAAATCTCCACCCATAAAATAAATTAATAAATATTGATCACCAATTGTGCCCATTATGAAATGGAGAGAGATAAATTAAATAGGAGAGTTATTTATTACAGCCAAGACTCAATCACGTCTTAGGCAATAAACGTTGATGATCAAGGAGTATAGGAAATGGCCTCTTTTGATTAAATGGGACCAAAGTGACCATTTTTAATTAGTTAATATTTAATTAATTATAATATCATCGGTTGGAGTCGCGAAATAATTTGCAATTAATGAGCTCTCTCCGAATATAATCTTTTATTTTATTTCATAATTAAGCAACCTTCACGTGGTCCCAATAATGCTATGTAAAATATAATTAATTAACTTCTAATGATTGATAGGAAAATAATGATCAACTTGGATTATTCAAATTGCCATCTAATTAAATTTCATATAACAATATTTTTAGACAAATATATCAGCCAAATTAAATATTTTATTATTACAAATTATGAAAAAATAATTCATTTTTTAAAATAAAAAAGTCAAAAAAATCATAACTTAAAATTTAGTCCATTTTTTTCAAACTCAAAAAACTATTTAATTAAAATATCGTTTTAGTGTTAAAACTTGTTATTCAACAGATTGCAATTGAACTCCTATTTCACTCATGTTAAATCATCAACAAGCTCCAATAAGTGTCCATTCTAATGGCAACCATAAGATTTATAAGGTTAAAAGGATTGGACTTCGATCTTCATCGGTCGGGGTACATGTTACATATGGTTTGGTTTGAGGTCTATTGTCGAAATGTGTAGGTCAATATGACATGAAGATCTTCTCTATGTTCTCTTTGTTTCTTTGCTAATTTGTACGATCCGTATGCTATTGCCTTTGCGAATAATGTTTGACTTGTGATGCTCTCATAGCCTAATTGACTTTAACATTAAGGTATTGTGGTTTTAAGGTATATGATCGATCTAGTCCTTTTAGTATATAATTTTTAAAGCGCGGTAATTGATCGTGTATAATGTTTGACTTATGGCACTCTAATATCTTCCTTGATTTTGACATTGTGGTATTGCGGCTTTTGACGTATCTTGATTGTGTTTGTATTGTGGTACGTACAAATTCTCGATTGTGTTAGTGTTGATTTCGACTTCTACCTTCTATGTACATGCTTGTGATTTGATGAGGACGACATTGAGGCATTGTGTAGGTCTTCAATGGACATTGGCATGACTTGATGCTTGATATGATAGTGCCTAGCTATATGGGGTCACAATGATTTAGCTTGTTGCTTTTGGTGATCTCTCTTAGAATTTAGAATCAACTCAAGTCATATTCCTTAACCGCTATATTTAGGTTGAATTCATCGTGATGATTACGACTTTTGAATTCTTATCGTTATGTGATGATGATTATACTTTTCTTCGAAGAAGAATAAAAGTTAAAGAAGAGATCTCTTCGCTCATTGTTCACATTTTAAGCTCTTTTAACTTTGTTGTGAAATATAGATATCCCATTAATTATACATAAATAGCGTCAAAAAAAAATTATAAAAATTTGAAAATAGCCATAGCAAGCACATGCTTAACCATGATTATTAACTTTGAAACGGGCTGTGCTAGGTACTACCATGATCTTTAACTTTGAAAATGAACATTCTATATATATAATCAGATTTTATAAGTAACAATTACTTAACCCCTTAATTACCTATATTAATTATAGAAGAAATTTTATGCTATTATTAGTAAATGAGGGTCATTATCTAGATGAATGCCCGCAGAGACTCTAGATGAAATCTCATTTTCATCCAAAAAATTGATTTTAATTTAATAATATTTCATTGATTAATTGCTTGAGCAACAAAATATCATCATGATTTGGTTTCCATTTTCAAACCAAAGTTGGTCGCATAAAGCATCACAGATACATGCCTTGCTTTTCTGTCAAAGTGAAAAAGATTAATTAACACAAAATGCTAATATTAATTAATGGTATCGTTGTTGAGAGGGAGATGAAGTGACAATTATAGCTACCGTAGTCCCACTTGATGATACCAAGGTCAACTTCATATTTATACTCTACAAATTTTTTTTTCGCCCATACTTTAATAATATCATTATATATATTATTATTATTATTATTATCATCATCATCATCTTTTTGTTAGTTAACACTCCATGTCCAGTTTATAACAATTAATTCTACGATGCCTAATTCGCCCTCACACAAATTTCCCATCAATTATTAAAAAAAATCGAAAAATACTCACGGTTAACTGTGTTTATGTTATTATCACTTTATTAAAGTGTTCACTAATTAAATATTAAGGATTAAGCATGGAAAAATAAATTGATTGATAAATACAATTTGAAGGAATTTTTAAAGACAAAAATACGTGGATTTTATCAATTTTATATAAACTAAAAACATGTGAGATTATTATCATAATAAGAAAATAAAATTAAAATTAGTTTGGTGGGATTTCTTCATGTTTCATTGCATAATTGAAATATACTATTCAAATAAACAATTCACGTGTAGATTTTGTGAGACAAAGTACAAATTAAATATATTTTATTCCTTTTAAATGCTCTTGATTAAGCTATTTAGCCATTAATCAATTAAATTATCTTTCACTTTAATTTAAGTCCGTACCTATTGATATAGCCTTGTATAAAATCTTAATTGATATGCTTGTATTGTAGAAAACCCTAAAATTCCTAAACTCCCGACAGATTTGTTAGGTCATTGTGCAATTGTACTAGATCTTTTAGCTACAAACATTAACCTTTTGTTTTGTGAACGAAATGATATTCTTGGCATAACGAGCTATGTGATCTATATTGTTTTATGGTCTATTGATAGTGTCGGTATCAACTTTATGCCGGCTATAGCGGCCTCAAGCTTAACACTAATTCTAATATATTGACTATTCGATTCATTAATAGATATGCTACTATCTTCTGTTTGTTGAGTAGATAATAGTAATTAATAATGAGAATATTGTTTGCGAAAAGGAATGAAAGAAGAGAAAAAGAAATAAGAGAAAGGGACTAGCTAACAACATTGTTTGTCCATAATAATTGAGATTTAACACCGACAATAATTTGCACTTGCGTCCATCATTTTCAATCGAATTAAATACGCTACAATATATATTTCACATCCAAATTCCATTAATTATATTTAAAGGACATCGATGCCAGCCGGCCATGCCCACGTGTGCCCGCGCGTGCGTGGGTGCATGCATGCACGTGACGTTGGGTCGATTTGAACTTTATTTTAAATTTTAGAGTTTTCGGGGACGTTCTGAGTTATTTTGGAAGCTATAGGTTTTTTTTGTTAAAAGTGAATAATTAAAATATAAGGGATATAAATTGAAAGGGTATCTTTTAGTTTTTTTTATATTGCAGCATGCAGCCCCCAAAGTAATAGTCCAAATTTATCCATAGTTGGTGGACACTCTGTTTTCCTTTTTAATCGAACGGGTCAGAACTTTGATCAAAAAATTAAATAACTAAATTATATATAAAAAAAAATAGGCCGTCTTAATTAAAAAATAAATTAAATTAAAGGACGTCTCATTCTAATTCTTATTATTGTTTTAAAAATATCTTATTTAAGAACATGAAAAGAATACTTCATCCTTTTTTATCTTTAAAACATTTATATTGCAATATTTTTTATGATTTTAACCAAGTTAAAATATTTTTTTTATAAAATTGAAAAATTATATTTTATTATAATTGTTTTTTTATATTTTGATTAGTTGAAATAATTTTATTTTATATTGTAATTTCTACTAAAGTTAGTATGAAAAAAAATGTTTTTACATTAAAAAATAAAATGAGATATTTTCAAAAGTATATAGGATATCTTTCCGTTACATGAAACTTTTGAGCAGCATAAACAAATAAAATCATGACAATTTAGGGTCAAAGTGAATAATATCATATTATTATATAGATATATATAAATATCGTTTGAACACAATAAATAATATTAGAATTATGATTCATATCAGATATCATGTAGGGTGATTTTGATAAGATATTTATGGGAAAATTCAAATCATAAGAGTAATAGCATTCCTTTGTTTAAAGGAGGATTGTTAGGATACAATTAAAATTTAACGACCCAAAATAAATAATATCGTATCATTATCGAGATATATGAATAGAGGTCGGATTATCTGTCCTGAACTCATGTGTTTCCTCATCGATCGGACGAACATGACATCCTTGAAATATGTGTAACATTCTCATAATGTATACGATATATTTGAAATATGATATAACTCGTCCAATCGATGAGCGAGACAGAGAAAACATGAGAATTTGAGATAGAGAATCTAACGTTATATGAATATTATTTGGACATCGCAAATAAGATCTTTTCAATTTTAATTTTTATTATCTAAAAGTTTTTAACATTGATCATAATTTTTTAATATTAACGTTTTAAAAATTATCAAAATTATTTAGTCTAATTAAAATTGGTCCAACGACACACTCGCATATACCGAGAAATGTGCATATTCGACTGGCTGGGGCAAAATGGGGGCCACGAAGGAATAGGGCAAATAGTGGCTAGCTGGGGCGCGTGGACGTCAACTCGTCAATTACCGACGTTCTTCCTTTTCGGCGTCCAGCGACCGACACGTGCCGGTGAACTGTCGGCCGCGTCGGGTCTGCTCTCACAAAGCCCCTGCCGCCTCGCGGCCTGCTCGCTGTCGCCGACAACAAGACGATCCCCACGCCCGACAATTCCCAACGGTCGAGGTGGGCCGCTGCCTGTCTGTCCTTCGTCGTCTCGCACGTGTTACCTCGGGGATCTAAGCTGGCAGCCGCCGCCGCCGCCAGCGCCCGGGTCTTTCGACGGTCCGATCCTGGTCTGGAGTAAATGCCCACCTCATCCCTATAATTCAAAAAATTACACCCGTCCTCTAATACCAATCTTCCTTGTTAAAAAAAAAAAAAATTTAAAAATTTAAAAACTTTTACTGCAATATCAATCGTCAAAATTTAAACGGCCGACCTAAATAGAAAGTAGATCCTTAGATCGCTTTTTATGATTAGAAGATGATCTTTAAATATATATTAATAGAATATATGAACCTCATTATATTTATAAAATATATAAAAATTATTCATCTCCATCAATATATATCTAGGAATCATCTCCTTAACCTAAAAAATGGTCCAAAAACTTTAGGCTCACTTAAATTATGGTTAATTCGATCCTGCCTATATAGGTATTATCCCAACCTCTCACATTGGGATGATGAAACTCACACTTAAATAATAAATTTTAACATCTTATTGTGAGAGGTTGGGACAATGTCTGTGAAATTTATCCTAAATCATATACCCTCAACGTAAAATTTCTTTTGTTCACGTGTCACCGTCGGGAAAGCATCTTAATCATAAATACGGAAGCTCCACTTTTCTTCACGGCAAAACGTTAATTCTCGAAACTTAAAGGGCCATCCTAAAAGATCCAGGGAAAGCATCGAAAATTAATTCTCAAAATTCAAAGCGCTATCATAAAAAATATCTACCCCACTGACATTTCGGTGTCGGGCAAAGCATCTCGATTATAAATTCGATATCTCCACGTTTTTCCTCGCCAGCAAAGATCCTCAGGAGATCTTGTTTTGACTATTTTCACCTTCCATTTTCGAATAATTTTTTTTGGCCTGTCGACGACAGCCGAGACACGATGTCTTATTCATACTCGTCCATGGCGAAAGCTCACGTGGCAGAATAATACAGCCACTCAAATTTAAAAGGAAAATAAAAATAAAAATAAAAATCAAAGGGCGCCATTTTATCAGAATCATAAAAAAATAACGTCCTTCTTTATTTTTTAATTAAAAAGTAAAAAGCGATCCATAAAATGACATAACTTGACTATCTCTGAATACATTCGACAATATTTTTTTGGGCACATATATTAAATCATCATCATTTAGACGAATTTAATTTATGCAATAATATTTTTATTATGGTAGCTATCATATAATAGTTAGAATTTTATAATAGCTATAGCACCTCCATATTAAACAATATTTATATTGTAACAATGAAATGCTCAGTAGACGCCACATGGCTAAGAGAATGTTGATAAAATTCATTAAAGTTATTCCAATAGTTTCAATAGAAGAATGGCAAGTTGATGTCTGACTTTTTAGTCTCTAAGTCTTTCAGGTTATCGACTCTTTAGTCTCCTAGTCTCTCGGGTCTCTCAGCACCTTAGTCTCCTAATCTCTCGGGTCTCTCAGCTTCTTAGACTCTCAGTCTCTCGGGTCTCCCAGTTCCTTAACCTCCTAGCCTCTCGGGTCTTTCTATTCCTTAGCCTCCTGACTCTTTAATCTCTTGGCCTCTCGGGCCTCCCAGCTCCTTATCCTCCCAGTCTCTTAGACCTCCTGGCTCCTTAACCTCTAGACTCCTTAGCCTCCCGGTTCTCGACCCTGTTAGAGTGTATACTAAAAGCTTAACTTTTGTAAACATTTATTTTTTAAATAAAATAATCACATTGGTCAATATCTGTATTTATTTGTTAAATGTAATTGTTCAATTAATTTATATAGTAGATAACATGGAGTGTAGTGTCACACTCAAAAGATCATGTTGTCGGTTCTCAATAAATTATAAACAGTTACTCACGACTAAGATGGAAATGAACAAATCATCAGAATAGTCGTAGTGTAATTAAGTATTAGTTTATCTTGACTAATAAATTACACTGATACACTTTAAGTGTATCAAATAGGACCATTTAGGTAAGTTCTTTTTGTACCGACTTAGTAAAAGAACTAAACTTTAGTTATTATGTAAGTGTGTGCTCTTAATCCTAATATAATAACAAGCACATATATTTAATATTTATTTCTTTAACTTATCAAAGGGTGAAATTTAGCTCGATAAATCAATATGCCCGATAAGTTGGGAAATGATATTACTTATAGTATGTGTTGTTGATTATAGAATGAATATGTGTCCTAGTTATCTAGGTTGAGAATGCCCCCAAGAGGAGCTCATAAGGATTGTCATGTTAAACCCTGCAGGTGGACCTAGTCCGACATGACAATGAAGTTGAGTGGTACTACTCTTGGAGCTAGATATTAATTAAGTGAGTTGTCAGTAACTTACTTAATTAGTGAACATTTGTAATCTTAAACACAGGGAGACTAACACACTCATAATAAGAAGGAGCCCATAATGTAATTTGGGATTTGTGCGGTAGTGCGATAATAACTCTCTAGTGGAATGAGTTATTATCGATGAACTTGAGTTGTGTGTTCGGGGCGAGCAAGGGATACTCAAGCTCATCGGAAGGCCAAAACTAATTTCTCCTTTAGGTCCCTGTCGTAGCCTCATTATAGCCTCAAATCCATCCAAATGTAAGGCTCTTCTTGGTGTCCAAAAAGGGGGACGGACCATTGCTTGGTGACCAAGCAATGGCCGACCACATCTTCTTATAGGGACCGACCCTATTGCTTGGTGACCAAGCTTGTAGAGGCCGACCAAGATTAATTCAAATAGGAGGGTTGTTTTGAATTTTTAAAATCTTCTCTTTGTAGAAAACTATAAGTTTTAAAAGAGAGTTTTTAATTTTTTAAAACTTTTCTTATTTGAATTAGGCCACATGTTTTAATAGAGAGTTTTAAAAGTTTTAAAACTTTCCTTTTTTAACCATCCTCATGATTTAAGAAAAAAAGGAAGATAAGTTTTAAAATTAAAATTTTCTATCATCATGTGAAAAAAGGAAATTTTGTAAGAGAAGTTTTAAATTGTAAAACATGGTTTTAATTTTTAAAACTTTCCTTTTTTAACTCATACTTTAGGAAAGAGAGCTTGTAAAATTTTATAAGAGTTTTTCTTGTAAAATTTTATAAAAAATATATTTCCTTTTTCCCCTTGATGAGGTGGCCGGCCACCTTGCTTGGTGCTCAAGCAAGTGGCTGGCCATATTAAAAATAATAAAATCATCACAAAATCAAAATTGGTGATTGATTCAATCAAGAGGAAAGAAAAGGGAAAATAAAAAGGGAAAAGGAAAAACTAGAGGATGATTTTATTTTTTGTAAAAAGTTTTTTCCTTATTTACCTTGGGCAAGTAATATAAAAGAAGGGGTGAGAGAGCTTCATGAGAGACAACTCTTATTCTTTTGCTTGGAGATCTCAAGTGGCCGACCCCTCTCTCCCTTCTCTTTTTCATTTTGCTCTCTTCTCCTTGGTGGTGGTGGTGGCCGGATTTTAGAAGAAGAGGAAGAAGCTTTTGGGTGGTGTTCATCTTAGAGGATCGTCGCCCACACGACGTCCAAAGCGAGGCGAGGAAAATGGCAGAAGATCTCGAGGTCATTAGCTTACAAAGAGAATGTATAACTAGTAATTTTCTTCCGCATCATACTAGTTATATTCTTTGTAAGAATTCTAAATACAAGAGGCAATTAGATCTAGTTTATCGAATTTATTTTTTGAGTTTGTGTTTTCTTCTTTTTCGAATTTGTTATTCGATTGTTCTTTTTGGTTAACCTAGAGTTATTTAAGGACATTAAATATTAGCTTTCCTTAAAAGGCTTTGACTAGGCGGTGGTGGTTGCTCCCATATCCAAGAAGGTCATGTGCCTCGCCATACAGTCCTGGAAGCCAATTTTGGAAATTAATATTTAATGAAATTAATAACATAGGTGGATTTGAATCAATAGTGTTAAGTTCCGCTTGCGATTCAAATCTAAACCATTAAGAATAGATAAGTTATATTTGGAATCAATGATGTTAAGTTCCGTCTGCGATTTCTAATTTAACTTCTAAAGAACACAATAGGTTATTTAAGGAAAGAATCGACACTTGTACACAAATTTTTGTACAGTGGAACTGGTACGTTTTCCTAGGACTAACCAACAGACCCTTGGGTCACTTGTTGGATATAATTATCCATATTTGGTGGGCTTATTTGTAAGTTACACATGTGAATACGATCTAAACCATTTAAAGTGATCTAACTTATTTCTAGTGGGTTTCGGGTAATTGGATGTGGATCTCATATGTGTCGAACCTATAGTCCCGCATCTATTATCATCTATTTGCTGATAATAGATGTTTAGTATATATGGATTTATAGTCCCACATCTATTATCGATGGGCTGATAATAGATGTGCACTATATAATAGGTTGGTCCCCAGAGGATTAGGGTAATCTTGAGACGTCTCTTCGTTCCCCATTAACGAAGAGAGTCTGGCGCCGTCAACCCTAACTCCTCCGGAAGGCCAACCTTCTTCTCCTCCTTCTTCTTCCGTAGGATTGTTGGATCGACGAGCTCTACACAAAGAACCATGACGATTCTGCTGCATTCAGATTCTTTGTAATTACAGTATTTATTTCCTTTTGCCGTGTTCTCGATGAAACGAAGATCCATGCTCATATGTTCTTGTTTTTCCTATTCGAATTCTTACTATGATTGTCTAGAATTCATGCGGCTTAGGTTTTACGAGAACCATCAATTGGTATCAGAGCCAGGTTTTTGTTTCATTGTTTTCATTGGCTATAAAGTTTGAATTTTTTGTCGATTTATTGTTTGTATGCTGGATTAAGTTATCCTAGTATAATACAATTATTTGATCGTCGAAATCTTTTGTATAGAAAATCTAGGAAAAGACTTGATCTTTCATGTAGTAATGGTTTAATAGATTGGTTTGGTCGACCAATATATTACCAAGTCTAAAATATCGAACATAATTGATGGAAATTGATTAAGAATTTTACTTAATTTATTTCCCCCTTAAATTCGTGACTACGTCAATCATTAATAGATTAGAATTATTTTTTAATCGATTGAGGTTATTTTTATTATTTTTTTATTAAGTTTTTTTTTCTTTCCATGAAGGTTGTTTCAACAAAATAGTATCGAAAAGAAAAAAAAAATCGATTTTTATGAAACATGGTTTCGTGAAACAGTAATAAACTGTTTCATTAAAAATAATGTTTTCTAAAATAATAATAATAATGATTATTATTATTATTATTTCATGTAATAAAAGGAATACATTAAATATTCTTTTTATGCATGGATAATTAAAAGATTAAATAGCATGGAATAATGCTATTTAATTATAGAACTAAAGAAAATTTTTAATTTCTTACAGAAGGTTCTATATACAATTACGTAATCGCATATAGTAGATTTTCAGATCGATTGGGATAATTGATTGGATCTATCAATCGACTACCATAAGGTATCAATCGATTAATAAACCTAATTTCATATTGTTAAGGTTGATAAAATAATTTCTGTTCAAATTAGGTTCTTAGTATTTTCTTGGGTCTATCTACACAACGTGCTACTAAGTTGAACTAATGTGTCCGTCCAAAGGAAGGCACCTTAGGTAGGTTTAGTGCATTTTGTGTTGGTAGACGCATATCTATGCTAAAAGTAATCGGCCCAAAGGAAGGTTACTTTTATGTCAGATATATGCATAAGGTAGTTTACAACTATAGAACAAAATATTCTTTTGTTCAGATCATGCACACAATATGTCGGCCCAAAGGAAGACATATTATGTTGTCGATTAAGGTCGTTGTAAGCTATGGACCAAAATATAACTCATATAAAGTATCATATTATGCGCACAATGGGTCGGCCCAAAGGAAGGCACATTGTGTTGCCAATTAAAGTTTGAGTTATATTAGAAAGTATCGCTAACAAATAATGTGTCGGCCCAAAGGAATGCACATTATGTTGTACTTAGTATCTCATAAAGAGCCCATTTATATGCATTTAAAATTTTATTTTATTTGCATAATTTTATATTACTTAATATGTTCTTGGCTTTAGTAAAATCGTGAGTTTAAATAAATTTCTCTCTTTAATTTCAGTGCAATCTGTAACTGCCAGCATTAATAACATCCCAACACTAACTGATTCGAATTTTGCTGAATGGAAAGAATACGTAACCGTAGTCTTAGGCTGCATGGACTTGGACTATGCATTAAGGAATGATCACCCCACACCTTTGACCAATGCCAACACTATAGAGCAAAGGGCTGAATTTCAGCTGTGGGAGAAATCAAATCGCATGTGTCTGAGTATCATGAAGCTTTCCATACCATCACAAATAAAGGGCTCGATAACTGAGAGAGAAGATGCTAGGAGTTTCCTGGACCAATTAGCAGACCAATTCACCTCAAATGAAAAGGTCAACACTACCACACTTCTTACGAAGTTGGTAACCATGCGGTATACTGGAAAAGGAAGCATAAGGGAGACACCTGAAAGTGCTCACCTAGCATATAGATCTCAAGGTACAAGCAAGAAGAGAAAGAGGATCAATAATGGAAAAGGAAAACAAACTGTAGATTCTGAGAGTTTTCTCAATTTTGTTAGTTCAGAAGTCAATCTAGCTATTGTACCCACTGACACTTGGAGGATAGATACCGATGCTACTACTCACATAAGTGTCACTATGCAAGGTTGTCTCAGGAGCCGACTTCCGCTTGATGGTGAAAGATACATCTATACAGGAAATGGAAAGAAGGCTAAAGTCGAGTCGATTGGTGATTTTAGGCTTTGTTTAGGAACCAATGTCTTTCTGGATTTAGAAAATACATTTATTGTACCGTCTTTTCGACGGAATTTAATTTCAATTTCTTATTTGGACAAATCAGGTTATTTGTTCATTTAGAAATGAAATTTTCAGTATTTTCTTTAATTCAGTGTTGGTTGGCAATGATTCCTTGGTTGATAAGCTTTATAAATTGAACACCTTTACTCCTACAGTTGACAACGTGATAATGCATAGTATAGTTACAAAACGTAAATTGACTAACGAGAATTCTTCCATGTTGTGGCATAGGCCTTTAGGACATGTATCCAAACAACGCCTAGAAAGGTTAATGTCACATGGAATTCTCGATTCCCTTGATATGTCAAACTTCGATGTCTGCATAGAGTGTATCAAGGGGAAGACCACTAACAAAAGGAATAAGGGGGCTAGCCGTTGTAGTGATGTTTTGGAACTAATACATACAGATATTTGTGGGTCATTCCCTAAGACATCTTGGAATGGACACACATATTTTATTAGCTTCATAGATAACTATTCCAGATTTGGCTATCTGTACCTTATTCATGAGAAATCACAATCTTTGGACATGTTCAAAATTTTCAAAGTCGAAGTTGAACTTTAACTAGGTTAGAAAATTAAAGCTATCTGATCCAACCGTGGAGGTGAATATTACGGTCGATATGATGGATTAGGTGAACAACGTCCAGGACCTTTTGCGAATTACCTTGCTGAGTGTAGAATTATGCCTCAATATACCATGCCTGGTACACCCAGTCAGAATGGTGTAGCTAAGCATCTCAATTGAACCCTAAAAGACATGGTAAGAAGTATGATGGCTTTCACTTCTCTACCAGAGTCCTTGTGGGGTGAAGCACTCAAAACTACAGTTTACCTACTCAATAGAGTACCTAGTAAAGCAGTAACTAAAACCCCATTCGAGATGTGGATGGGTAAGAAGCCTAGCATTAGGCACTTACACGTCTGGGGTTGTTTAGCTGAAGCTAGGCCTAATAATCCTAATAAAAGGAAACTGGACGCAAAAACAGTTAACTGTAATTTTGTAGGATACTCTGAAAAGTCAAGAGGATATAAATTTTATGATCCCTCTAATAGATCCTTCTTCAAAACGGGAAATGCCAAGTTCATTGAGGACAATGGGAGTGATAAAATCAGGGAAATATCTTTTGAGGAATGCGATGACAATCCTCCTGTGGTTACTACTAGTGCGATCAGTAGCGGTATGGTTACTATACTGCACATTATGGGTATCACACATCCAGTAAGCATAGTGAACCAAGATATTCCCATGACATCTCCAATGCAATTGGAGGAACCTGCTACTGAAATTGAAGTATTACTTCATATTGATGAGCAAGTACCTCAACCACCTCAAATACAAGTGCCTTTAAGGCGATCCACAAGGGAACAGAGAAGCACGAATTCTCGTGATTATGTTTATCTCCAAGAGCATGACTTTGACATAGGGTTGGAAGGTGATCTACATCTCTCCAAAAAGTCAAACAATGCTCTGATCCTGAAAAGTGGATTAACGTCATACAAGAAGAGTTGAAGTCTATGGCGGACAATGACGTTTGGGAACTTGTCGAATTGCCTGAAGGAAAGAAGCCCGTTGGTTGTAAATGGATATTTAAAACCAAGCGGGATTCAAGGGGTAATGTCGAAAAGTATAAGGCTCATCTTGTTGTCAAGGGATTCACTCAGAAATAAGACATTGATTACAAGGAGACTTTCTCACCTGTGTCGACAAAAGACTCCCTTAGGGTAATCATGGCACTTGTAGCTTATTATGATTTGGAGCTACATCAAATGAATGTAAAGACTGCATTCCTCAATGGAGACATAGAGGAGTCTATATATATGGTGCAACCAGAGAATTTTGAGTCTAACGACACAAAGCACCTAGTATGTAGATTAAAGAAATCCATTTATGGTTTAAAACAGGCATCCCGTCAGTGGTATCGAAAATTTGATCAAGTGGTTACCTCATTTGGATTTAAAGAGAACCCTGTTGATCAGTGCATATATTGTTGGGATCCTTCGTACGGAGGCTAGAGAGGGGGGGGTGTGAATAGCCGACCCAAATCGTCGCGTTTCTACAAACTAGGTTAGCGCAGCAGAAAATAACACGTAGAAACGAAGGAAAAGAAGACAAACCTCAAACAAACCGATGTAACGAGGTTCGGAGATTAGGGCTCCTACTCCTCGGCATGTCCGTAAGGTGGACGAGTCCAGTCAATCCGTCGGTGGATGAGTCCCCGGAAAACCGGCTAAAAATAACTCCTTATGGGTGGAGAAACATCGCCACAATACTCTTGCAACAGCAAGATGAATGTACAAGAAATACAAGAACGCAGAAGACAATACAAGTGTAAAAGCAATCTTGCCTTCTCGTCGACTGGAAGAAGCAACAGCTCCAAGCGCCTACAACAGCAGACGATCCAGCCGGAAGCTCACGCGAAGCTTTGGAAGCGAGCTCAACAAAGCTCAGAACCTCAGAGCACAGAAGCAGAAGCTTCAATCCAAGGAAGAAGAAGAAGGAAGAAGAAGATCGAGGCTCGCAGCAGCAGCCCTCCTTTTATAACCTGCGAAGAAAGCGAAGAAACACAGAAGAAATCTAGCCGTTGTGTCGCAACGGCTAGACCTGGACCGATCAGGCTCCATGTGGATCGGTCCACGGACGATCCATTCCCTTCTGTTCCGTCCCTGATCGGTCGATCGGTCCATGGACCGATCAGAATCCTCGATCGGTCCACGCATCGATCGGGAAGCTCGATCGGTCCACGCACCGATCAGCGCCTTTCTCGCATCGATCACCGATCGGTCCGCAGATCGACGATACCGATCAGCACATCGATCGGTTACTGATCGGTCACCAGACCGATCAGATAACTAGTGACTTGGTTTTTGCCCAAACCAAGTCCCAAGCCTTCCAAACCAACATTCGGTCAACCTCGACCTGTTGGTACTTCATTCCTAGCATCTGGTCACTCCCTTGACCTGCTAGAATTCTCCGCCAAGTGTCCGGTCAATCCCTTTGACCTACTTGGACTTTCCTCAACACCAGATGTCCGATCATCCCTGATCCATCTGGATTTTCCCTTGCCTGGCTTCACTCACCCGGACTTTCACCTGGCTTTACTCACCAGGATTTCCACACTGCCTAACATCCCAGTTAGGACTTTCTCACTGCCTGGCTTCACTCACCAGGACTTTCCAACTGCCTAACATCCCAGTTAGGACTTTCCCACTGCCTCACCAGGACTTTCCAACTGCCTAACATCCCAGTTAGGACTTTCCCACTGCCTGGCTTCACTCACCAGGACTTTCCACCTGCCTAACATCCCAGTTAGGACTTTCCCTCGTGCCAAGCTCCTTGCTTGGACTTCTCCGTGCCAAGTCTCCATACTTGGACTTTTCCAGTGCCAAGTCTCCATACTTGGACTTTTCCCGTGCCAAGTCTCCACACTTGGACTTTTCGCGTGCCAAGCTCCCTGCTTGGACTTTTCCAGTGCCAAGTTCCCTGCTTGGACTTTTTCCGTCGCCAAGTCTCCATACTTGGACTCTTTCCCGAATCAGGTCAACCAGGTCAACCTTGACCTACGGTTGCACCAATAATCTCCCAAACATCTATTCTTGTCTCATATCAAGAATACAACTCTTCCACGAGTGTCAAACATCAAAATACAACTCAACTAGGTCAACCTTGACCTAAGGTTGCACCAACAATCTTCCGAAGTCAAACATCAAAATACAACTCGAGTCAGGTCAACTCGAGTTAGGTCAACCAGGTCAACCTTGACCTAAGGTTGCACCAACAATCTCCCCCTTTTTGATGTTTGACAAAACCATAATCAAGTTATGTTAATCCGATAACCTAACTTAGGTTTCCCAATGTTCTTCCTTGAACATTATCTAGAACATTCTCCCATTCTCCAACACTCTCCCCCTTTTTGACACACATCAAAAAGAGAGAATCAAGGTCAAGAGTTTCCTCCTAATGAAAGTCCCATACCTTTCATTGAAACTCTTAATTTCCCCCTTGATACTAAACTCAACAGTCAACTTAGTGACAATCCTATGTCACTAATTCTCAAAAGTCTTAAGGAGTAAAAACTCCCCCCAAGAGTCAACTCCCCTTGACAATTAGGCAAAAACTCTCCCTAAAGATCAACTCCCCCTTGACCATTGCACCAACAATGTCTTGGAGAGTTTCAAACCTTTAGAAACCCGAAACTCAACTCCCAAAAACTGAAATTTCAGACACCTGCTGAAAATCAGAAACTGGCACGCACTGATCGGTCCTAAGACCGATCAAAAACCCCCTGGATCGGTCCCCAGACCGATCCATGCTTCATTGATCGCACTGGATCGTCACTGATCGGTCACCAGACCGATCAGGCCTTCACCAGATCGCACCAAGCTCTCTGGATCTTACTGGATCGGTCTGCAGACCGATCAGGACTTCCCTGGATCGGTCCCCAGACCGATCCAGACTCTGACAGGAGATTTCTGAAATTTCCTTCCCGAAATTCAGAAACTCCTAGAAAATTCTAGAAAATTCGAAAAATTATGAAATTTTGAGGATACATTCCTCATAACATATACTATCATGGAAAAATAGTTTTCTATGAAAATAGATTCCATTTTTCAATCTTGATACAAAGTTCAAAAGACCTTGAAATAGTTCAAAGTTAAGTAAACTTTGTATCACAATGTTCAATGATGAATGCTATCACTAGAAAAGCTTCATCAAGGTTTTTCAAATCAATTTTAAAATGATTTTAAACCTTTTAATTTAGGACCATAATCTTAGGACTATATGTACATGACTTGTACACAAGTTTTCCCTATTATCCCCCAATCTCTTGAATTAGGTTCATCTAGGTACAAGAACTATGTACCTTGATCCTAACTCATGATCCTAATATCTCACACACATCTAAGGTGTATCAAACACATCCAAGTCAATTTTGATGTGAGATATGAGTTTAGGTTATCTTAGGCTAGATTCTCATGCATTTTCTAAAATCAATTTGATCTCAATATCAAATTGTGTTTCTATCCTTAAATCAATTTAAATTGATCATTAATGCAAGAGATGATGACATGGCATGAAATAATATCATAAATAGAAGCATGTGCCAATGTCATGATGTCATGGCATAAAGTGTGAAACTTAAATAAAGCATGACATTTAAACTAACCTAAACATTATCATGACATTTTAAATGATCATAAAATAAATATGATGTCATGACATGGTATATGGCAAACAATATATGGCAAATAGCACATAAAGGTATAGAAAATACCTAAAACTAGCCTTAGTTGCCATTTTTGATAATTTTGATCATCTTGCCATAGGTTCTATATTCCTAAGTGTAATAGATCTAAGATCATATATCAAGGATGTTTAGATCACTATGTGCCAATTAAATTGACTCTAGACAACTCCTCAAATATGATTGGCACATCCTAATCACCTTAGGAATATTTTTCAATTTCATTTTCAAGGCTTGATTGCACCTTGAAACTTCCTAAAGTGCCACCTTTTGCCATGATTAGGTTAACTACCTATTCAAGTAAGGTTGGCACACCCTAACTCATCTAGCGTGATGAAATCACGCTCCTAGGAACCCAATACCTATTTGAGCTCATTGGGTTCACTAAATATTCACTAGGGATAACTTCCCTAGCAACCCTCCTAATGACCCTCCTAGGCTTTAAAGCCTTGGTCATTTGGGACTCATCAAGATCAACTCTAGGGGTGACTCCCCTTGTGACCTTGGTGGTGGTCTTCCTAGCCCTAGTTTTTGTTCCATAATCGAATGGAACATTATGATAGGTGGGCTTGACCATTTGGGACTTAGGTTTGTGACCCAAACCTTTCTTGTCCTTGGGCTTTGAAATTTGACCCTTAGACCCTAGAGTTGACTTCTCTAAATTCTTTAGGGCCTTTTCTAGAGTGTCAAGTCTTGACCTCAAGACTTGATTTTCTTTCTCTAAAACCTCAAGTTTTAATTTATCATTCTTTCTTGAGGTGTTCCTAGGTATATGTCTAGTTGTCTTGGAGTTTCTACCTAGGTTCTCCTTAGCCTTAGATGAGTTAATCCTAGGGTTGACCTTCCTAGTATTGTTCTTATCTAGGCTAAGATGTTTAGCACCTAAGCACACATGTTGATTTCTATGATTATCATGCTTATCATTCTTGACAATTGCAATAAGACTACTAGCATGTATCTTATTAGAAGTGCAAGAATGAACCTTAGAGGATACCTTAGGGATTGCCTTAGCTCCCCCTTTACACGTGCTCGGTCTCTTGTCCTTGTGAGATTGCCTCCCCCTCGGACATTGACTCTGATAATGTCCCCTTCGCTTGCATTGAAAGCACACCACGTGCTCCTTGCCCTTGCGTTTTGGGACTCCGACTTCCTTGATCTTTGGCGCCGGTGGAGTCTTCTTAGTCTTCTTTGAACACTTACTCTTGTAGTGCCCAAATTCCCTACACTCAAAACACATTATATGCAATTTACTTGAACTTAAAGTGTTTGAGTTACCTAGGGTTGAGGATGGATGGATGCTCTCTTCTTCATCCCTCCCGGAGGTAGAAGCTTCTTCTTCGTGCTCCGATCTTGAAGAAGAACTCACCTCCTCTTCTTCTTTAGATGTTGAGTAGCCCTCAACTTCTAATTCCTCACCTCCACGATGTGAGCTACTTTGCTCACTAGGCTCCTCTTCATGGCTTGAAGTGGGGCTCTCCTCATGGAGTTTGGCCAAGTTGTTCCACAACTCCTTGGCATTATTGTACCTATCTATCTTGCACAAAACATTATTAGGTAAAGCAAATTCAATAATTTTTGTTACCTCGTCATTGATTTCGGATTGTCGGATTTGCTCTTTCGTCCACTCCTTCTTCTTGATAGGTTTTCCTTCCTCATCCATCGGAGGGGAAAACCCTTCTTGTACACAAAACCAATTTAACATATTAGTCCTAAGAAAATACATCATCCTTACCTTCCAATATGTGAAGTTGTCGTGAGACTCGTAGAAGGGTTGAATCGTGACATCTTCTCCATAGAGATCCATCTCTAGCCCGTGCTCCTCCGGGTGTTGATCCGTCGAAGAGCAACCTGGCTCTAATACCACTTGTTGGGATCCTTCGTACGGAGGCTAGAGAGGGGGGGTGTGAATAGTCGACCCAAATCATCGTGTTTCTACAAACTAGGTTAGCGCAGCAGAAAATAACACGTAGAAACGAAGGAAAAGAAGACAAACCTCAAACAAACCGATGTAACGAGGTTCGGAGATTAGGGCTCCTACTCCTCGGCGTGTCCGTAAGGTGGACGAGTCCAGTCAATCCGTCGGTGGATGAGTCCCCGGAAAATCGGCTAAAAATAACTCCTTATGGGTGGAGAAACCTCGCCACAATACTCTTGCAACAACAAGATGAATGTACAAGAAATACAAGAACGCAGAAGACAATACAAGTGTAAAAGCAATCTTGCCTTCTCGTCGACTGGAAGAAGCAACAGCTCCAAGCGCCTACAACAGCAGACGATCCAGCCGGAAGCTCACGCGAAGCTTTGGAAGCGAGCTCAACAAAGCTCAGAACCTCAGAGCACAGAAGCAGAAGCTTCAATCCAAGGAAGAAGAAGAAGGAAGAAGAAGATCGAGGCTCGCAGCAGCAGCCCTCCTTTTATAACCTGCGAAGAAAGCGAAGAAACACAGAAGAAATCTAGCCGTTGTGTCGCAACGGCTAGTGCCTGGATCGGTCTGTGGACCGATCAGGCTCCATGTGGATCGGTCCACAGACCGATCCATTCCCTACCCTCGCTTCTGTTCCGTCTCTGATCGGTCCATGGACCGATCAGGGAACCTCCTGATCGGTCCACAGACCGATCAGGCGTCTTTCTCGCGGCTACTGATCACCTTCTGATCGGTCTGCAGACCGATCAGTAGCACACTGATCGGTCACCAGACCGATCAGATAACTAGTGACTTGGTTTTTGCTCAAACCAAGTCCCAAGCCTTCCAAACCAACATTCGGTCAACCTCGACCTGTTGGTACTTCATTCCTAGCATCTGGTCACTCCCTTGACCTGCTAGAATTCCCCGCCAAGTGTCCGGTCAATCCCTTTGACCTACTTGGACTTTCCTCAACACCAGATGTCCGATCATCCCTGATCCATCTGGATTTTCCCTTGCCTGGCTTCACTCACCCGGATTTTCACCTAGCTTCACTCACCAGGATTTCCACACTGCCTAACATCCCAGTTAGGACTTTCTCACTGCCTGGCTCCACTCACCAGGACTTTCCAACTGCCTAACATCCCAGTTAGGACTTTCCCATTGCCTGGCTTCACTCACCAGGACTTTCCACACTGCCTAACATCCCAGTTAGGACTTTCCCACTGCCTGGCTTCACTCACCAGGACTTTCCAGCTGCCTAACATCCCAGTTAGGACTTTCCCTCGTGCCAAGCTCCCTGCTTGGACTTCTCCGTGCCAAGTCTCCATACTTGGACTTTTCCAGTGCCAAGTCTCCATACTTGGACTTTTCCCGTGCCAAGTCTCCACACTTGGACTTTTCGCGTGCCAAGCTCCCTGCTTGGACTTTTCCAGTGCCAAGTTCCCTGCTTGGACTTTTTCCGTCGCCAAGTCTCCATACTTGGACTCTTTCCCGAATCAGGTCAACCAGGTCAACCTTGACCTACGGTTGCACCAATAATCTCCCAAACATCTATTCTTGTCCCATATCAAGAATACAACTCTTCCACGAGTGTCAAACATCAAAATACAACTCAACTAGGTCAACCTTGACCTAAGGTTGCACCAACAATCTTCCGAAGTCAAACATCAAAATACAACTCGAGTCAGGTCAACTCGAGTCAGGTCAACCAGGTCAACCTTGACCTAAGGTTGCACCAACATATATGTCAAGTTCAGTGGGAGCAAGTTTGTTATACTTGTTTTGTATGTGGACGATATATTGCTTGCAGGCAATAATAAGGGTATGCTGCATCAAACCAAGTTATTTCTATCTGGTAAATTTGAAATGAAAGATCTTGGTGAAGCATCCTTTGTTTTAGGCATACTGTTAGAGTGTATACTAAAAGCCTAGCTTTTGGTATAAACATTTATCTAGAAATAAGAATCACATTGGTCAAATGTCTACATTTATGATAAATGTAGTTGTTCAATTAATTTATATTGTAGATAACATGGTGTGTGGTGTCACACATAGAGGATCATGTTATCAGTACCTTATAAATTATAAACAGTAACTCACGACCATAATGGAAAGGAACAAACCATTGGAAGGTCGTAGTGTAATTAGGTATTAGTTTATCTTAACTATATAATTACACTAGTACACTTAGAGTGTATTGAGTAGGACCATTAGAGGTCGTTTCTTTTATACTGACTTTATAAAGAAACAAAGACCTCAGTTATTATGGAAGTGTGCGCTCTTAATCCTAATATAATAACAAGCACATATATTTGATATTTATTTCTTTAATTTATCAATGGGTGAGATTTAGTTCGATGAATCAATAAGCCCGATAAGTTGGAAAATGATATCACTTATAGTGTGTATTGTTGATTATAGAAGGAAACTGTGTCCTAGTGATCTAGGTTGAGAATGTCCTCAAGAGGAGCTCATAAGGATTGTCATGTTAAACCCTGCAGGTGGACTTAGTCCGACATGATAATAAGGTTGAGTGGTACTACTCTTGGACTAAGATATTAATTAAATGAGTTGTCAGTAACTCGCTTAATTAATGGACATTTGACATCTTAAACACAGGGAGACTAACACACTCATAATAAGAAGGAGCCCAAAATGTAATTTGGGATTGGTGCGGTAGTTCAATAATAGTTCTTTAGTGGAATGAATTATTATTGATGGAATTAAGTTGTGTGTTCGGGGCGAACACGGGAAGCTTAATTTCATCGGGAGACCAAAACCAATTCCTCCTCTCGGTCCCTATCGTAGCCTCTTGTATATAGAGATTTATACCCACCTTCTTACCCAACCAATAGGGGCCGGCCATGCTAAGCTTGAAGCTCAAGCTTAGGGTCGGCCAAGCCTAAAGGTTGGCCTTAAGGTGGCCGACCAATAGCTTGGAGCCCAAGCTTAGGTGGCCGGCCACATCATATTAAAAAGGATTTTTTATTAAAATTATTTCTTATGTGGATATCATAGTTTTAAAAGAGAGTTTAAAAATTAAATCTTTCCTTTTAAAGCTTTCTACAAAAGATTAAGAAAAGATTTGAAATCTTTCCTTATTTGTAGATTGAAAGGAGATTTTATTTTTAAGAAAAACTTTCCTTTTTAACCATGATAATAATTTAAAAGAGAAGTTTAAAAATTAAATATTCTCTTTTATTAGTTTCTACAAAAGATTAAGACAAGATTTGATATCTTTCTTTATTTGTAGATTGAAAAGAGATTTTAATTTTTAGAGATAACTTTCCTTTTGGAAATTATCCACATGTTTAAAAGAAGAATTTTAATTTATAAAATTTCCTTTTTATTAACCAATCATGAAGGGATAAAATTATTGGAGAAATTTTTATAAATTTCTAGAAACAAATTAGGAAGTTTTAATTCTTGTGTGAATTAAATTTTCCTTGTTTTGGGGAATTAGAAGTGGCTGGCCATTATTATTAAAAGAAGAAAATTGTTTTTAAATTAAAATAATTTTTCTTTTTTATGACAAAAGAATTAAGGAATTTTTTATTAAAATTTGCTTATTTGTCAAGACCAAGGATTATAAAAGAGGGGGTAGAGGTGCCTTCACAGGTGATCAACTCTATTATTCTTCTCCTCTCTTTTCCTCCTTGGTGGCCGGCCCTAGCTTCTTCCTCTTCTCTTCTTCTTATGGCGCGACAACCTCTCTTGGAGCTCTTGATGGTGGCGGTTCTAGCTAGGAGAAGAAGGAGAGAAAGGTGGTTTTGTTTCTTGCATCCCTTGGAGCTTGGTGGTGGTGGCGGACCCGACTTCTCTTGGAGAATTGTGGTGGCCGAAACTTGCAAGGAAGAAGAAGGTGCTTGGTGGTTCTCATCTCGGAAGATCGTTGCCCACACAACGTCCGAGGTTAGAAGAGGAATACGGTAGAAGATCAAGAGGTCTTTTTAAAAGGTATAACTAGTAATTTTTCCTTTCCGCATCATGCTAGTTATTTATGGAAATAATACCAAATACAAGAGGCTTACGATTCTAGTATTTCGAATATGTTTTTCGAAGTTGTGTTCTTTTATTTTTCTTTTCCTTGTGATTTGATTGTTCTTTTTGGTTGACCTAAAGTTATTTTAGGAAATTAAATATTAGCTTTCCATAAAAGATTTTGTCTAGTCGGTGGTGGTTGTTCCCATATCCAAGAAGGCCATGTGCCTCGCCACGTCAGTACTGGGAACTAATTATGGAAATTAATATTTAATGGAATTAATAACTTAAGGTGACTTGGGTCGAACGTGTTAAGTTCCGCAGGAGATCCAAGTCAAAACCTAAAAGAACAAATAGATTAAGCTTTGGATCAAACGTGTTAAGTTCCGCAGGCGATCCAAAATTTAATTTAAAAGAACACATGGTAGCTAGGAAAAGATTCAGACCTTTGTACAAAATTTTTGTACAGTGGAACCTCTAGGTTTTCCGAGTAGCAACCAACAATTGGTATCAGAGCTAGGGATTTGCCTCTGTGTATTTGGTATTAGTTTAATTATGCACATGTCATACATAATTTAGGTAGGATAATAGTAGGATGGGCTAACCTTGTGGATGCAGGATCCAACTATTATGACTTATAGTTATTATGTGTGTGATTGGACCCTTGGACATGTCAAGGGCATTTTATTGTGTGTGCATGATTGTATTATAAAATACAGCAGGAGCTGTATTTAGTTTTATTAGGATTTTATTTTTTGATCTAGATACATGTACATTCCTTCGAGGAATATAGGATCGAAAAATGTAAAAATTCTATATATGTCGCGAATCGAATCTTGCAAGGCGTGGAACTTTTTGAGGACTAGAGGCGCAGCGGAACAAGGAGCAAGATGGATGCGACAACTAGACCTGGTGACAGTGGCCAAAGATGGCAGCAGCTAGGGTTGGTGACACACGGAGGACAACAATAGATAAAAGCCATAATAGTTGAAAATTAGATTTTCTATTTATTGCTTTTATATTGTACTGTGTGTGCATGTTAGTATACATAGACTAGTATAGTTAAAAATTCCTCGTTTATAAATAACTAAGTGGGAGAGGGATTTTTAAATAAATCCCATGGTCTCCATTACTGGTTTGTAAGTGATGCAAACAAGCTTGCGCGTTGGCTCTGAGTGCCTTCCTCCATAACGGATGAGCTTGTTTGTGGATCACTAGAACAGACTTCCAATTTTGGATGACTATAGGAAGTTAATTAAGAGCGTGTGATCTTCCCCAACGGAAGGGGCATAATCTTATTAATGGACTTAGTGTCAAGTAATGGTATACACTTAGGCACGTCTAATAGTATCCTCCCCATCGGAGTCACTGCTATTATTTGTGTGACCGAAGAAAACCAACTATTAATTTGTCAAATAAATAGGTTGACAAGATAATAAAATTAAAAACCCCTCTTACAAATGTTTGATTTTGTATACGTCCACACTAACGTGGCATACAAAATTCACGGTGTTTGAGGTAATTTTATTTGTCATAAAGATTTATTGACAAGATAATTAATGGGTAAAACCCTCATCTTACAAATGTTTAAATTTTGTATACGTCCACACTAACGTGGCATGCAAAATTCACGGTGTTTGAGGTGTTGGTGAATTTAAATAATATTGTTTGAGGAATCAATGTTATTTTAAATTCAAAGAGTTTTGACCAAATATTTGATCAAAGACAGATCAACTATTAATTTTATTCGTCATAAAGTAAAGTTGACGAGATAATAAAATTAATGAATAAAATCTCCTCTTCGATTTTGTATATACAAAATTCATGGAGATTTTAAGGAGTTGATCTTGACCAAATATTTTTGTGATTCTTAGGATGTTTGTCAATCCCTAGTAGTCATACTATAGAAAAAAACTTAGTAGTCCCAATTGTAATGATTGGAAATAGGACTTGGACATTAAGGTAGACTGTCTTCTTAGAACTAAGAACAATTTAGGTGTATTTAATTCATTAGTTGAAACATGTCTAGTGGTGTTATCTACCAGAACCTGGAGTGTAGATACAAGATGCCATTAATCATGTCTGCAATTCAGGGTTCCAGGAAACCCGACAACTAAATGAAAGGTAAATCACCGTCCACATGAGCACTACTGTAAAAGTGGTAGTTGTTGCAGTGGGAGATGTTTATCCTTTGATAAGAATAAAATATGGATTTTAAGTAATTGTCTTTACGTACCAAGTTTAGAAAGAACCTGATTTCAGTTTCTAAACTATTATAGATATTGTGTCTATTTTGATAACAAAGATGTTATCAAGAAAAATAAGGAAATTATCTATTCTGGTATGATGGTTGACAATTTATAATCCAATAACTCCCACGATGCAACAAATGGAAATTAGTAACACATCTTCTAATTTTAAGAGAAAGCAACCTTCAGAAAAGAACCAATTATATCTTTGGCATCTAAAAGCTAGGTTATACTTGAGTAGGATTCATTGGTAGCTGATGAACTTTTGGGTTCATTGGTAGTGGAAATCTTTCCAACCTGCGAGTCTTACTTAGAAAGAAAATAACCAAGAAGCTTTTAAGGGGTATGGAGTCAAATATATGTTGAAATTGGTTCATTCTGATTTGTGTGATCCTATGACTATCCAGACAAGAGGTAGTATTGAATATTTTGTCTATTTTATAGACAACTATTCAAGATACAAATAAATTTACTTAATGTGCCGCAAGACTAAGTACTTTGATTAGTTCAAAGAGTACAAGGCTGATGCGGAGAAATGTTAAAGTAAAAGTCACTATGGTAAGATCGTAGTGGCAAGTACCTCTTGGGAGAATTTAGGAGTCACTTATCAGAAGTTGGATTTCAATCCCAACTAACTGCATCTGGTACACCCCAACAGAATGATGTAGTAGAAAGAAGGTATAGGACTCTTATGGAATAATTAGATAGGTGATGAGTTATTCAGAAAATTACCAAATTTGTTTTAAGGATATACTCTGGAAACGGAAGTGAACGTAGTACCTTCCAAAGTCATAACTCTCTACTCATATAGAGTTGCTGAATAGGCGTAAGCCTATTTTGAAGCAAATTCGGATTCGGGTAATCCAGCACATATGAGAGATAATGATAAGTTGGATAGGAGTTCACTTGTTTATAAGTTATCCTAGATAAACAAAAGTAGGTTTATAGTCTTAAAAATCAGAAGGTCATTGTTAGCATCAATGACTGTTTTTTAGAAAAGGACTATATAATGAACCACGTGCTCATAAGTAAATTTGTTCTTAAGGAAATAATAAAAGACATGTCTAATCTAGTACCAACTGTACTAGATGAGATACCACAAGGAAAACTGCAACACGTATCACAAATGATACACAATTAAAAAAAATGCCTTGTCGTAGTGGGAGGGTTGTTAAGCAACCTTAAAAGATTCATGTTTTGGGAGAGTTTTTGGACTCGATCCCTGAAGGACATGAACCTGATCTCCGGACATGTGACGAAGCACTCCAAGATAAATATGCAGCATCTTGGCAAAGAGTAATGAATAATAGAATTAGAATATATGTATTCTAATAAAATCTGGAAGCTTGTAAAACCACCAAGTGGTGTAAAAGCCTTTGGGTGTAAAAGGTCTATAATAGGAAAAGAAGCATAGACAGGAAGGTAGAAACTTTCAAGGCAAGGCTTGATGAAAAAGGAAACTTTTTCACTGGTAGCCATGCTTAAGTTTATCCGGATTCTTTTATCTATTTGGCAAGTGGATGTCAAGACAACATTCCTTAATGGAAGTCTTGAAGAAAGCATCCATATAAAGCAACCAGAAGGGTTCATTGCAAAGGGCTAAGAGCATCTTGTGTGCAAGCTCAATCAGTCTATGGACTGAGGCAAAGCTTCAAGGTCTTAGAACATCCGGTTTATTAAAGTCTATGGATTTATTTAGTAACCGGATAAGTCTTGTGTATACAAAAGGCGTGATAGAAACGTGGTGGTATTTCTTGTACTATACGTAGATAACATTTTTGGTAGTTGGAAATAATATTAAAGTGTTGTCAGAAGTAAGGGTATGGTCGTCCAAACAATTCGATATGAAGGAATGTAAATATTCTTGAGATCAAAGTAATAAGGGATCGCAAGAAAAGAATATTTTACTTATCCCAAGCTTCATACATCGAAAAAATCCTTCCTCGTTTTAAGCATACAAAACTCCAAGAAAGGTTTCTTACCTTTTCAGGATAGAGTAACTTTATCTAAAGATGTCTCTGTAGACATCAAAGGAGATAAAGGAAATAAAGGCAGTTCTTTATGCTTCGGCAGTTAGACAACCTAATGTATGCTATGCACGAGATCAGAAATCTGTTTTGCCAAGGGCATAGTTAGCAGATATCAAAGTAACCCTAGACAAGGACATTGGACTGCAGTAAAGCATATATTAAAGTACCTTAGAGGCGTTAGATATTATATGCTAGCTTACAAGGCAGTTAATTTGGTCCCTGTGGGTTACACGGATTTTGACTTCCAATCGGATAGGGATAATAATAAGTCAACCTTGGGGTTTTGTGTTTTCTTTAGGAGGTAAAGTCATAACTATGGAAGAGTGATAAGCATAGGTGTTTTTCTGGACTCCACCATAGAAGCTTAGTATATGGCAAGCCTCTGAGGTAGCCATAAAAGCTGAATGACTCAATAACCTTAAGATAGACTTAGATATGATTTCTGGTTTGTCCAAAGATTGTTACAATTTATTTTAATAATGTTGGTGCAGTAGCAAACTCGAAGAAACCATAAGTCTATAAGGCAAGTAAACACAATAGAGCGCAAGTACCACCCAATACGAGAAATCGTATAAACGAGGAGAAGTTGTTGCTGCCTAGAATGCATCAGGTGATGACCTATAGATCTTTTCACTAAGGTCCTTAAGGCAAGAGCTTTTGATGGGCATGTTGAAGGGTTGGGAATCAGATGTATGGAAGCAGATATGGCAGCTTAGTTTTTTAGTATAAGTGGGAGATTGTTAGAGTGTATACTAAAAGCCTAGCTTTTGGTATAAACATTTATCTAGAAATAAGAATCACCTTGGTCAAATGTCTACATTTATGATAAATGTAGTTGTTCAATTAATTTATATTGTAGATAATATGGTGTGTGGTGTCACACACAGAGGATCATGTTATCAGTACCTTATAAATTATAAACAGTAACTCACGACCATAATGGAAAGGAACAAACCATTGGAAGGTCGTAGTGTAATTAGGTATTAGTTTATCTTAACTATATAATTACACTAGTACACTTAGAGTGTATTAGTAGGACCATGAGGTCGTTCTTTTATCTTGACTTTATAAAGAAACAAAGACCTCGGTTATTATGGAAGTGTGCGCTCTTAATCCTAATATAATAACAAGCACATATATTTGATATTTATTTCTTTAATTTATCAATGGGTGAGATTTAGTTCGATGAATCAATAAGCCCGATAAGTTGGGAAATGATATCACTTATAGTGTGTATTGTTGATTATAGAAGGAAACTGTGTCCTAGTGATCTAGGTTGAGAATGTCCTCAAGAGGAGCTCATAAGGATTGTCATGTTAAACCCTGCAGGTGGACTTAGTCCGACATGATAATAAGGTTGAGTGGTACTACTCTTGGACTAAGATATTAATTAAATGAGTTGTCAGTAACTCGCTTAATTAATGGACATTTGACATCTTAAACACAGGGAGACTAACACACTCATAATAAGAAGGAGCCCAAAATGTAATTTGGGATTGGTGCGGTAGTTCAATAATAGTTCTTTAGTGGAATGAATTATTATTGATGGAATTAAGTTGTGTGTTCGGGGCGAACACGGGAAGCTTAATTTCATCGGGAGACCAAAACCAATTCCTCCTCTCGGTCCCTATCGTAGCCTCTTGTATATAGAGATTTATACCCACCTTCTTACCCAACCAATAGGGGCCGGTCATGCTAAGCTTGAAGCTCAAGCTTAGGGCCGGCCAAGCCTAAAGGTTGGCCTTAAGGTGGCCGACCAATAGCTTGGAGCCCAAGCTTAGGTGGCCGGCCACATCATATTAAAAAGGATTTTTTTTAAAATTATTTCTTATGTGGATATCATAGTTTTAAAAGAGAGTTTAAAAATTAAATCTTTCCTTTTAAAGCTTTCTACAAAAGATTAAGAAAAGATTTGAAATCTTTCCTTATTTGTAGATTGAAAGGAGATTTTATTTTTAAGAAAAACTTTCCTTTTTAACCATGATAATAATTTAAAAGAGAAGTTTAAAAATTAAATATTCTCTTTTATTAGTTTCTACAAAAGATTAAGACAAGATTTGATATCTTTCTTTATTTGTAGATTGAAAAGAGATTTTAATTTTTAGAGATAACTTTCCTTTTGGAAATTATCCACATGTTTAAAAGAAGAATTTTAATTTATAAAATTTCCTTTTTATTAACCAATCATGAAGGGATAAAAATTATTGGAGAAATTTTTATAAATTTATAGAAACAAATTAGGAAGTTTTAATTCTTGTGTGAATTAAATTTTCCTTGTTTTGGGGAATTAGAAGTGGCCGACCATTATTATTAAAAGAAGAAAATTGTTTTTTAATTAAAATAATTTTTCTTTTTTATGACAAAAGAATTAAGGAATTTTTTATTAAAATTTCCTTATTTGTCAAGACCAAGGATTATAAAAGAGGGGTAGAGGTGCCTTCAGGGTGATCAACTCTATTATTCTTCTCCTCTCTTTTCCTCCTTGGTGGCCGGCCCTAGCTTCTTCCTCTTCTCTTCTTCTTATGGCCGGCGGCAACCTCTCTTGGAGCTCTTGATGGTGGCCGGTTCTAGCTAGGAGAAGAAGGAGAGAAAGGTGGTTTTGTTTCTTGCATCCCTTGGAGCTTGGTGGTGGTGGCCGGACCTCTACTTCTCTTGGAGAATTGTGGTGGCCGAAACTTGCAAGGAAGAAGAAGGTGCTTGGTGGTTCTCATCTCGGAAGATCGTTGCCCACACAACGTCCGAGGTTAGAAGAGGAATACGGTAGAAGATCAAGAGGTCTTTTTAAAAGGTATAACTAGTAATTTTTCCTTTCCGCATCATGCTAGTTATTTATGGAAATAATACCAAATACAAGAGGCTTACGATTCTAGTATTTCGAATATGTTTTTCGAAGTTGTGTTCTTTTATTTTTCTTTTCCTTGTGATTTGATTGTTCTTTTTGGTTGACCTAAAGTTATTTTAGGAAATTAAATATTAGCTTTCCATAAAAGATTTTGTCTAGTCGGTGGTGGTTGTTCCCATATCCAAGAAGGCCATGTGCCTCGCCACGTCAGTACTGGGAACTAATTATGGAAATTAATATTTAATGGAATTAATAACTTAAGGTGACTTGGGTCGAACGTGTTAAGTTCCGCAGGAGATCCAAGTCAAAACCTAAAAGAACAAATAGATTAAGCTTTGGATCAAACGTGTTAAGTTCCGCAGGCGATCCAAAATTTAATTTAAAAGAACACATGGTAGCTAGGAAAAGATTCAGACCTTTGTACAAAATTTTTGTACAGTGGAACCTCTAGGTTTTCCGAGTAGCAACCAACACATACAAATCTATCGTGATCGTTCATGAGGTATTATTGGACTTTCACAACAGACCTATATTGAAAAGGTGCTTATAAGGTATGGTATGCAGAACTGTACACCCGGTGACACACCTGTGTCAAGAGGTGATAAGTTCAGCTTGCAGCAGTATCCACGGCTTGAACTTGAAATAAAAGAGATGGAGCAATTCCCATATGCGTCAGCAGTGGGAAGTCTCATGTATGCACAAGTTTGTACTCGACCAGATATAACATTTATAGTGGGGATGTTAGGCAGATTTGTTAGTAACCCAGGATCGTCACACTGGAAAGCGGTAAAGAGAGTGATGCGGTATTTGCAAAGAACCAAAGGACATATGCTCACGTATCAGAGATCAGATCATCTGGAGGTGATTGGATATTCAGACTCCGATTTTGCTGGATGCTTGGATAGCAGAAGATCTACTTTGGGCTATATCTTTATGCTTGCTGGAGGGGCTATATCTTGGAGAAGCGTCAAACAGACGTTAGTAGCCACTTCTAATATGGAGGCAGAGTTAGTAGCATGCTATGAAGCATCCAATCATGGGATTTGGCTGCGAAACTTCATCACAGCATTGCAGATTGTTGATGATATTGACAGACCACTGAGGATCTACTGTGATAACAAGGCCGCAGAACTTTATGCCAAGAACAACCGCAGTTCGTCGAAGTCCAAGCACATCGACATCAAGTTTCTAGCGGTTAAAGAAAGAGTTCAAAGTTGTCAGATTATGGTAGAGCACATTAGCACAGATTCCATGTTGGCCGATCCACTCACCAAAGGCTTGGTGCCTAAGGTGTTTCATGCGCATGTTGTGAATATAGGAGTCCTTCTTATGGAAGAAGAACTCATCTAGTGGGAGTCTGTATTTATCTTATTGCTCTACATTTAATAATAAAGACAATCATTTTATTTTTATTATTGTACGTACTTAAAGTTCGAAACATTAATGGAAATTTATATGTTTGTTTGACACTCTGACTATGATATCATATTTACTACTGTTGTTTAGCATTTGGTGTTTATAAATATTATATAGATTCCTTTTGAAATCATACAGTTTGGATCATGATTTGCTATTGCAGTTTAGCATAAAGTATTTTACAAATATGATCTGACCTCTTTTGAGGTCATCTTAGGACCAGTTGGAAATTGACATGTATTGATCACATTTCATGTAATTTCCACTCTACACATTCACATCTTGATCTATGTCATTAATGATATTGGTATTGTGATTACTGTTGGGGCTTGTTACGATCATATACAGTAGCTATGACCTCTTTAGTCCTATACCAATAAAATTAATGGACCAGATTATTTACAGGGGTATTTTATACCAATAAAATTTGATATCAACTAAAGTTTTATTTGTATTTCACATACAACTCACATATAGCCCAAGTGGGAGATTGTTGGATATAATTATCCCTATTTGGTGGGCTTATTTGTAAGTTACACACGTGAATATGATCTGAACCCTTTAAAGTGATCTAACTTATGTCTAGTGGATTTTGGGTAATTAGATATGGATCTCATATGTGTAGAACCTATAATCCCGCATCTATTATCATCTATCTGCTGATAATAGATGTTTAGTATATATGGATTTATAGTCTCACATGTATTATCATCGATGGGCTGATAATAGATATGCACTATATAATAGGTTGGTCCCCAGAGGATTAGGGTAATCTTGAGATGTCTCTTCGATCCCCATTGACGAAGAGAATCCGACGCCGTTAACCCTAACTCTTCTAGAAGGCCAACCTTCTTCTCCTCCTTCCGCAGGATTGTTGGATCAACGAGCTCTGCACAAAGAACCATGACGATTCCGCTACATTCAGGTTCTTTGTAATTATAGTATTTATTTTCTTATGTCGTGTTCTCGATGAAACGAAGATCCATGCTCATATGTTCTTGTTTTTCCTATTCGAATTCTTACTATGATTGTCTAGAATTCATGCGGCTTAGGTTTTACGAGAACCATCATCACTGCCTCCTTTGCTTCCTGGCCCCTTAGCGACACAGGACTTTTTCAGGAAAAGAATAAATCATTGCACAAATCTCGGATTATTTCAAAGAAAAGGATAATCATAGCTCAAATTTTAGATTATTTCGGGGGAAAAGTAGCAGCGTGAATAAGTCTAGTATTATTTAAGGAATTAAATAATGACAACATGAGAAGCGGAACGGAAGAAAAAAGTTTATGGTCTCCATATAAAAGGAAACCCTTTCTGGTATCCAGGTACATACGCACACTTACGTACATCAAAACTCTAATACTCATCTTCTCCATCCTATAACTTGAGCATTAGAGTGATTACGTCAGGAAACCCCTTGGTCATTATTCTAACCCTCTTCTTGTTTACCTTCGTCCAAGCTCCTAACCTCCTCATTATCGTTCGACGATTGGTGATTAAGTTAGCAACAAAGCTCACTCATCGATGGTTAACTTGTCGACATTCACAAGCAGGATCAAATTCAAGTCTCCCTTTCAAGTTTAGTCAAAGGATACGAGAGTCCTACTGACTGGATTATTATGTAACTGGAATGATTCTAGCTACCTCAACTGCTTAAGTCATATGGCAAATCCATTATGTATTTTCCAAGAGATTACGCATTAAATGTCACCACATCTTAGTCATTATGTCCTTAAATACAACCACTCCTTTTAAGCACGTTGTTTACATCATCCACCTCGATTCCCAAGCCCAAAATACACCAGTGAACCTCCGAGGTTCCATCACATTAATGTGATGGGACTCGTGGTAAAGAAGACTAGGTGTTTTTTAACAAGTAATTATTACTTTGGGTTTTTATTTGTCCTATGTGCTTGATCCCATGGTGAAAAATCTGTCCCGCCCTTATAACAACATAGATCTAACGGTCCCTATTAAACAAGTCAGATTATATTAGGCCAGATAAAAATGTTTCTGCACACACTTGCTAATTCTTCAATAATCGTTTCTTCGTCTCCTTCGTCTCTGAGTTTTCCTCTCCACCCAATAAGTTGTTTCAGTCTGTCTTTACGATTCTTTCTTTCACCAGTCCCTTGGTAGCACATTCCATGGTCGGAGAATCTTTTTTTGCTCCTTGGTATAGGTCTACCGCTTCGAGTTTACTGATACTTATAGAATCTTTTTCTGCTCCTTGGTATAAATCTATCTGTTAGATTTACAAATATGTATTTTAAAATTTTATTTCAATAAACAAACAGCGGAAGCATGATAATAATCTAAATTATTACAACAGCTACACCCAGATATCCACTAGGGTACATATACCTATCTTTTCTTCTTTTTCGTCTGTTCTACTTTTATAATTCTATCGTCGTTGCAGTACTGGGTAGATAGCCTGATCATGTGCCACATTGTCTATCTGGAGCATGAAGTCTAGCAGTTACGCTCCCCGAGCGGCCAGGAGGCGACTTCTCAGGCACTTACGGAGTAGATGAGCGCCGAAATGGCCCAACTAAGGGCCGATTTGAAGAAGAGCTCCGAGCTGCTGGAGGCGGAGAAGGGAAAAAGTGCCAAGCAGTCTACGTAATTGGCTCAACTTAATAAATAGGTCAGCTCCTTCGAGTCCAAGATCCACTCTGCCAACAATAGGATGTTGGTGCGGGAAGCATCCGACGATCAAACTCGAGTTTTGATAATGGCAAAGGATTTAAAGTTAAGGGGTTTTGTGATCTGACAGCTTTGTTGAGTGTTTCAGGAAAGTCCTAACTGCGGTTAGGCAGGTGAAAACCCTAGGGGGTGGTAACCCTAGGTCCTAGGGGGTGGTAACCCTAGGTGGAGAAAAGTCCTAGCTGCGGTTAGGCAAAGGGAAAACCCTAGGGGGCGGTAATCCTAGGTCATAGGGGGTGGTAACCCTATGCGGAAAGTCTTGGCAGGTCGGTGGCTTCAGGCAAAAGTCCTAGGGGGTGGTAACCCTAGGTGGAAAGTCCTGGTGTCGCGAACCAGGTGAAAGACTGGACTAGCCGGGAAGCGGATGTCCAGCAGAAAGTCCGAAAGCGTCGAGTGCTGAGCAAAAGTCCAGTCGATCTAGAGGATCGCACTGGCAACAGGTAAATCTCCTGAGTGGAGTAGGTGAGGACGTGTTCCCCGTAGAGGGAACAGTAGGCGTCGGGTCGACCTAGGGTTTCCGGGGGGAAACCTGAAGTCAGACCCGGACAGTTCGAATGCTGTCAAAACTTTCATTATTATCATTCATTATGTTTCTGTGCTAACTTTGTTTTGCAGGGTATATGTTTGGGACTAACACATTTTGCAGGAACAAAGGAGCAAGTTACAACTCGGATGAACAGTGTCCGAGGCGCCTCCATGGAGCTTGGAGGCGCCTCGGGTGCGAAGGTGAGCTGGTTGGGCGCTTGAGATGAAGTTGAAGGCGCCTTGGGTAGGCTAAAGGCGCCTTGAACTGGATGAAGTTCGACCAAGTCTGTGCTGATCTCCGCGGGTGACTCGGCCTGTTTAAGGCGCCTTGAAGGGCTTCAAGGCGCCTTGAACACCCTTTATAAGGGGTCTCGAGCAGCAGCACCAGTATAACAAATACCAAGTAATCTCTCGTCAACGTGCTGCTCCAGAAAACATTCCGAAGTGTTGCTACAAGTGCCCGACGACCCGAAGCTTCAGATTTAGCATTTCTTATTGTCGGTATAATACTTATAGCTTTTAATTGTGCTCATAATTGTAATCTTTTAACGAGCTTATAGTTGTTGCCCACGGAAAGCGATCAAGGATCGCGGGCCTTCGAGTAGGAGTCGCCTTAGGCTCCGAACGAAGTAAAATCTCTCGTGTCTCTCTGTGTGTATTTGTTCTTTATTCCGCTGCGTGTTTTTAAACTCTGATAGTTCTTCGATTTAACAGAACGATTTAGCCACGAGTGCTATTCACCCCCCCTCTAGCACGTCTCGATCCATCATAGGAAGCTCCGGGCTATCAAAGACTTAGAGATAAAAAAAATAAAGAGATTCGAGTGGTGGCTCAGAACTTGAAGGAGGCGGAGGCCGTGCTGAATTTCGAGCGGGAGAGCAAGTCGGCCGATCGATCTACAGCGGAGGCCCGACTTAATGCCAAGGATGCAGAGCTGGCGACGCTAAAGGTAGACTTGGAAGCCTCCCGAGCGGCACTGCAAGTTTACCAAAACGCAGAGTCTAGTCGGTTCGAGGCATAAAAAAAATCTTACCTCCGCTCGGACGCCTTCAACGAGCAGCTCACCGATCAGGCGCTCCATCTTTTTAACCTAGCCATTGATGGGGCGTTTGACCAACTGAAAGATGAAGACTACATTACCACCGCTCTGACAAGTAAGGTCATTAGTCGGGATAAGATGACCGAGTCGCTGCCCGATGATGTTTTGGATTATCTTGAGTGAGCCTGCTCGTACGAGTTTTGCCCTATTTTGTATTGCCCTTCTAGAACTTGTAAATATTAAGTGTTAATGAATGGTCGCTCGTTCGACGAACCTATTCATTTGTTGTCAATCCTTCGTTCTGAGCTGCTCGGCTTTTCCTTTTCATAATGCGAAAAATTTACAAGTGTGGCTCTATGGCCCACCGATCAGCATCATATTACTTGCTTGGACAATCCATTTTTCTTCGGTCTCGGGTTTATAGCCACCGCTTGGCTGTTGATGTAGATGAGGGTTTAAGGTCGTCACTCAACCGTTGGTGAAGACTGGGGTTTAACGTCATCGCTCGACGGTCGGTGAAGACCAGGGTTTAACGTCGTCGCTCGATGGTTGATGAAGACCGGGGTTTAACGTCGTCGTTCAACGGTAGGTGAAGACTGGGGTTTAACGTCGCGACTTGATGATTGTAATGCGTAGATAGAAGTTTATAGTCATTGCTCGACTTTTAACTTGGTCGATCGTCTCAAGAGTCTGGAAAACTTGTGCTTTTTATTCATGTTTATCCTGTATTCAAAAGGCACACACACTTATACAAATACATCAGATATTCACTCGCTCACCTCTCATCTGATCCTATAGGGTTGGAGATGGTTCGCGTTCCATGGCCACTCGAGCTGTCTTCCATCTTCATACTCCAGGTAGTAGGCTCCCGAGTGAAGTTTCTGTATGACCTTGTAAGGTTCCATCCATGGTGCCTCGAGCTTAGTGACATTGCCGACCGACTTTATTTTCTTCCACACCAGATCACCTACTTGAAAGGACCTCGAGATCACCCTTTAATTAGGGGTGCAATCGAGCCGAGCCGAGCCGAACTTTTGAATGCTTGAGCTTGGCTCATTTATAATCGAGTCGAGCTCGAACTTTATTTAACGAATATATTCATGGCTCACGAGCTTATTCGAGCTTTTATCGAACCTAAACGAGCTTAATAAATATAAATCATAAATTTAAATATTCATTAAAAACTAAATTATATATTTAGAGAAAATTATAATAATATTATTAAAATTTATAATTTTATTCTAATAAATAAATTTAATATATTTGTCTATATTTTTCATAAGTGGAGTGTAAAATCTATAAATTCAATATCAAAACTATTATTATTTTTATTTAAAAGTTGCTTAATGAGCTTAACGAACGTGTTCACGAGCTAACGAGCCGAATATTGCGAAGCTTGAGCTTGGTTTGTTTATCTTAACGAGCCTCATTAAACGAGCTCAAACGAGCTTTTATCGAATCGAACTTCGAATAGCTCTCGAGCGGCTTGGTTCATTTATATCCCTACCTTCAATTGTAGTTTTGCTTCATCCGCTGCCGATACGCCATCAACCAAACGGTAGCTTTATCCCTCGCCTCATCCGCCAAGTCAAGCTCCATGCGTCTCCGCTCGGCATTCCCCTCGTCGTAGAGCTGCACTAAGTCAGTTTCTACTCTGACCTCTAAGGGGACCACCGCTTCACCGCCGTACACCAGGTAAAATGGTGTTACGCCAGTCGTCTCCTTCAGAGTCGTATGAAGGGCCCACAGAATACTAGGGAGCTTATTGATCTAGCTGCCTCCTGCGTGGTCGAGCCGAGCCCGTAAGACTCTGAGGATCTCCGAGTTGGTGACCTCTGCTTGGCCGTTACTTTGGGGGTAGGCCATAGAGGTGAAGACCTGCTGGATGCCATAGCCTTCGCACCACTCCCTGAGCCTCCGACTAGCGAATTGCCTCTCGTTCTCTGAGACGAGCAGACAAGGGATGCCGAACTGACACAGAATATTTTGCCCGATGAATTTGATAACCATCTGTTCACTTATTTTAGCTAGCAACTCGGCTTCCACCCACTTGGAGAAGTAATCCATTGTGACGAGCAGGAATCTTCGCTGAGCGGTTGCCATGGGGAATGACCCAACGATGTCCATGCCTTATTGGTCGAACAGGCAAGACACCGTGGAGGCCTTCATCTCCTTGGTCAGTCGATGCGGGATATTGTGATACTTCTGGCAGGACATGTAGGTGACTACCGTCTAAGCGGCATCTTCTTGGAGAGTGGGCCAAAAATATTCAGTCAGGAGAAACTTTTGAGGCAGTGAACGACCACTCAGATGACTTCCGCAGAAACCTTAGTGCACTTATTAGAGGATGTATTCCACATCCTTTGACCCAATGCACTTGAGCAGCGACATCAAGAAAGCCCGCTTGTAAAGCTTATCCCCGATCAACGTAAATCATCTGACTCTCTTCTTCAATAGGCGTTCTACTTCCTAATCCGATGGTGTGCTTCTGGAGTGGAGGAATTTGACCAACGACGTTCTCTAGTCATTTGGGAAGGAAGTTCCCTCCATCCGGTCGATATGCGCCACCAATGAGACTTGTTCGATAGGCTGGCTTATTATGACCGGGGATAATGAACTAACTAATTTAGCCAATTCATCCGCTGCTTAGTTGTCTGATCGGGGGATCTTCTGTATGATGACTTTTTGGAAATTTGCTCTTATCTTCTTGAAGGCTTCTGCGTACAACTTAAGCCGGGCGCTGCTTATCTCGAACGCCCTTAATAGTTGATGTGCTGTTAACTGAGAGTTTGAGTGAATGAGGACTTTTGTGGCTCCGACATGCCATACTACCTGTATGCCGACTATTAATGCTTCATATTTAGCTTCGTTATTGGTAGCCCATTAATCCAGCCGAACAAAAATTTGCATCCGATCCTCCCGCGATGAAATTAATAATATGTCGATCTTGCTGCTTGCCGAGTGGACAAGCCGTCGACGTATATTTTCCAAGTTGCATCTGGCTTGGTATTCTAGACCTCTGTGCTGAAATCAACCAAGGCTTGGGCTTTTATCATCATTTGAGGCTGATACTGGATGTCAAACTCACTAAGCTCTGTCACCACTTAATCAATCATCTGAATGCCTATGGATTTAGGAGGACTCTTCTCATAGCACTGTTGGTCATCACGACAATCGGGGAAGCCAGGAATTATGGGCGAAGTCTCCAAGCGGCTAACACCAACGTATAAGCTAACTTTTCAAGACAGGTGTAGCGGGATTCTACATCTTTCAATATATAGCTCAAAAAATAGGCGAGCTACTGTTCTGGGTCGCTCTGTCTAACTAATGTCAAGCCAACCGCAAACTCGGTGGACGATAGATAGATCCAGAGCGGCTCACTAGCGCTCGACTTAACTAACACAGGCAAGGAATTAAGGTACTCCTTGAGTTCTTCCAACACCAAGCCATACTTAGCGTCCCATTGAAACTTTGTAGCTCGGTGCAGCACCTTAAAGAACAAATGACTTTGGTCGGATGACTTGAAGATGAACCTAGACAGTGTGGTGATCCGTTCGGTCAGCCGTTGGGCCTCCTTCAAGCTACGAGGTGGAGGCATGTCTTGTAGCGCCTTCACCTTGCTCAGATTTACCTCGATGCCCCGTTCGGTGACGATGTATCCGAGGAAGCATCCACTGTTCGTGCCGAACAGACATTTGCTCGAGCTCTGCTTTATCCTGTATGCCCTTAAGGTTTGGCATGTTTCTTTGATATCTGCACATAGATCAGCAGCTTAGAGTGACTTTATTAATATGTCATTGACATATACCTCCATGTTGTGGCCAATCTGCCGCCGAAATACCTTGTTCATGAGCCTCTGATAGGTGGCACCGACATTCTTTAGTCTGAACGGCATGACCTTATAGTAGAACATTTCGTCGGGCGTGGTAGCCTTGATATGTGTCGAGCATGCAGATCAGCTCGCAGCCCGCCGTAGAGTTCACCATCTAGTCTATCCGTTGTAGCGGATAGAAATCCTTTAGGTACGCCTTATTCAAGTTACGGCAATCAATGCAGACTCTCCATTTGTTGCCTGACTTGGAGATCAACATGACGTTAGCGAGCTAGCTCAGGAATTACACTTCCCGTATGTGGTCGGCCTCTAGCAGTTTCTCTATCTCTGCCCGGATGATCAAGTTTTGCTTCGCGCTGAAGTCCCTTTTCTTTTGCTTCACCAGCTAAGCATCCGATCGGACGTGGAGCTTGTGCTGAGCCACACTCGACGAGATGCCAGGAAGCTCATGTGTCGACCAAGAGAACACATCATAATTTTGTCTAAGGCAGGCGACCAACTCTGCCTTCTTTGCGCTTTCCAGATCAACGGCTATGAAGGTGGTTGCCTCTAACCCGCTTGGGTGGATCTGAACCTCCTCTTTTTCCTCGTAGATCAGCGTAGGAGGCTTCTCCATGATAACGTTCACCTCCAAGCGCAGATTTTTTCGAGAGGTCATTGCTTCTGATTTGATCATCTCGACGTAGCATCATCGAGCGGTCAACTGGTTGCCTTTGACCTCGCCCACCTTGGCGTTCATCAGGAATTTGATCTTCTGGCAGTAGGTGGATACGACCGCCCGAAACTCATTGAGGGCCAGTCGACCCAATATAACATTGTAAGCTGACAATGCATCGACCACAATGAAGTTGGTGGTCCTTGTCCTCTTCAGCGGCTCCTCCCCGAGTGAGTCAGCCAAGCGAACTTGGTCGATTGACAATACTTCATTACCTGTGAATCCATAGAGCGGAGTTGTCATGGGCAGCAGTTCGCTCCGATTGATTTATATCTGATTGAACGCCTTCTTGAATATAATATTCACTGAACTCCCTGTATCAACATAAGTTTGATGAATAGTATAATTGGCGATCACCGCTCGGATGATCAGTGCATTGTCGTGAGGGATCTCCACTCCCTCTAGACCTCTGGGGCCAAAGCTGATATCGGGTCCTTCGACCCTCTCTTTGCTGCAGCCCACGATGTGAATCTCAAGCCGCCGAGCGTGCGACTTCCTCGCTCGGTTGGAATCGTCGTCGGTCGTCCCACCGATGATCATGCCTATCTCCCCCTAAGCGGCATTGCTCCTGTTCTCCTCCTCTCGAGCCGAATGTCTATTCCGCTCGGTAGAGACTCGGGCGGGACTTGGATTGTTCCCACGCTGAGGCTGATGGTGGCGTGGTTCGGTTGTTGTCCTTTCTTCTTCCTTTTGGATGACTAATAGATGTCTGTGTCACCGATTAGGTGATGGGGATAGACAGCGATATCTCCGCGGGACTGGCCTGCTAGTTGCCAGGTTATAGTAGTCCCGGGTGTTGTGCATCGTCGACTGGTGGAAGGAGCAGAACATCGGCGTCCACATCTTGCCTTTTGCAGCCTTTGGACGAGCGGCCGCTACATGCTGCACAGCATGTGTCCTGGGCTCATGGTGTGGCAGGACTCCTCCTGATCGATGCTCCTTGAGGGGTTGATGACTACTCGGTTGCCACCGTTCAGAAGCTCCTGCGGGCTCGGTGGGTGTCTCCTTCTTCCTTGCTGCCTGGGCTTCTTCCACAATGATATATTCGTTGGCCTTCTTTTGTAGGTGGCCGAAGTGTTGGTCAGTTCTAGGAAAATCGTACCGGTTCCACTGTACAAAATTTTTGTACAAGTGTCAAACCTTTCCTTAAATAACCAATTGTGTTCTTTAGAAGTTAAATTAGGAATCACAGACGGAACTTAACATCATTGATTCCAAATTTAACTTATCTATTCTTGATGGTTTAGATTTGGATCGCAAGCGAAACTTAACACTATTGATCCAAATCCAACTATGTTATTAATCCCATTAAATATTAATTTCCAAAATTGGCTTCTAGGACTGCATGGCGAGGCACATGACCTTCTTGGGTATGGGAGCATCCACCACCGCCTAGACAAAGCCTTTTAAGGAAAGCTAATATTTAATTTCCTTAAATAACTCTAGGTTAACCAAAAAGAATAATCGAATTACAAATTCGAAAACAAAGAAAACACAAACTCGAAAACCTAATTCAAAATACTAGATCTAATGCCTCGTGTGTTTGGAATTCTTACAAAAAGAAATAACTAGCATGATACAGAAAACAATTGCTAATTATACCTTCTCTTTGTATGCTAATGACCTCGAGATCTTCTATCGTATTCCTCGCCTTGCATTGGACGTCATGTGGGCGATGATCTTCCAAGATGAACACCACCCAAAAGCAAAAGGGAAAAGAGAGGGAAGAGGGAGGGTCGGCCACACCAAAATCTCCAAGTAAGAGAATAAGAATTGTGTCTCATGAAGCCTCCTCACCCCTTCTTTTATATTACTTGCCCAAGGCAAATAAGGGAAGAATTTTTACAAAAATTAAAATCTTCCTCTTATTTTTTTCTTTTCCCTTTTTATTTTCCTTTTCTTTCCTCTTGATTGAATCAATCACCAAATCATTGGATAATGATTTTAATTTAATTCTAATTTGGCCGGCCACCTTGCTTGGGCACCAAGCAAGGGTGGTCGACCCCCTTAAAGAGGAATAAAATATTTTTTTATAAAATTTTACAAGAAGAAAAACTCTTATAAAATTTTACAAGCTCTCTTTCCTAAAGTAGGAGTTAAAAAAGGAAAGTTTTAAAAATTAAAATCATGTTTTAAAATTTAAAAAATCTCTTATAAAATTTCCTTTTTTAACATGGTGATAGAAAATTCAAATTTTAAAACTTCTCTTCCTTTTTTTCTTAAACCATGAAGATGGTTAAAAAAGAAAAGTTTTAAAACTTTTAAACTTTCTTTTAAAACATGTGACCTAATTCAAATAAGGAAAGTTTTTAAATTTAAAATCTCTCTTTTAAAACTTGTAGTTTTCTACAAAGAGAAGATTTTAAAAATTCAAAACACCCCTCCTTGTTTGAATTATTATGGCCGACCCCTACATGCTTGGGCACCAAGCAAAGGGGTCGGCCCCTTAAGAGGACAATGTGATCGGCCATTGCTTGGTCACCAAGCAATGGACCGGCCCCCTTCTTGGACACCAAGATGGGCCTTTCTTTGGATGGACTTGAGGTTTTAATGAGGCTACGACACGAACCTAGAGGAGAAATTGGTTTTGGCCTTTCGATGAGCTTGAGTATCCCGTGTTCGCCCCGAACACACAACTCAAGTTCATCGATAATAACTCATTCCACTAGAGAGTTATTATCGCACTACCGCACCAATCCTAAATTACATTATGGGCTCCTTCTTATCATGAGTGTGTTAGTCTCCCTGTGTTTAAGATAACGAATGTCCACTAATTAAGTAAGTTACTGACAACTCACTTAATTAATATCTAGCTCCAATAGTAGTACCACTCAACTTCATTGTCATGTCGAACTAAGTCTACCTACAGGGTTTAACATGGCAATCCTTATGAGCTCCTCTTGGGGGCATTCTCAACCTAGATAACTAGGACACAGATTTCTTCTATAATCAACAACACACACTATAAGTAATATTATTTTTCAACTTATCGGACATATTGATTTATCGAGCTAAACCTCACCCTTTGATAAGTCAAATAAATAAATATTAAATATATGTGCTTGTTATTATATTAGGATTAAGAGCACACACTTCCATAATAACTAAGATCTAGTTCTTTTATTAAGTCAGTACAAAAAGAACTTATCTAAAATTGTCCTACTCAATACACTTAAAGTGCACCAGTGTAATTTATTAATCAAGATAAATTAATACTTAATTACACTACGACTATTCCGATGGTTTGTTCCTTTCCATCTTAGTCGTGAGCAACTGTTTATAATTTATAAAGAACCGACAATTATGATCTTCTGTGTGTGACACCACATACCATATTATCTACTATATAAATTAATTGAACAATTACATTTAACAAATAAATATAGATATTGACCAATGTGATTCTTTTATTTCAAAAATAAATGTTTACAAAAGCTAGACTTTTAGTATACACTCTAACACGAAGTCCCTCGGCGACTTCCGAATGAGTGACTGGAAGAACTCTCCTTCGGTGAGCCCTTAGGTGAAGGTGTTCTCCAACACGTCCAAGGAGACCCTGGGATGTCCATTGCCACCTGATTGAAACGATGCATGTAGGCCCTCAATGCCTCTTTGGCCCTTGCTTGAGTGAGAACAAGTTCACGCTCATCTTCTGGTGGTGGCTGCTGTCGAAGTGGTGAAGGAATGCCACCTAGAAGTCCTTGAAGTTGTGGATCAATCCCTCCAACAATCTTTTGAACCAACGTTGTGCCGATCCAAAGAGAGTGGTGAGGAAGATCCGACATTTAACTCTATCAGTGTATTGAAGAAGTGTGGTCGCATTATCGAATTTGGCCAAGTGGTTGTCTGGGTAAGTGGTTTCGTTGTACTCTCCAATCGCCAGTGGAGTGTAGTGTTTTGGCAAAGGGTCATTCAGAATCCCCTCCGAAAACTGCTAATTGACCCGTTCAGACAAATCATCCTCTTTGGGTGCCTTCCCTTTCCTCGCATCCTGAACGGGCGCATCGTTTAAGGAAAACCCCTGATTCTTGTCCACTCTACCTTGTTCCTCGGATGGGGTCCTAAACAACGCTCTGTGGAAGGGGATAGGCGCATTGGGCTCATCCCCATACATGTCGGCGGACTTCTTGCTATTACCCCGAGTGGATACTCGATCCACTCGGTCAACCTGTTCGGTTGGTCGACCGACGGTTGATGTTGCTGGCTCCTGTGCTTAGCGTTCAACCATCACCTGTTGGCACTCGGCCAGCACTTGTTGTTACTGTTGCTCTACTATCTTCACTGCTCGAGCTTGTATCAGAATGTCGAGCTCCTCTTGTGTCAGCGTCACCATCATTAATCGTCTGGCGTCTTCCACCTTCCCGTTCAGATGTAGGTTCCGTTCCAACAGATGGCGCCAAAATGATCCAACACTCGCCCAACCATATACTTCATTTACTTTCCTAGTTCCATTTCTAGTTGCTACTTAGTTCATTCCTTACCTTGTTGATTTGTTTAGCTAATTATACGTGAGACATCTCTTGTGCTTATAACCAGTCCTTGTGGGATTGATATCTTTTTATTACTGACGATGAAACTGTGAACTTGCGGTTGCGTAACAGGGAGTGTCATGTATTGACACGGGAGCAAGAAGAGGCTTCTAATTCCGGGTCAAATGGAGAAGAAGATGGTGTCACCTCCACAAATCAATAAAAATCAACTGGAGGATCATGTGTCACCCCTACAAACAAAGGTATAACAATTTCAAGTTTAAATTATAAAATTCACATTATTTGCTTTGAGTGTAAGGAAAGAGGACACTATAAGAGCAAGTATTCAAAATTAGCCAAGAAGAAGGCCCAAGTGGCACCCAAGGACAAGGAGAAGCCCAAGAGAGTTGGTCCCGTGGAACGCAAGGGCAAGGAGCACATTGTGTGCTTCTCTTGCAATCAAAGAGGACATTATAGGAGTCAATGTCCTAAGGGGAAGAAACACACTAAAGCCCAAGGAGGAAGCTCAACTCAAGGGGGAGCTCTCAAGAGGAAACCCAAGGTATCATTTATTGAGTCTATTCCTTTAAGTAATGATAAAAAGCATACTAGGAATAGTTTATATCATTTTAATGCTATTTATCATGAAAATAGGAAGCATGATAGAGTTAAAGAAAATTATGTAGCTTATCATGCTAAAATCACTCAGTCTAAGGCTAGAAAAATAGATAACAAATTGGATAATAACTCTAAGGATTTTAGATATAGGCCTAAAAACAAAAATATTCATAGGAATCAAGAAAAATCAAAATCTAAGAATTTAAGGTTGGAAAACCAAGCCTTGAGGTCAAGGCTTGATAAATTAGAAAAGACCCTAAAGAAAATGGAAAATATTTTTAAGAGTCAAAATGAGCAAAACCTAGGTATAGATAAACAAGAGCCATCCTATGGCCATAGAGGTTTGGGATACAAACCTAAGGCTAAGAAGAATGTTGCTTCATACCATAGGATTGCATATAGTTATGGAACCAACCCTAGGTTTAGCGGTTAAGTTAAAAATACAAGAGAGGTTATCCCTAAGAGTATTTTTGCCAAGACCAACGTGACTAAGACTTTTAAGAAGTCAAAGAAAGTCACCAAGAAGGTCACAAGGGAAGCTATCCCTAGAGTTGATCTAGATAAAGTGACCAAGGCTTCTAAGAAACCTAGAAAGGTTATTAGGAAGGTATCTAGAGAGGTTATCCCTAATGAGTACCTAGGATATCCAAGGAGCATCAATAGGTTTTGGATTCTGAGGACCATATTCTCTACGCTCTAGATGGGTTTAGAGAGTGTCAACTCGGTAGGGTGGTTAACCCAGCCTTGATAAAGTTGGCACTTGGAGGCATTTTCAAGATTTTTGTTAACGTTTGAAAATGAAAAGGATGAATTGATTACTCTTTAGAAGAGTAAAATGTGCCAAAATTTGAGAAATTGGACTTAATTTTAATTAGCACGACAAAACAAGAGTAAAAGAAATACCAAGTTGGGTTTTGGCATTGTTTTGAGGAAATGAGGGCAAATCTAGGATCAATTTTAAGTTTAGCTAAGGATTAAAGATACTTAGATAGAATATGTAGGTATATTTTATTTATGCTAAATTGTCATTCCTTATTTGCTCATCATATGCCATGACATCATTTTTTTGCATTCATGCTTATCATGAAAAATAAATAAAAATATCATGTCATGTCATACATACATCATGTATCTATAGTATATTTTCTTTTAAAAATTTACTTATTTTAATGTATGCCATAAATCATCATGTATTATTTTAATTTCCTTGTAATTAAGGACAATAACATTTACTAACAAGTGACATCCTAGGTGGATGCTTATAATTCCTAAAATGCCTAGATAGATATGCATGATCCCTAGTTTAGGGAAAAATCAAAATCTACATCTCACAAACACTATAAGGTGACTTGTATGTGTTTTAATGCACATTAGATATAAGTGAGATGTTAGGATGATGAACAAGACTCAAGATATTGATTTAGTGCATCTATTTGAATTTTGATTTCATCAAAACACATAGTTGTGTGTACTCTAACTATTGGGAAAGCTAATATACAAGTCATGTGAATTAAGTTCAAAGAACATGGTTGAAAATTGGTTTTGAAAAATATTTTAAATATACTTTGGAAAACCTTGGTGAATGCTATCTTTTGATAGTAATCATCATTGAAAAGTAAGACACAAACTTGGAAGAAACATTGAAGTTTTTACAAGATTTCAAGTTTATATCAATCTTTGAAAATAGGAAGTATTTTCTTAGAAAATTATTTTTCCTTGGTAGTATATACCCTAAATAATGTCTACAAGAAGTTTCATGATTTTTAGAATTTTGTAGAATTTTTAGGGCATTTTTGAATTTCGTTTGAAACTAGATTTCAGAAATTTAGAAACCCAATCAATCATCTGATCGATTAGGCAGACTCAATCGATCAGTCGATCGATTGAGAAAGGGGATTTTCGTGAGCAAAAGCTTATTGATCGATCAACCGATTAATTTAACCCTGGCTAGATCGATTAGTCGATCGATTCAAAGGCATTTTCGGTGAACAGAAGCTCGCGGAATCGATCAGGCAATCGATTGAAATGGTGTCAATCGATTGAGCCCCAACCCCAATCAATTGAGAAGGCTGATTTTGGCTGGGAAAGCCTGAGTTTAGCACTTTAAGCCATTTTTAGCCCCTTTAACCACTCGTAACCCCTTGGAACATATTTATACAAATTTAAGGGTGGTTTTCATGATGAAAACGAGGAGAATGTTGGATCAAAAGCGCTAGAGGGGGGGTGAATAACACTCGTGGCTTTCACTTGTTTCAGATTCAGAAAAATGTTCGAGTTAGAAATAGCGAAAATGAGAAACAGAATAAGCACAAACACAGAGAGACACCAAGAGTTTACTAGGTTCAGAGCCTAGGGCGACTCCTACTCCAAAGCCCGCGATCGTTGATCGCTTTCGGTGGGCAACAACTATAATATCGAGAAAGTGTACAAGTATAATAGTTTACAGCTCAAATTAAGACAATGTCGACAATACAAGAGATGAATGGAAATTAGTCGTCAGTTGTCGGAGCAGCAGAGCGTTGCTTGAGCGTTCAGAGCAGCGTATGAGTGCACAGGATGTTCTGATCGAGTTCGGTTTTTGGATGCTTCCTGAGGCTCCCTTTTATAGGCTCTGCAAGACTGATCCAGATCCCCAAGTCTTGGGATCAGGTTTGACCCTAGGTGGATCGGTCGACCGATCCTCGTGTTCGGTCGACCGATCCTCGCGTTCGGTCGACCGATCAGGCGGTCTCCTCCTATCCGATCCGCCCGATCCGCTCGCTCCGCTTTGATCTGGTCAAGATTTATCCCTGGTTCGGTCGACTGAAACCCCGGTTCGGTCGACCGATCCCCTGGTCGAGCCCGGTCCACTCGCTGGAAGTCCGATCAGCTGCTTTGGGGGTTCGGTCGACCAATAACCCGGTTCGGTCGACCGATCCCGGTCAATTCTGACCCTGCACAGAATTTGTTAGAAACGTTCTCCTGCAAAACAGAGTTAAAATATAGCAGATATATAAGTAAATAGATTGACAGTCTTCGGAGTGTCCAATTCTGACTTCGGATTTCCGTCCAAAAATCCGTGGTCGAACTGACGTCTACTGTTCCCTCTAGCGGGGAACGCGTCCTCACCTACTCCACTCAGGAGAAGTTACCTTTTGCCAGTTCAGTCCTCCAGACCGACTGGACTTTTGCTCGGCACTCGAATCTTTCGGTCTTCATGCTGGACGCCTGCTCCACGACTCGTCCAGACTTTCACCTGGTTCGCGACACCAGGATTTCCACCTAGGGTTACCACCCCCTAGGGTTTTTGCCCGAAGCTCCGACCTGCCAAGACTTTCTGCCTAGAGTTACCACCCCCTAGGACCTAGGGTTACCGCCCCCTAGAGTTTTCCATCTGCCTAACCGTAGCTAGGACTTTCCTACAAAGCTCAATCAACATATCAAATAACACCACACCTTAACTTTGAATCCTTTTGCCATTATCAAAACTCGGGTTCGATCGTCGGATGCTTCCCGCACCAACAATCTCCCCCTTTTTGATTATGGTAACAAAAATTCAAATTTAAGTAAAATAATGCTATAAAGAATTTTCAAAGAACAATACAAGCATGATAGTATAAATTAAGTACAGTAAGTGAAGAACTCCCCCTTAATTAAAGCTCCACTTTAAATTTCTTTGAATTTTCTTAACTTCTTTTGAATTTTCTTATACTCTCCCCCTTTGCCATATATCAAAACTTACTTATACTCTCCCCCTAAGTTATTAGTATAACTTGGCTAAAAAGAAATTTAGACTTAGAGAATATTAGTTTGTCACAAAATCTTCTTAGCTAATACTTAAAGAGAACAGATATGTAAAATATTAAAACACTTAGCTAAGTGAACAAATGTTTATAAAAAAATAAGAAAATAATCTTAAGATCATTTGAATTTAGCTAAGTTAATACACTTAGCTTTTTAGAATAAATTTCAAGGCTTAGTTAATAATCTTAAGATCAAAACTTAGCTTTTTTGGAACAAATGTTGTAAACTAAAATTTTCAAGGCTTAATTATAGAAAAAAAATTGGCTAAAGGAAGGTTGAAACATAATTTAGCAGAAAGGATTTGAAAAAAAAATGTAGAAACTTTAGGATAAAAGATGTTTAACAGGAAAGAGAAAAAAATCGATTTTAAAACTCCTTGATTAAATAAGTTTAGGTAAGGCCACTTTCACAGCTAACATTCAAAGAATCCTACAGTTCAAGCATGAGTAACTTCAATTCCTTAGCCACATGTCTAACCATTAGCTATTCGCTGTTTACCTAGAGGGCAACAATTTTCACTTGGTTAGTCAAGTTAAGTCAGTGATCCAGTTAGATTTGACTAAGACAGGATTACTTAACTTGATTAATGTCTTTTTAGTATTTAACGCCCAGACTTATGTCGATGCACTGACATAAGCATTCTGAAGTCCAGGCAGTACCCTATGCATCTCACACCATTCTAAGTATTTTTCAATCAGGGGATCCTATAATTTTGTGAGATGAATTAAGTTAAATTATAAGGATTGGTTTAACTTTGTGTTAGATTCAGATTTAGTTTTGGGCTCAACAAATAGGAATTCTTCAGATAAACTTCTGGGCTATAGTGAGTCACTTGGACATCATTAAAGTAACCATGCCTTCGAGATTTTCCAAATAGTCCTATTCACTAAACTTAATACAAAACCTTTGTCTAACTGGTTAGGATCCATTAAAGGTAGCTTCAGTTAATTCCACTTAGTCAAATGCACCAGGTTAAAGACATATCTTCCTAGACATGCATAGACTAAGCTTCTCTAATGTACTATCATCCAAAATTTCACTAGTACCATAGGTCAAGTTAAACTCGTTCCCTTTCTAATTAGTTCTAATTACCCTGCCGGGTAGCTTGGTTTGGGTTACCCTGCCGGGTATGTTAGTTTTGGAGGTGCCAGCTATTTTGAAGCTTCCACCTAAATTATTGATAATTTTATATAATTTTATTTAATTTATAGATTAGATTTTTAATTATATTCTAATTATGTTCTTTTAATGATTTATCTGTTTATTAATACAATTTTTCTTTTGGCTTCCCCTGGATCATAACCTCGATATGGTCTATCAAGGTAATGTACTTGATCCTTGGGAACCCAATATTAACCAAGTCCAACTTGATTAACTAAGTTGGACTTGGGTACCCAGGCTTGAACTATCTTACTATTTGGTCTATTAACTAAAGATAGATAGGATCGATATTTAGTTTTAAATCCTAATCCAGATCTGTTGTAAATGGCTCTTTTTCCAAGAATTAGGTTAAGGTTCTTGGAGCCCAAAGAAAACCGTTCCAACATTTTATTCAAATCCTTGACCTGAGTTTTTAGGCTGAAATTTTCTTCCTCAAGCTTTTGGACTTGAGTTGAGTTTCCAGTCTGAACTGGGTCAGGCAAGGATTCGAAGTTAGTCACTTCTTTAAGGGTTGTTACCTCCTTTAGAAGTGACTTGATTCTAATGTTTGATTTTGCTAATTTTCACTTTAAATAATTTACTAAATTGTGCAAACGCGGGATACTTACAGCGGGGTCAGGCCCTTCGGAAATGGATACGGATCCATGGCTTCTCTCGGACTCAGCCTCCGATTCGTCCTCGCTTCTGGATTCTTTGATCTAGTCCTGGGCTGTCATCGCGAGAAAACTCGTCTGTTCGAGTTCTTCGTCATCGGATTCTTCCGAGGATGACTCGTCCCAGGTCGCCTTTAGAGCATTCTTTTTCCGTTGCTGCTTCTTTGCATCCTTTTGATTTGGGCAGTTGGCTTTGATGTGCCCCTTCTGATTGCAGCCGTAGCATGTCACTTCGAATTTTACCTTTGACTTTGGTTGAGCCTCCTTGGATTGAATTGCCTTCTTGAGGTCCTTCTTGGTGAAGCCTTTCTTTTTCTTGTAGAGTTTCCTTACTAGGTTAACGAGTTCAGTCGTAAGTTCGTCTTCTTCATCGTCTGAGTCAGGCTCTTCTTCTGACTCTAGTTCAGTTCTGCGCCTCGACCTCGGTTCACGCATTCTACTGCTACCTGCAACCAAAGTTATACCCTTCTCGACCGACCGTGCATTAGTCTGCTCATGCAGTTCAAATTCAGAAAAGAGTTCATCTAATTTAATTGAAGACAAGTCCTTGGATACCTTGTACGCATCTACCATGGATGCCCACAAGGTATTCCGAGGGAAGGCGTTGAGTGCATACCTTATTACATGTATGTTCTCCACTTTCTGTCCTATTATGTGGAGTCCATTCAGCAGATCTTGAATTCTGGCATGAAGCTGGCTTGCTGTCTCTCCTTCCTGCATTTTGATGTTATATAATTTATTGAAAAGCAGATCTCGCTTACTTACCTTGGTTTCTGATGTGCCCTTGTAGTTCGATTAGCTTTTCCCATAGCTCTTTTGCACTTGAGAACGATCATACTCTGTTGAGTTCCTCCTTTGTCAGACCACACTGGAGTATGCAGGTTGCCTTTGTGTTCGCCTCTACTTTCTTTATTAAGGATGCATCATAGTTCTGGTATGATACTAATTTGCCTGAGTCGTCAAGTGAGAGTTCGAGGCCTGACTTGGTGATCATCCAGACTTCGAACTGGGTTTGCAGGTACGCCTCCATCCGACCCTTCCAGTACCCGAAATCGTCTCCGGTGAAGAGCGGTGGTCGAGCGGTGCTATAACCTTCTTGAAGTACCATTTTAACGCCTGCACACAGAGAAAGGGGAAAAAAATATGTTCCAAGAGTTGGTCTTGGATTAGCAGTGCGGGATATATAATAATAAAAAAAATGAACTCGAGTGGTGTTGCACCAACTTCGAGTGAAAGTTGATTCGAACAAAAAAAAAAGACAGATTGGAATATAGCAATTATGCTAATTCCAATCGACTCCGAAAAATTTAAAAGACACCACGAAAAATTGCTTGATTGGTGGTTGCACCAAATTGAAGTTACCCCGCTCCGATACCAATTGTTGGATCGAAAGCGCTAGAGGGGGGGGTGAATAGCGCTCGTGTCTTTCACTTGTTTTGAATTCAGAAAAACATTCAAGTTAGAAACAGTGGAAATGATAAACGGAATAAGCACAAACACAGAGAGACACCAAGAGTTTACTTGGTTCGGAGCCTAGGGCGACTTCTACTCCAAGGCCTATGATCGTTGATCGCTTTCGGTGGACAACAATTATAATATCGAGAAAGTGTACAAGTATAATAGTTTACAGCTCAAATTAAGATAATACTGACAATACAAGAGATGAATGGAAATTAGTCGTCAGTTGTCGGAGCAGCAAAGCGTTGCTTGAGCGTTCGGAGCAGCGTATGAGTGCATAGGATGTTCTGATCGAGTTCGGTTTTTGGTTGCTTCCCGAGGCTCCCTTTTATAGGCTCTGCAAGACTGATCCGGATCCCTAAGTCTCGAGATCAGGTTTGACCCGAGGCGGATCGGTCGACCGATCCCCGCGTTTGGTCGACCGATCAGGCGGTCTCCTCCTATCCGATCCGCCCGATCCGCTCGCTCTGCTTCGATCTGGTCAAGAGTTACCCTGGTTCGGTCGACCAAAAACCTGGTTCGGTCGACCAATCCCCTGGTCGGCACGGTCCACTCGCTGGAAGTCCGATCAACTGCTTTGGGGGTTCGGTCGATCGATAACCCGGTTCGGTCGACCGATCCCGATCAATTCTGACCCTGCACAGAATTTGTTAGAAACGTTCTCCTACAAAACATAATTAGAATATAGCAGATATATAAGTAAATAGATTGATAGTCTTCGGACTGTCCGATTCTGACTTCGGATTTCCATCCGGAAATCCTAGGTCGAACCGACGCCTACTGTTCCCTCTAGCGAAGAACACGTCCTCACCTACTCCACTCAGGAGAAGTTACCTTTTGTTAGTTCGATCCTCCAGATCGACTGGACTTTTGCTCGGCGCTCGAATCTTTCGGTCTTCATGCTGGATGCTCACTCCACGACTCGTCTAGACTTTCACCTGGTTCGCAACACAAAGATTTCCACCTAGGCTTACTGCCCCTAGGGTTTTTGCCCGAAGCTCTGACCTGCCAAGACTTTCTGCCTAGGGTTACCACCCCCTAGGACCTAGGGTTACCACCCCCTAGGGTTTTCCATCTGCCTAACCGTAGCTAGGACTTTCCTGCAAAGCTCAATCAACATATCAAATAACACCACACCTTAACTTTGAATCCTTTTGCCATTATCAAAACTCGGGTTCGATGGTCGGATGTTTCCCGCACCAACTGAGAATTGGTTAAGGAACACTAGACTGAAGTTTAAGATGAGGTTGGTTTCAATATTGAATCTTTTAAACCTCAAGACTTGAAGTTTTTGGGTTTCATAAAGGTTTAGGGACTCCAAGTCATTATTGGTGCAATGACAAAAGTTTGGAGCATGTCTTTAGGGGGAGTTACTTTTTAAGGACATGAAAATTAATTTGTTTTCAAACACCTTGGAAGGTGGTTAACATTCTTTAGAGTAAATGCTCAAAGTTGAGCATTGAAAAATAATGAAGAGTTGATATCTTTGTTATTAAGTTGTGAATGCTCAAGGATGAGCATTATGAAGTGGATTAATGCTCAAGGGTGAGTATTGGCTACAATGAAGGATATGGACCTTTATTGTTAGAATGATGAATGCTCTAGGATGAGCATTGTGAAGAGGCTTAATGCTCAAGGGTGAGCATTGGATACAATGAAGGGTATGTGACTTTTATTGTGGTGTTGTGAACAACGAGTAAAGTTGTGAACAATGTATGAATAACTCTTCAGGGGGAGAGCTTTTGATGTGTGCCAATAGGGGAAGAATGTAGGGTTTAAGTGTTGGTTGCTACTCGGAAAACCTAGAGGTTCCACTGTACAAGAATTTTGTACAAAGGTCTGAACCTTTTCCTAGCTACCATGTATTCTTTTAAATTAAATTTTAGATCGCCTGCGGAACTTAACACGTTTGATCCAAAACTTAATCTATTTGTTCTTTTAGGTTTTGACTTGGGTCTCCTGCGGAACTTAACACGTTCGACCCAAATCACCTCAAGTTATTAATTCCATTAAATATTAATTTCCATAATCGGTTCCCAGTACTGACGTGGCGAGGCACATGACCTTCTTGGATATGGGAGCAACCACCACCGACTAGACAAAACCTTTTATAGAAAGCTAATATTTAATTTCCTAAAATAACTTTAGGTTAACCGAAAAGAACAATCAAATCACAAGGAAAAGAAAAAACAAAAGAACACAACATCGAAAAACATATTCGAAATTCTAGAATCGTAAGCCTCTTGTATTTGGTATTATTTCCATAAATAACTAGCATGATGCGGAAAGAAAAATTACTAGTTATACCTTCTAGAAAGACCTCTTGATCTTCTACCGTATTCCTCTTCTAACCTCGGACGTTGTGTGGGCAACGATCTTCCGAGATGAGAAACCACCAAGCACCTTCTTCTCCTCCTAGCTAGGTTCGGCCAACACAAAGAAGCTTCACCAATGACGAAGAACAAAACACCAACCAAGCTCCAAGGGATACAAGTTTTCTCTCCTTCTTCTTCTTCTTCTTCTCCGAGTAGTATCCGGCCACCATTAGAGCTCCAAGCCAATAGAGAAGGTTCGGCCACCACCAAGAGGAAGAAAAGAAGAGAGGTTGGCCGACCATAACACCAAGGAAAAGAGGGAGAGAAATAGAATAGAGTCCTTAGCCTTGAAGCCTCCTCTACCCCCTCTTTTATAATCCTTGGTCTTGGCAAATAAGGAAAATTTAATAAAAAACTTCCTTAATTCTTTTGCCATTGAAAAAGAAAATTTATTTAATTAAAACAATTTTTCTTTTCAATTTTGCAATGGTCGGCCACACCATATAATCTCCAAGCAAATAAAATTTTAAACACCAATTAAAACTTCCTTATTTGCTTCCGAAAATTTATAAAAATTTATCAATAATTTTTATCCCTTCATGATTGGTTTATAAAAAGGAAATTTAATAAATTAAAATCTTTCTTTTAAACATGTGGATAAAAAGAAAGTTATCTCTATAAATTAAAATCTCTTTTAATTTACAAATAAGGAAAGATATCAAATCTTTTCTTAATCTTTTGTAGAAACTTATAAAAGAGAATATTTAATTTTAAACTCTCTTTTAAATCATGAACATGATTAAAAAGGAAAGTTTTCTTAAAATTTAAAATCCTCCTTTAATCAACAAATAAGGAAAGATTTCAAATTTTAAACTCTCTTTTAAACATGTAGATGATTTACAAATAAGGAAAGTTTTTACCAAAAATTAAAACCATCCTTTTAAACTACAAATAAGGAAAGAGATTAATCTCTTCTCTTAATCTTTTGTAGAAAGCTATAAAAGAAAATTTTTAATTTTTAAACTCTCTTTTAAAATCATGATATCCACATAAGAAATAATTTTAATAAAAATCCTTTATAATATTCTAGTGGCCGGCCACCTAAGCTTGGGACCCAAGCTTTGGCCGGCCACCTACATGGCTCATCCACTTGGTCTTGGTCGACCCTAGCTTGGGTTCTAAGCTATCTTGGCCGGCCCCATTGGATGGGTAAGAATGTGGGTATGCGGTGGGTATAAATCTCTATATACTAGAGGCTACGATAGGGACCGAGAGGAGGAATTGATTTTGGTCTCCTGATAAAATTAAGCATCCCGTGTTCGCCCCGAACACACAACTTAATTTTATCAATAATAATTCATTCTACTAAAGAACTATTATTGAACTACCGCACCAATCCCAAATTACATTTTGGGCTCCTTCTTATTATGAGTGTGTTAGTCTCCCTGTGTTTAAGATAACAAATGTCCACTAATTAAGTAAGTTACTGACAACTCACTTAATTAATATCTAGCTCCAAGAGTAGTACCACTCAACTTCATCGTCATGTCGGACTAAGTCCACCTGCAGGGTTTAACATGACAATCCTTATGAGCTCCTCTTGGGGACATTCTCAACCTAGATCACTAGGACAGAGGTGTAACTAATTTGGAGTCTCCCCCTGAATTATTGAACATTTTAAGTTTAAGTTTTAGGTTTATGTCGATTACTTTTATAATTATAATATACTTGATTATAATTTTTGTTTATATTGTATTTGTTTAAGTTAGGTTTGAATAACTTAAGGTTTTTCTTTTGTTTTGTATTGATTTTTGAAGATTTAACTTTAGAGATTAAGGGAGATGGTTTATTATGATTTATATAATAAATTTTATCTTTAGGTATATAATATTGATTGAGTCCTACTTGCATTGTTAGACACGCTTTTGAAACTCAAGCTTTACTTTGATTTTTATTTTGGTTAACTAAAGATATAAAGGATTTGTTGGTTGAGCTGGGCTTATATCCAAGTTCGAACTTGTTGTACACCAGCTACCCGGTCAGCCCGTCGACCTAGCAACACTGAGTTAGCACAATATATATAAAAATAGTACAGTAAACCTAGGGTTACCTCCCTAGGGTTGTCTTGCTTCACTCACTAGGACTTTCATTGCCCGACTTCACTCACCGGGACTTTCACCACCTAGCTTCACTCACTAGGGCCCGACTTCACTCACCGAGACTTCCACCACCTAGTTTCACTCACTGGGGTCCGACTTCACTCACCGGGACTTCCACCACCTAGCTTTTGGTTAGAACTTACCTTTGCTAGTCATCTAGTCATGACCAGACTTCTCTCTCCCAAACATCAAGTCCTGTTTGGGTCAACCCTTGGTCAAATTAACCAAACTTAAGTATATTGTTAAACATTGAAACCCTAGAGGTCGATTGCACCAACACAGCTGACTGACAATCTCAACTTCCTGTATTTTGACATTAAATAATTTATTTAAAAATAAGTCTTTTTTTGTTACCTTAGCGGTGTTGGTTCCCTCGTGCAATTCTATGAGTTTGTCCCAAAGTTCCTTTGTATTTTCGTGTGGGTCGACGCGATTCAACTCTTCTTTTGTTAGTTCCGCACTGAATTGTGTTGAGTGCTTTGAAATTGATCTGTGCCTTTTTCTTCATTTCTGGATTCCAATGTTCCGGGTCCACTAGAATTCTAACATTGTTGACTAGAGCTTTGTAGCCTCTAGTCATACAGAACCACTGGTCAAAGTCGGTCTTTAGGTACACCTCCATCCGCTTCTTCCAGTAAGGGAAGTCGTCATCGTTGAATAGGGGAGGATGAACGGTGTTGTACCCTTCAAGTTGTGTCATTTCATGGCTGTAGAAAGAAAAACTAAAATGAGGTACCAAGACTTGGTTTTGGATTAGCAGTGTTTGAGATAAATAAAATGTAGAAAAATTTGAAAGGTATTGCACCAATCTCAATTTAAAACTGAATGAAAGCAATTATCTGAATAGGTAAAGTTTTATCAAGAAGGGGAGCCTTGGCGCAACGGTAAAGTTGTTGCCATGTGACCAAAAGGTCACGGGTTCGAATCTTGGAAACAACCTCTTGCAAAAAGTAGGGTAAGGCTGATTACAATGGATCCTTCCCCGGGGCCCTACATGGCAGGAGGTTCGTGCACCGGGCTGTCCTTTTTTTAGGTAAAGTTTTATCAATTTAGATAGAACAGAAAAAATGGTTATTCCCCCTACTTGATTGACGGTTGTACCAAATCAGAGCAAAACCTGCTCTGATACCACTTGTTGGATCAAGTTGCACGTGAGAGGGGGGTGAATCATGTGGTTTTCAAAAATTCTCTTTTCATTGTTTTAAAATTAGAGTACAAACGCAACGGAAAAGAAAAAACATGAAAAGCAAGCACGAGAGGAACACAAGCAGTTTAATTAGTTCGGAGCTTTCGGCGACTCCTACTCCAAGACCTAGGTCGCGCAGACCTATCGATGGGCAATTCACTATAAACCTCCTCTGGTACCTTCAAGAGAGGGAATGAAGTACAAGTAAAGTTAGACCAAGTGCAACACCCTACACTTGTCCTTTTGCAATATTTAATTATACAAAAAAAAAAATTACTAACATTTTGGAGATTGAAGTGGGAGTGCTCATGTCGATGTCGGGCTGCAATTAGAAGTCCTCGGAGCAGTTGTCGGGCATAGCAGCTTTGTAGCGGAGTCGTAGCAGAAGCCTGGAGCAGTAGGAAGTTCAATCAGATGTGTGGTAGATCGTATAGGAGTTGTTGAAGAAGCTTTGGGTGAGCAACCTTAAATAGAGCATGGAAGGCGCCTCTAATGAGGCAAGTTTGATCCTGAATAGTCCGGGACTTATTGGCTGTGACACCAAAATTTTATCCTGTGGAAGGCGCTTGATGGCGCATTCGAACACTGTTCATCCAAAGGTAATTTTCTTTTTTTGCTCTACAAAATAATATTAGTACAAAAATAGCCTCAAAAACAAGTATTGGGGCAATTTAATAATAATATAGAGTAGTAATTAGTTCTTGTCCTTCCAGGATCAGGAACTAGTCAAGATCTCAGCTTAGGGATCCCAAATGGACCTAAACTGGACTGACGCCCACTGTCCCTTCAATCGGGACACGCCCTCATTTGGTCACTCTCCTCCAGTGACTTACCTTAACTTACCAATTTGCCAGACATCCGGTCAGCCCGTTAACATGTTTAGACTTTGTGTCAGCTATCTGGTCGGCCCGTTGACCTAGCTGAACTTCATACCAGCTATCCGATTGGCTCGTCGGCCTAGCTAGATTTCATACCAGTTATCTGGTCGGCCCGTCGACCTAGCTGGATTTCGTACCAGCTATCCGGTCGGCCCATTGACCTAGCTGGATTTCCTACACACTCAATCAAGTGGTTAGATCATGACGGAACCTAACTTAACTTACTTGTCATTCATCAAAACTCGAGTTAGACCATTAGTGTGAACCACACCAATAGTATCTATATATTCACGTATAATCATATCACCATCTCCATAAACTAAGAACATATCCTTATTTCTTCTTAAGTACTTAAGAATCATCTTGATAACCACCCAATGATCCAATCTTGGATATGATTGGTATCTTCTTGTAACACTCAGAGCATATGATACATCGGGCCTAGTACATAATATAGCATATATGATAGATCCTACTGTGGGCGTATAAGGTATCTTATCCATGCAAATCCTCTTGTCTTCTATACATTGACATATAGAATTTGAAAAGTGAATTCCATGCCTCATAGGTACGAAACCTTTTTTGGATTCAGATATGCTAAACCATTTTAGCACTCTGTCTATATATGTTGACTGTGAAAGATCAAACAACCTTTTTGATCTATCTCTATAGATTTTCATTCCAAGGATGTAAATTGCTTCTCCCATATCTTTCATGGAGAATATTTTGGATAACCAAATTTTAACTGACTGTATAACTGGCACATTATTTTCTATGAGTAATATGTTATCAATATATAATCATACGACCACACTCCCACTAACCTTTTGATACACACAAGGATCATCTGGATTTTTTGAGAAATTAATTCTTTAATTGCCTCGTCAAAATGGATATTCCAACTCCTGGATGCTTGCTTTAGTCCATAAATGGACCGTTGAAGCTTGCATACTTTATTTTTGTCAACAGATGTGAAACTTTTTAGATTGTATCGTATACACGTCCTTGAGCAGATTTTCATTAAGGAAAGTTATTTTTACATCCATTTGTCATATCTCATAATCATGATGAGTTGATATGGATAGGAGTATCCGAATGGATTTATGTATGGCTAGAGGTAAGAAGGTTTCGTCATAGTCGATGCCTTGTCTTTGACGACAGCCTTTCACTACCAACCTTGCCTTGTAGGTAATTACATTACCATCCATGTCGGTTTTCTTCTTGAAAATCCACTTGCACCCTATAGGCGTAATGCCTTCAGGTGGGTTCATCAAATTTCAAACTTGCTTTTCGTATATGGAATCCATTTCTGACTTCATGACTATAAGCCACTTGTCCTTTTTTGAACTATTCACAGTCTCTTCATAATCAGTAGGTTCTACATCTTCAATGAGTAACACATTATTTGATTCTCTTACATGAGATCCATATCTCTCAGGAATATTGTGTGTCATACCTGATCTACGAGGAGGTTGTGTCATAATTGATTGTGGTTCTTGACTAGATATCTCATTAGTATTTATTGAAGTCTCTTGAACTTTATCGAGTTCAACCATACTCCCACTTGCTTCCTGTAAGAGAAATTCTTTCTCTAAGAAGGTAGCATACCTTGAAACAAACTCCATTTGTTCCAAGGGGTGATAGAATTGGTAACTCTTAATTTCCTTAGGCTATCCAATAAATAAACACTTATCAGACTTAGTGTCCAACTTGTTTGATATAGTCCTCTTCACATGAGCAGGACATCCCTATATCTTTAAATAAGATATGAGGGGTTTCTTACTAGTCCATACCTCATATTGAATAGTTGAGATTGCCTTGGTTGGGACTCTGTTTAGCAAGTAAGCAGCTGTCATGAGTGCATAACCCCAAAAGATTTTGGGAAGATTTGCATGATCCATCATTGACCTAACCATGTCCAACAAGGTTCGGTTACGTCTTTTCGATACACCTTTATGTTGTGGCGTATATAGCGGAGTATATTGAGACAATATACCATTGTCCCTTAGATAATCTTAAAACTCTTGGTTTAAATACTCACCACCTTGATCAAATCAAAGTATCTTGATATTTTTTACCAAATTGTTTCTCTATTTCATTTCTGAATTCTCTAAACTTTTCAAAGACTTCAGACTTGTGTTTCATTAGATACACATACTCATAACGAGAGTGATCATCAATGAAAGTAATGAAGTAGCTATAACCTCCTAGTGCATGAGTAGACATTGGTCCATATACATTGCTATATATGAGCCCAAGTAACTCATCAACTTGTTCACCCTTTCCAGAAAAAGGTAACTTTGTCATCTTGCCTTTTAAACATGAATTGTATGTATCAAATGTATCTAATTCAAATGATTTGAGAACTACAATCTTTTGCAATTCGGACATGCGTTTCTTGCTTATATGGCCAAGGTGACAATGCCACGAGTAAGAGCTTAATTGATTATCTAATTGGGCGTGTTTATTACTCGTATCGATATTGAACGTGTCACTGATCTATCTACCGTGTAGATGTCATTGCATAAAGTTCCAGTGTCATAAAGAACATCATTCAACGTTATATAACAACAATTGTTACTAAAAGTCAAATGGAAACCTTTTCTATTTAAACAATAAATAAAAATAATGTTCTTTATTAATGCGAAAATAAAATAATAATTATCTAGTTTTAAGACAAGTCCACTAGGAAGCTGTAACAAGTATGTTCCGATAGCGACTGCAACAACCTTTGCTCTATTCCTAACTCGTAGACTTGTTTCACCCTTGATGAGTCTTCGCTATTCCTTAGCTCATGTATGTCATTATCTATATGTGAGCCACACCCATAGAGCTGTCGGACGGGTCAACCCGTGGCGGGGCGGGTCGGCCCGTGGCGGGCTAACCATTTGGCGGGGCGGGGCGGGCCAACCCGCCAACTTGGCGGATTGGGAAATTTCCAACCCAACCCATTCTAAGGCGGGTTGCGGGTTTGGCAGGCCAACCCGCGAGCCCATCAAAATTTTTTTAAAAAAATAAAAAATATTTCATATCTTTGACATTTTACTTCGAAAAAGTTTTCTATAATTAAATGTATACATAAACATGTATTTTAAATATAAATGAACACAAACGAGTACTTATGTTGGATGAAAAGTACTATTTTTATTTCAAAATTATAACAAAGAAAGATAATAAATTGCCTAAAACTTAACTTACATATGTTTTTCAACCCGCGGGCCAACCCAAGCCCAAGCGGGCCGACCCGCGCGGGTCGTGGGCCTAGGCGGGTCGGTCCACGGCGGACTTGGGTTGATAAAATTCCAACCCAACCCGCTTAAATTGTTTGGCGGGGCAGGCCAACCCGACGGGCCCAACCCAAATTGACTGCTCTACACACCCAGTATCCAATATCCAAGTATCTGAGAAAATAGCATGATAATTAATAACAAAAATACCTGAAGAGGATGGGGCATCAGATGTCTTATTCTTTTTCATAGATTCAAGATAGATCTTGCAGTTTCTTCAACAGTGTCCCATCTTGCCACAATGATGGCATGAGTCCTTTTGTGTCGGTTCTACTGTCTTGACCTTTTTGCTCTTCCCTTAGCCTGATGTTTTGGTTTCCTCGTAGAACATTTCTTGAAGGAGTCTACTAACATCATAGTTTTTTGTTCACCTTTAACAAAAAAACTCTACAGTCTTGAGTATATTAATCATCTTGGGAATGGTCGATTCCAAATTGTTCATCTGATAGTTCATCACAAATTGTGAATAACTTTTTGGTAAATTATGTAGAATTAAGTCAATACTTAACTCATGATCCATTGTAAAACTGAGTGATGCTAAATGCTCTATGTAGTCATTCATCTTTAGTACATATTGTACTGCGGACGAACCCTCTTGCATCTTTGAGCAAAAGAGAAACTTAGAGACCTTGAACCTTTCGGATCCAGCTTGCTCATCAAATACCTTACGAAGATGATAAACAATATCATAAATATCCAAATGCTCATGTTGTTTCTGTAGTTCAGGAGTCATAGCAGCTAGCATGATACAACTTACAAGTACAGAATCATCCTTATGTTTCTGAAGGACCAACAATTGGTCCGCAATTGCATCGACATCAAGACTTGTGAGAAGAGGCTGATCAAGGACATAAGCTAGTTTCTCAGTTTTCAGAACAATTCTCAAATTTTGAAACCAATCCAAGAAGTTTGGCTCAGTCAGTTTATTCGAGTCTAAAATTGAACGCATATTAATAAAAGTCATAATTAAATGATTAACTTAGAAATACAAAAACGAGAATATATAAGAGACATGATATTATTTATGTAAATAATTTACATAAAGCTTGCTTATTTATCAAATTCAAATACCTTTATTTTTTAATTCGAGAAATGGTAAGTTTTCTCCAAGTGGGTTAATATCCACTATAGATAAGAATAACCTTGACTTTGGCCAACAAGGCGTTCTTAGCTATAGTGGTAGGTAACAAGTTTACCAATTGCATATCACTTCTATCCAACTGTCACACTATGCTAGCAATTGATTGATCTTCGCATAAACATCGGGTTGTTAATACATTAATAAGTATACATCAAATGCATATCACCCAACTTCACCTCTAACTATATTAATCATGGCTTTGATACAACAAATCAACGTTTCAAGTTTAAAATCGACTTGTTAATCATGAGATTATATCTCTATGGTTTGAACATATTTAATTTAAAGTTTGAGCTTGACATATTTAATTTCTAAAATTACAAGGAGTTCAAATATGCTCTCCATTACTATTTTCTACTTTCTTAGGGGTGATCCAAAATTTTGAAAAAAAATAAATTCTCTCTATTTTTTTCGTTTTCCCCTTTCTATTAGGTCTGATATGGGGATATATCAGGCCCAACATGGGCCTGATCTCCCATAACAGGCCTGAGAAAAAAATTTTAAAAAAAAAATTTATTTTTTCAAAACCTTTGAACCATCATTAGGAATGTCAAAAATAATAATTGAGAGTATATTTGGACTCCTACCAATTTTAAAAATGGACAGGACCTGAAATGATTGCAATCTAAGGTCTTTAGGTCGATCAACGGGTACTCCATTACTATTTTTGACATTCTTAGTAGTGGACCAGAGGTTTTGAAAAAATTAAAAATCTCTCTCTTTTTTTTTCTTTTTTCTTTTTTTTGTTGGGCCTAATATCTACGTATATCAGACCCATGGAGAGATATTAGGCTCACATTGGGCCTAATATTGGGAGATATCAAGTCCAATGTGGATTTGATCTTCCATAAGAGGCATGAGAAAAAAATAAAAAATAAAAAAATAGAATTTATTTTTTTCAAAACCTCTGGACTACCCCTAGGAAAGTCAAAAATAACAATGGAGCATATTTGAACTCCTTGTAATTTTAAAAATCCACAGGACTTGAAATAGTTACAATATGAGGTCTCTAGTTCGATTAGTAGATTTTAGTCGAAACCCCCTTATTGATCTAGAGACCTTAGAATGTAACTATTTCAAACCCTATGGATTTTTAAAATTGCAAGAAGTTCACATATACTCTTCATTGTTATTTTCAACTTCCCTAGTGGTAGACCAGAGGTTTTTTTAAAAAAACTATATCTCTCTTTTTTTTCTTGTTTTCTTTGTTTATGTTAGGTCTAATATCTCCCTATATTAGGCCCACATTGAGTCTGTTATGAGGAGATATCAGACCTAAGTTGGGTCTGATAGGGAGAGATTTCAGACCCAACGTGGGATTGATCTTTCATAATAGGCATGAAAAAAAAAAAATTAAAAAGGAAAAAAGAGAATTTTTTTTTAAATCTCTAGAACACCACTAAGAAAGCTGAAAATAGTAATAGAAAGCATGTTTGGACTCTTTGCAATTTTCGAAATCTACAAGACCTAAAATAGTTGTAATCTTAAGTCTCTAAGTCGATCAGTGGATTTCGACCGAAATTTACCGATCGATCTAAAGATCTCTTATTGTAATCATTTTAGGTTTTGTTGATTTCTAAAATTATAAGGAGCCCAAATATATTTTGCATTGTTGTTTTCGGTTTCACTAGTGGTGGTTTAGAGGTTTTGAAAAAAAATAATAATTTGAATTGATTAAAATTTAATAGATGAGAGAAAAAAAAAAAGAAAGAGATCCGTGAGAGGAGAGTGAGGGAGAGAGATTATACGGAGATATAATTGTCAGGAGAGTAAAATAAAAAGGTTAGATATATTAATATACCATTTGATAATTACTTAAGTATGATGACCTTTTGGTCAATCTGAATAATTAGGTACTCCGGGTAAATTGCCGAACTTAAAATCAAGGCGACGAATTTAGAATATTTGCATGGGCGCATGCAACACGCGGTTAAATTTGTCACTGTCTCAACCAAACTTTATACTCTTCCTTGAGCTTTCACTTGGTCCTCTTTAGGGGAAAAAAACATGAAGAAAAATAATGATAATTATTAGAGAATAATCTTTTCTTTAATCAAATATTTTTAAAAATTGAGAATAATTAAGATCGCTATCAAAGTGTCACTGGATGGAATTATTATACGATTTGGGCCACGTCCTTGAGAAGAAAGCTTTTGGAGGGACTTTGTTTTCATGTTGATTGTTAATTTAATTTGATTGAGTAAGCTCGTGGAATAAGAAATAAAGTGGTTTAGCTTTTGGTCCATGATAGCAATGTTGTCTAGTGTTGACTTGAGAGATCGAGAGTAAAACGTTTAGTGGAAGATGAGTGTCATTTCGCATCATTAATCGTGTGGACGTAACCAAAAGAGAGATTTCTTTGGATGAGGGTTTAGATTTCTTCATTACTCATTAGAATTCTTACCGACATCTTGCTACATTTTTTTTTATTTTAGGGTTGGGCAAGTTTGTTGTTGGCGTGGGCTTTGAATAACAATTAAGGCATATAAAGTAGGTTTCTATCAATTAATGAGATAAAAAAGTTCATCCATATTCTACTAAATTTATTGATTTAATTATAGCAAGTGTGTTTACTTTGGTAGAAAAATAATAACTAAAATACAAATGCACATATTTAAAAAAAAAATCAATAGGTGCCTTTGCAAGTGTCTTTATTTAATTATGATAAATACATGTAAATGATTTCATTTGATGATGTATTTTTGTTTTGATAAAAAAATAATTAGAATGTTGATACTTTTATTTAGTTATACTAAATATTTGTATTTGATTTTTTTAATAAATGAATATTTATGCATTATAACTCTTCCCATAGCCATACACTAAGGATGCCTTAATGTATAGGTCTATAGGTCATATGAATGAATTTAATAAACAAATTAATTAGGAAAACTAAATGTCAATTTCCATCAAGCCCATTGAAGCCCAAAATTAAGGCCTACATAGATCAAGCTCATCAAGTTGTTGTCATGACCCATTAGTTTTTTTTTTTTTTGTTAATCCAATATCCCAATTGATGTTATGGTCCATCAAGTTGATGCCATGGCTCATTAATTCGCCCAACAGCTAACCTCCACATCTAAAATTCTATTGTAACGTCTGCTCTTGTCCCAATTGGATTTCGAATTATGGTATTATGTTAAGCCAACAAACGGCTTGCAGCGGACTTGTGATTCGTTCTTTTTTTTAAACAATTTTTTTTTTGATAATTTTGATATGTTACTGTTTAATTAAGAAGCTAGACCTTTTAATAATTGATTTTCAATTGATTTGATGAATTAAGTTACGTTAATATTCTTTTTTTACACTAAAAATAATTTTAAAATTTATTAATAATTTTAATTTTTTATCTTTATTAAATCACATATGTATAACTTTTTAATTTATACTATCTACATCACTTCTTCTCACGGTTTCAATTTTTATTGATTCTTCATCGTTCTCTCCTCTCCCTCTCTAATTTTACTACATCTTTCTCTTTCTTATTCTTTTTATATCACAACACAATAATCCATCTATTTCAGCTCTTTTGTATATCGATACAGCCGCATCAATTTATTTGTATCTCATCAATTCTTTGAAAAAAATTTTAATCATATTTATCCATCTTTATATTTCATTGATTATTTGGATGATATAAAACATTCTCACTGTAATTTGATGTATGATTAACAACCTAATTTTTAGGTTATTTTCCGATTAAAATTTTTATAGAATAAATCATATTTATTTAATTATTTGATAGTAAATATTTATTAATTTATATGTATTTATATATTATATTACATACCTAAAATAGGTTTGTGTGATGATTAGTCATAACGGAAGTTGAAGGAAAGGCTCATCGAATGATAAAATCCTTATCACATGATTTTGAGATCATGAACTCAAATGTTGAAAATAACTTCTTACAACATCGAACGTAAAATAACATTCAATCAGTGGTGAATTTAGAAATTCATGTATGGAGGGGCGATTTTTACGTAGAACAAGAGCCGATATCTTCTATCTCCACTGATGAAACTCCATAATATTAGGGGTTTCATTACCGACAAGGGGAAGGGGGGCCGAGCCTTGCACTAACTAGAACTTTGTGCGTGTCCTGATTTGGATATCACAATAAAAGCTACAGTAGCTTCGAAAATAATGAAATTTGGCAATCTTCAGTGATTTTTTTTTAATTGGCCAATAAAAGAATCAGTTTTCATGAGCATCGAATATGATGTACCGCCGGAACATCTTATGATAGTCACTTATATTCTCAGTTTAATGCGTTGATTACCGTTGATTTAGTACCAACGGTAAGCTTAATTGGTACATTTTGACATTATCTACACCCGGCAGAATAGCAAATCATATGCCAACGTATATAATTGCTCTTCTTCCTATCCAAAGCGAACCCTAACCCTAATTTCTTCCTATCGAAAGCGGCGGCGTTGCCGGGAGCACCATCGGCTGCGAATATGCAGATATTCGTGAAGACCCTCACGGGAAAGACGATCACCCTCGAAGTGGAGTCGTCGGACACCATCGACAACGTCAAGGCAAAGATTCAGGACAAGGAAGGGATTCCGCCCGACCAGCAGCGCCTAATCTTCGCCGGGAAGCAGCTCGAGGACGGCCGCACTCTCGCCGACTACAACATTCAGAAGGAGTCCACTCTCCACCTCGTCCTCCGCCTCCGCGGCGGCGCCAAAAAGCGCAAGAAGAAGACCTACACGAAGCCCAAGAAGATTAAACACAAGAAGAAGAAGGTCAAGCTAGCCGTGCTTCAGTTCTACAAGGTCGACGACTCCACCGGCAAGGTCACCAGGCTGCGGAAGGAGTGCCCCAACGCTGAGTGCGGCGCCGGCACCTTCATGGCCAACCATTTCGACCGCCATTACTGCGGCAAGTGTGGCCTCACCTACGTTTACCAGAAGGCGCAAGGTGAGTGAGAAAGTACCAATTCCACTAGATGGCGAAAATTCCACCCCCAAAATCGATCTTTTACTTGTTTTTGGTCTCCATTTTACTCGATTTCTCTGTTAGAAAAATAATCTATACAACCTCGTTTTGAGGCATCATTATCTTCTTTGTGAATCTAACGCTGGATGACTAAATGGATACTCTGCTTCATAAAGTTCGCTCCTTGATCGTGCATCTGATCATCACTGTTTGTTTGTTCCTGTTCTTGCGATTTTACTTGTTTCTGTCGACAAACGATCAAGACATCATTGTTTTCTTTCTGAAGCTAATGTTGGATGATTAACTGGTTGCTTTGCATCTCAAAGATTGCTTCTTTTTGCTTCTGCAATTGGTCAATAATATTAGTTTGTATGTTGATTTTTGGGCAATCCATTTGATGACTCAATGTTCTTCACGCAAAAGTTATAGTTTTTTTTGGATTTGAGTGTTATTTACTAACTTGTTGAGTTAATGCAAGGATGTGTTTCTGCTTATGCATTCAACCAATTTTGCACACTAGTTGCTTTATTAAGAGTTCTTCAATTTCCCTCAGTTCGATATACAATAATATAGAATAGATCGATCCTAAATATCGACTTCCCTTCCACAAAACACAAGCTCAAACAAATATATTAGTAACCAATGCACTTTTGCGAATTGAAGTAACACCTGCAACAATATTGTTAGAAGTTTAGCCCCATATGACTTACAAATCACCATTTAAACAAGGCAATGAAGTAAACTTGTAGAACAAACTTATTCAAGTTTTGGGTTACGTTCTTCAAATATGATCTCCCGATCTAATGTTTGGAACTCGTGCGTGCGTCAAAAGTTAGGGCGTAGAGAGAACAAGAGGTAAAGGAAGGAGTGTACTGCGTTGTTTACTTGGGACAAAGGAAACAAAAATCATGGAAATATTTTTATCCTAGGTTTACTTTTTTGAAAAAAATGATTTACTTCGAAAAAACATAAAGAATTCTTTTTGTTTATTTAATGGAATTCTTCTTGTTTATTTAATGGATAAATTTATAAATCCATTGATGGATAAATTTTTTATCATCTTTGCTTCCGTCCAAATCGGGTAGAAAGCAATTCTCTCTCTTAATGCAATATGTTGTCTAGAGCGACATCCTCTACCGACCCGTGTCCTTGCGAGAGTTTATTTGTCATGTTCCATCGCTTGCCTTCTCCTCCCTCCTTTCTTTCTGTTTGTCGTGTCTCTTTTGTTTCTCGTGCAGCAAGAGTCAGCTTTAGCATCCTCTCTTGTTATAGTCTCTGTCTCATTTTCAGATCATCTGGGCTCACCGCCTCCCTTGCTTGGCCATCGGAGCCGACATCTGATGGGGAATTGGCCAGCTCACTTGCATTAGTGTGGGATGCAGGTTCGAGTGTCGTTTTCCTCTTTCTGTACTTAACCTAGCATGCATTCCAAAGATGGAAAACCTAAATGGCTTACGATTTGGGCAACAAGAGAGCGGGTATACCTTTGGCTCATTATGGTCGGCAACTAGAAAAAAAAGCAACGAGATATGTTGTTGCTGTTGGAAATCTTGGAGGAGATGAAAGGAGTGATGGTTTACTGCTGTTGGCTGAGAGAACATGACAAACCAATGATGAAGCTGTGGAAACATTGAAAGACGAGGAAGGAGAGCCTTTCTCCTTTTTGCCAATGGCCTCAGTGTGCTTCGACGGGATCCAATGACTGCCCTGGCTAGCTTCGACAGTTGCTGTGCATGGTTGGAAAAGACAACAAAAATAGCAAGGTGCTGCTCTTGAGAAGGAGAAGGAGACGGCAAGCGACGGCTGGCAATTGTTGTTGCTGCTGTGAGGAGAGGAAAAACAAACTTCTCTTCATGTTTGCTATTAGTGAATGGGAGAATGGGAGAAGAAGAAAGTTGATGTTGTTGCTAGATTTCTGGAGACTCGATGCCCTGTTTACGCTTCCCGCTCCTCCTTCGTGCGATTGTAGCCATCTGCCACATCTCAGAATCTACCACTGAATCTTCAATCCCGAGTCCCAACATTTGTGATCGTCGGCGTTAAGATCATCAACTCAGTTTAACAATCGCACCGCCAGTAAGCAATAGAAATATCATCCGACAAATCAAACAGAAGACGTGGAAGGAATTTTATAAGGAGCAATGCTTTAACACTACGATTCTTTTTATTTATTTATTATTATTATTATTATTTTTTTTTTTTGTCTTTCGCTTCTATCGCTTCTTTTTGTGAAGAGTCTGTATTCTTTCCCCTCCTCTTTTATTCTTTTCTCTTTCCATTACTAATTTTCTTCCCCTCATTAATTCATTTTCTTTCCTTTTTCATCTTTCTAGATAAACATAACATACCTGATGGCGAAGAGGGAAAGAATGGAACAAAAACAAAAAGATTAACAAGGTTGGAACCTCGAGCCTGGGTAATTAGTTGGGTCTTATAAAAATTTTTTATCAATCATCAAGATAAATTAGGAAGTACATATGACATGACAGACGATCCAAAGCCCAGCATGCATCTTTTAATTATAAGTCTCATTTGAATTATTTTTTTTTATAAATATGTCGTGAATTATAAATAATATTGTATCATAGCTCCGGAGGCGCGAGGAGCGAAGGAACGGAGGAGATGGAAAAAGAGCTTTGGGATTCCGATTGTAACTCTATAAGCTTATCGTTAACGGATGGTTCGTGGTAATGCATGAAAAATGAAGGGTAATTATGGAAAAGCGGTATTGTGGAACGGCTCTTACAGCAACTTTTAACTGATGATCACATGTTATAGATTTTATTTTTTTGAAAAATCTCGTTGACCATTGGAACTTCTTGTTTTGTAAGCAACAGCTAGAATTGTCAAAATGCCCCTTTCCCTTCATAATTTACTTAGCATTAACAACGAGAATGACATAGTAAATACATGATATTATGTCATTAGAGTTAACAACTCACAGTATCATCATTTTGTTGGACAAAATAGTATGTGCAAATTTGTCAATTTAAGATATTTTTTGGAAAAGGTAAGTCATTAGGGGTGCAAATATAAAAGTGAAATTTTTTGACTTATAATTTTGAATTTAATTATTTTAAAATTTATCGATATGTCACCATGTCATTATTTTAACGATTAAAAACAAAAAAAAATTAAATGTGTATCATCAAGAATTTTATGATTTTAATGATTATTGATATTAAAAATATTTTTTTTTGTTATTTTAAATAAGTTTCAAAATCAAACTTTTTATCCAAAAAATTCTCTGCTCGAGTCAAATTATCATTGAGATCGGATCCTTTGTCTCCTTATCTTACTCATTTCCTCCAGTCAAGGTCAACTTTGAGGCATATCATCGGAGGCTATGACTTAGGGCTCTCGATTTTTAAAGATCCCGAATTTGATATGCATATATAGTATATACTAGTGTGATTGTACACACGCGTTGCGTGTGTAATATAATAATATATAAATTATTTGGGTCTTTGAAAATCTGAATTGTTTGGATTTTCTAGTGTCACGTTAGAGAATCCAGCAATAAACTATTGTAATGAGCTTCCCTATGCAAAAAATTATTTTAATTTAATATTATACTTATCTTAATAAAAGAAACTAAGAAAAGTATATTTTTTTAACATAAATATTTATAGAAGCTTCTTTGATCATAGTGTTGTCAATTCTAAGATGTGGGACTAAAGAGAACTATATTTTTTATATAAAACAACCAAAGAAAATTACTAATAAACCTTGAAATTATTTTTAATATGAATAGAAAAAAGGATAGTAACGTAAATTCATTTTAGGTTTCACCAAAGTTAGTTAGTAAAGGGGGGAGATTTTTTAATAAAATAGTAAGATTATATATAATTAGATTGTTTTAATAAAATCTAAAAAAATATATTTTATTAGATTATTTTAATAAAGATCCAAATATATATATATATATATATATATATATATATATATATATATATATATATATATATATATATATATATATATATATATTGTTAGATTATTTTAATAATGGTCCCAAAAAATATATATTTTTGGATTATTTTATTAAAGGTCGAAACATATATATATTATTGGATTATTTTAATAAAGGCAAAAAAATATTTTAGGAATGGAAACAATCCTTTTTCCCTTTCCAAAATTTTATTCCTTGTACACCTCTTTCTTCAGTAATACATTAGTTTGAATCATAAACACTAATTTCCTCCTTTCTCTTTTGAATCTCTTCTAATTAAATCAAAAAAAATTATTCTCTAATTGAAATTTTAGTTTCATCAATATATAAACTTATAATATAAGTTACCTATTTATCTATATTTTTTATTATTATCAATATTCAATATTAATTTTTAATATTATATTGGAGTCCAATATTTTATAATTTTTCTTGCAGATTTAAAAGAGTTAAAATATATTATCCCAATTTTAATCATTATAGAGTAGATTATATCGATTGTTTCATGCATAAACCAGACTTTATTGCTCTTTCACTATTATTTTCAATGTTTGTATTTGTTTCATTGTTAGCTTCATTGTTAATTTTGTGTATTTTATTTTTACATTTGAAATTCGTAGTACAAATATTTTTTCAAAGAAATATCAATTTGAAAGTCAGAAAAAAAGGAATGGAACGGATTATTAAAACTCACAAAGGTGTTCTTCGTAAGTTTTTTAAAGTTGACTGTTCAATTGAATATTAAGTTGATGAATTATAAGAAGAAAGTCAAGAAGAACTAAATGATCATATAACAAATGAACAACAATCGAGTAATCAAGAAGAACTAAATGATCATGCAATCAACGAGTGGGAAGAATTGAAAGAAAATGATCATCATAATCATGCAACGAATGAACACGAAGAATTGAGAGAAAATGATGATAATGATTTGAATGTAAATGACTGGTATTAGAAAAACTTGATTGCTTCTCAAAATGCTAAAAATCTAGATTTTTTCAATGATTATTTTATACTTTTTTTTTGGTATTTATAGGTATTGTACTTTTTAGAGAAACTTTGGGAAATATATTTTGTATGGTGTTGCACTTTTTAAAGAATCTTGAGAAATATATTTTATATGGAGTTTATCATATTTTAAATGAAATATATTGATTCTCAAGTTTTCTATTAAACTCTATTCAAATTGTACGCTAGTAAAAAAAAAATTCCCTATAAAGATCTCTTTTCTCTTTTCGCCAAGAGCCCCTAAAAGTCAGGGCCCGCCTTGCCTCCAGCTCATCGTAGTCGGCTCCGGTCGTCTGCCCAATCAGAACTATATTTTGAGGGAAGGTGAACCCAGGGAGATCGCCACTGGTACAATCGGCGTCGAAATCCGGCCGGATTTGAGCAAGTTTTCCTCTGTCGTTTATCTGACCGGATTCTAGAATCGGCCTGCGGCGATCATTTATGTTCACCTTTCTCCCAGGGTATAGTTCTCAGGCTCGGCTCAAGTCTATTTGAGGTCCTAGGCAGAAAATTTTTTTTTGCCCTTTGACATTATTTTAAAAAAAATATTTCTCACCTTTTTTTCATTCAGATTTAGATCGAAAATGGTGGTTTAAAATTTTTTTTAACAAATTAAATATTAATTTTAAAAAATATTTTTTTATACAATTTAATTTTCTCACTTTTTAGATGTAAAATTATTAATTAAAATGTTATATTCAAGTTTTGATAATCTAATTTAGAGAAAGTATTAAACAAAGTATAATTATTAATATATAATAATGCACTTCAAGTAGATAATAACTTTACAATTCACTTAGCTAAAAATAAGTGTATTTAAATGAAAGATGGAGAGAACAACCTTTACTAGAAGGAACAAAATTGAGAAAATAAGAACAATAAAATATGATAACAATATAAAAAAATCATGCTCCCATGTTCGACTCATCATCATTAGCGAAGCACAAAATACAAATAAATAAAAAATAATATATAAAATGATAAAATTGAATACAATCCTTAGAAAATAAAGATCATAATGAAACCAAACTAGCATTTATCAAGAACTAAATGAAAGCCTTTTTAAGCACAAAGCGAAAGAAAAAAAATAAATCATATTTTTCATTATCTAAACCAGAACAATTGTAAATGATAGAATGAAGACAAATGGAAAATTGAATAATTTATTACTGTAAATATATTTAAATAAAAGTTAAACTTAATATCTATCACGGAAGTGAAATGGTAAAGGTGTCTAATTGTTATTGCTAAAAAATAATAAAATCTTTTATTTTGATGACACATTTGAATTTAATCAAACAACAATCATCATAGCACTGACTGCATCAGCGTGTTAGTGTTAGGTGCAGTTTCTCTTCTCCAATCTCAATGAGTAAGAGAAGCACAGAAAGAGAAAGTTGAAAAAGGGGAAAAGGGGGAACTTAAAAAAACTAGCATTTTTATTTTGTATTATATAGATAAGATAAAAAATTTCTAATTCATGTTCTTATTGATCAAAGGAGAGAGTATCACCAATTATCCGGCGGATAGAACAGGAGATCCCCATTTTGAGGGGTCAACGCCACGTGAAAGTCAAAAGGTCAGGTGGTCGACTGGAGAAGGACGGACCTAGCGGCCGACCGGAGAAGGATGGGGCGACCTCCCGGCCGGCCGACCGATGAATAACCGAGGGCAAAAGGCGCCCTGACAGGAGTCGAAGTTCCGGCGCTCGACTGAACAGTAACGATGGGGCGAGCTGAAGTCTTGGCCGAAGACACAAGGTAACATACTGCTAGCAGTCCCTACATGACACCTTACCGAAGATCTCCCCAGCATACCGATGCAAACGGAAGGCCGGACGGGATGTGAGTGCCGTCCGGCCGGGCGTAAAATGAGGGCCGGCCGGACGGGACGCCCCGTCCAGCTGACCGGACGGACGCCCCGGCATGGGGTAGGGAGAGAAGGACGAGGAACATCTTATGACAGCCGTCTAGTCCTATGACTAGGCCATACTCTTAGTCTGGTGATGAGGTGTTCTGCTGTCCCATCGAAGACGTGCCGAGACTGTAGCAGTATGGTGTCAGGTAAGCTTTCTGACAAACGCATACAGAGGTATGGGCTAAGGACACGTGTTTGCCTCGGTAGGTGTGCGTGAGCTCTTTCACCGCTCTATATAAGGAGCCTTATACTTCGCCGGAGGTACGCGTTCTTTGATATTCGGAGCCACCTTTTGCTGTCCGCTTACCTGACTTGAGCGTCGGAGGGTCGTCGCCGGGAACCCCTTCCCGGCCCGACTTCTGTGCAAGTTCGCCGGAGTTTCGTACGATCAGTCGTCGATCCACGTCAGCTACCCGGAGAGTGCCACGTGCCCAGCGTCCGTTGATTCAGCCTTCGGTCAGGATCAATTTGGCGCCGTCTATGGGAGCGCTCCTGCATCCGAACGGAAACAATGGACGAGGCTGGACGACAGCACACGGTGACGCTTTCCACGGAAGAACTTGATGCTCTGATCGAGTTGAGGGCCGCCAAGCTTGTGGAACAAAAACAAAAGACACTAGTCGAGCGGCCTGAGCAGCAAGCCACATCGACCTCAGGTGGCCGAGCGGAAGCACCACCGGCCACGGTTCCATTCCATCGAGCTCTATTCCGCACCCCTGAAGCCGCAGCAACTAATCGAGATCGGGGATTATCTTCGGATGAAATGCCAAGACGAGATAGCAGAAAAGGAAAAGCCCCCCGAGCGGACGCATCGCCCGAGCGGATCAACCGCCAATTTTCAGAGGTTATTCTACGAGACCCTCTGCCCAAGCACTATGTGCCTCCGACGATCGGTGAGTACAATGGAACCAGCGACCCGGATGATCATTTAAGTAAATTCGATAACACTGCAACTCTGCATCAATACACAGATGGGGTGAAATGTCGAGTTTTCCTCACCACCCTTTCCGGATCGGCTCAACGATGGTTTCGGAGGCTGCCGGACGGATCCATCACAAGCTTCAAGGACTTCCGAACGGCCTTCCTCCATCATTTTGCAAGCAGTCGGCGCTATCAAAAAACCAGCGTTAGTTTGTTTGCCATCAAACAGGAAGCCCGCGAATCGCTCCGAGCTTACATCCAGTGGTTCAACAGAGTGGCCATGGACATTCCAACGGCCACCTCGGAGACCATGATGAATGCCTTCACACAAGGCCTCGTGGATGGGGATTTCTTCTGATCACTCATTCGGAAGCCGACCCGAGACTACGACCACATGCTGCACCGGGCCAACGAATACATCAACGTGGAAGAAGCGCAAGCGGCCCGGAAAAAAGAAACTCCAGCCGAGCGGGCTCCTCATGCCGAACGGAAGTCGCCTGAAACAATCCGCTCCCCCCATGCTAGGTCCCAGGTGCAAGAGGTAGCTGTCGCGCGGCCCAGGCCAAAGAAGAGATGGACCCCGATGTTCTGCTCCTTCCACCGGACGGACACACATAACACCAGGGATTGCCGTAGTCTTCCACTAATCGCCCACCTCGTTCCCAGAGGTGGCGGTCGTCGGTCGCCATCAGCCGACAGATGATAGAAGCCTAGTGAAGCCGATCGAACGGTAGCCGACAGACGACAACAACAGACTCCTAAGCGGCATCGCTCTCCGAGGCGGGAGAATCTTCGGATGTCTAGGGAACGTCCCCGACCGTCCGCTCGGGAAGAAGAAAATAGAAGCAATACTTCCCGAGGCGAGATCAACATCATAGCTGGTGGGCCGACCGGAGGAGACTCTAACCGAGCAAGAAAGGCGAGCGTCCGGCAGCTCCAGATCCATGCAGTTGGCTGCAGTCGAGAACGGGCGAGTGGACCCGAAATCAGTTTCGGGCCCGGGGACTTGGAAGGAGTTGAAGTGCCCCACGACGACGCTCTGCTCATCAAAGCGGTAATAGCCAACTACACTATTCACCGCGTTTTTATTGACACAGGAAGCTCGGTCAACATCATATTCAAAAAGGCGTTCGATCAACTACAAATTGACCGAGCCGAGCTGTTGCCCATGACAACCCCCCTCTACGGGTTCACGGGCAATGAAGTCCTGCCGGTCGGACAAATACGGCTGGCTATCTCACTGGGAGAAGAGCCGCTCAGGAGGACGCGGACAGCAAACTTCGTGGTGGTGGACTCTCCCTCATCATACAACGTCATTTTGGGACGACCGGCGCTCAGCGAGTTCCGGGCGGCCGTCTCCACCTTCCACCAGAAGATCAAGTTCCCCGTCGAAGACAAAGTGGGAGAAGTACGGGGAGATCAACTGGCAGCTCGGCGATGCTACGTTGAAATGGTCCGAGCAAAAGCAAATTCCACTCGGAAGTCGCCACGGATCGAGGTGAATGCTATAACTGAAAAGCCTCCCTCTTTAGTTTATGAAGAAAAAGAGGAAGTGCAGATACACCCAACCCGATCGGAGGCCACGACATTCATCGCGTCCGACCTGGAGGCGAATCAGAAAGAGGAGGTGATCCTATGCCTCCGGAGAAACCATGATGTCTTCGTCTGGTCGACCCATGAGCTGCCCGGAATTTCACTAAGTATAGCGCAGCATGAGCTCCACGTCTGACTGAACGCTCGGCCAGTAAAGCAAAGAAAAAGGGACTTCAGCGCCGAGCAGAATGCCATCATCCGAGCGGAGGTGGAGAAACTCTTGGAGGCCGGCCATATACGCGAGGTCCAGTTCCCGAGCTGGCTGGCGAATGTTGTGCTAGTTTCCAAGCCCGGCAACAAGTGGAGAGTGTGCATCGATTTCCGGGACCTTAACAAGGCGTGCCCAAAGGACTTTTACCCCTTGCCCCGAATCGATCAACTGGTGGATTCTACGGCCGACTGTGAGTTGATATGCATGCTCGACGCCTATCAGGGATATCATCAAGTGCCGCTCGCCCGGGAAGATCAAGAAAAAGTTAGCTTCATGACGGCCGACGGCACCTACTGCTATAATGTGATGCCGTTCGGATTGAAGAACGCGGGAGCCACTTATCAACGCTTGATGAACAAAGTGTTCAAGGAGCAGATCGGGCGGAATCTGGAAGTTTATGTGGACGACATTCTTATCAAGTCCATCCGAGCGGCCGATCTCTTCAAAGACATGGAGGAAACCTTCCGAACGCTGCGGAAATATGGAGTCAAGCTAAATCCCTAGAAGTGTCTGTTCGGAGCAAAAGGAGGGTGTTTCTTAGGTTACATAGTGACCGAGCGGGGTATCGAAGCAAATCCCAGCAAGGTGAAAGCTCTACAACACATGCCGCCTCCGCGAAATACGAGGAAAGTGCAGCGTTTGACCGGTCGGATAACTGCTTTGTCCAGATTCATATCCAAAATCGCCGACCGGAGCCTTCCTTTTTTCAAAATCTTGCGCAAGGCCACTAAGTTTCACTGGGACGAAGAATGCGATCGGGCGTTCGAAGATTTGAAGGCATATCTAAACTCTCTCCCGGTATTAGCCAAGCCGGCTGCGAGTGAGCCACTTTGTATCTACTTGTCTTCAACCGAACAAGCAATCGGCTCGACACTGGTGAGGGCGAGCGGAGAAGAGCCTGTGTATTTTCTTAGTCATATTTTAAAAGATGCTGAATCTCGCTACACTGGGCTCGAGAAGCTGGCTTTCGCTCTGGTCCTCGCCGCTCGGCGCCTTCGTCCATACTTCCTGGCGCATACCATCATTGTCAAAACCAATAGCCCGCTCGGGCGTGTATTACTGAATCCAGAAGCGTCCGGTCGGCTCATCAAATGGACGACGAAGTTAAGTGAATTTGACATCCAATACCAGCCCCGCTCGGCAATCAAAGCGCAATCCTTGGCAGATTTTGTGACTGAGGTGCAGGATTCAGAGCCGAAAGCTATGTGGAAAATATTTGTGGACGGATCATCCACTCGGCTCGGAAGCGGGATTGGAATACTGTTGCTCTCCCCTCAAGAAGAAAAGATGCACTTATCCGTCCGGCTGGATTATAAAGCTACAAACAATGAAGCTGAGTATGAAGCCCTCATAGCCGGCTTGCAGGCAGCTCGGCATGTGGGAGCCGGACGGGTGACTATACATTCAGATTCTCAGTTGGCCGCTCAGCAGCTCTCTGACACCTTTGAAATCAACAGCGCTCGGCTCTAGCTCTACGCTAAAGTCTTTGAGAAGCTTAAAACCAATTTTAGAGAAGTCATTGTCCAGAAGATACCCAGAGCGGAAAATCAAGCGGCCGATGAGTTAGCCAAACTCGCGAGCTCGATAACGTCGGTTGCCATTCAACAGCCGATTGAACAAGTATTGTTGGTGGCGCACGTCGACCGTATGGAGGGTCTCACGTTTCCGAGCGACTGGAGGACACCCATCATGGAGTTTCTCCGCTCGGGTGCTACACCGTCTAATCGGGATGAAGCCCAGCTACTAAGGAGGAGAGCCGGTCGGTTCACGGTCATTGGAGATCAACTATACAAGAAGGCTTTCTCCCGCCCGCTTCTGAAATGCGTGAGTTCAGAAGATGCAGCATACATCCTCCAAGAAGTGCATCAAGGATCGTGCGGGGGACATCCGGGCGGGCGATCACTAGCTAAAAAGATACTGCTGGCCGGATACTTCTGGCCCACTTTACAAGCAGACGCCACTCGGATCGTCGCGACGTGCTTTTCTCGACCATATGGGAGGAAGCTGGGTGGATGAAGTGCCAGACGTCTTATGGGCCATCCGAACGACCCCGAAGGAAGGAACTAGCGTCACGCCCTTCCATCTGGTGTATGGCGGCGAAGCGGTTATTCCTGTCGAAGTTGGAGTTGAGTCTGCTCGGATCCAGAATTATGATAAGGACAACGCCGAGCGGAGGAACATGAAGCTGGATTTGGTCGAAGAAGAGAGAGCAAAGGCGTCCGTCCAGCTGATGGCGTACCTTCAAAGAATGAAGCAGAATTACAACCGGCGCGTAATCCCCAGATCATTCCAGGTTGGCGATCTTGTCTGGAAGAAAGTGAAGCCGGTCGGCGACGTCGGCAAGCTAGAAGCTCCTTGGGCGGGCCCCTTCAAAATCATCGAAAAGCTCCGCTCGGGCGCTTACTATTTGGAGGATGAAGACGGGCAGCAGCTGGACCGACCTTGGAGCGTGAATCATCTCCAGCCTTATCGAGCTGGGTGAACGGTGCACTGATGTAACTCATTTTTGTGTATATTCTAGTCGACCATGTCCTTGTAATGCAGGAAGCGAAAATGATTTAAAAGATGGCTAATATGTTCGCCGAGTGGCTATGTTAAAGTTAGCCTTTAAGGTCGTCGAGCTCGGACGTTAAAAATCGAGAGACGAGCCGGCGTCTATAAACCCTCCGAGCGGAAGACCGTCGAGCTCCGACGTTAAAAATCGAGAGACGAGCCGGCGTCTATAAACACCCGAGCGGAAGACCGTCGAGCTCCGACGTTAAAAATCGAGAGACGAGCCGGCGTCTATAAACTCCCGAGCGGAAGACCGTCGAGCTCCGACGTTAAAAATCGAGAGACGAGCCGGCATCTATAAACTCCCGAGCGGAAGACCGTCGAGCTCCGACGTTAAAAATCGAGAGACGGATCGGCGTCTATAAACCTTCCGACCGGAAGGTAGTCGAGTTCCGATGATAAAATTCGATGTTAAAAGACGGGCAACCGGAGCCTGTAAGGCCGTCGGACGAATGGCTCTATGCGTGGTCCTTGGTTGAAAGGACCGAACGGTGATCGGGCCGGCTGTAATAGTGAGAATGAAGCCATCGTATGGCCGGGCGGCTCCTTTACAAAATTTACTTTGACGCGGGGAAATTATGACCGAGACGAGGGTTAGAGATTAGACGCTGGTCAAGCAAACAAATAACCAAAGAAAAAATTCATTCACGCCAAAGCAGCGGACAGACAAAATTTATAACATTTGCCCCGAGCGGCAAGCATACAGCAGATCGTAGATACTTGAAAGAAACTTCACAGACCCTCATTCACAGTCATCAAAATTAAAAAGAGAGTCGGGGATGGAGCCCATCATGGTCGCTAGATCTTCGGGGGGGACGGACAGCTCGGCGGGTATATGGCCCTTGGTCTTCATGTAGTCCACCGCCACCTTGATCGCCTCTTCAAAAGTTAAGGACAGCTTGTCGCTGAACTTTTCACCAAATTCATTCGAGCGAACGAATACTTTGCGCGCTTCCGTCAACCGACCGGACTCCCCGTCCTGATATTCTTTAAAAGTAGCTTTAGAAGCATCGAGGGCAGCTTGAAGATCTTTCAGAGCCCCTTCCGCTTTAGCCTGGTCGGCCGAGCGGCCCTCCCGTTCGGTCTTCAGCAAGGCGTCCAGGTCTTTCACGCGCTGCTCTAACCCCCGGTTCTCTACCTTCATTATATCCATGTCCTCGATGGCTTTAAGCTTCCGGGTGGTTGCAGTCTTTATTTCCTTGTCCCGCTGCTTGACCAAGGCTTCGAGGCGGGCCACTTCGCTCGTCAAGCCGGAAGACTTACCTCGTTCGGCTTCCAGCAACCTTTTGGCCTTCTCCAGAGCGGCTGTCGATTGTCTGTTGTCCCCCGCAGCTTTGAGCTTTTTCAGCTCATCCTCCAGCTCGGCCAGTCGATTGCTGATGGCAATCTGCTCCACCCAGTTCTGCGAACGGATATGAACAACTTAGAAATTCGATCCACAATAGCCAACAAAGCAAAAGAACATACCCCGGTCGCCTGTTGTAAATTGCTGTCGCCGAGCTGCCCAGGAGTCATCATGGTAATTCTGAGCCGAGCATCCTCCCAAGCCTTGGCGAGAAGACCCGTGAGTGTGATTTGCTGCTCGGGGACCACCGACCGATCAGTGGCCACCATGTATTCTTCTGACGGGAGGCGCAGGACGATTTTTATCAACTTTGGGCTGCTCGGATCACCTTGAGAAGCAGCGGCCTTACCGGACGGCTCACCGGTGGAGGAAGAAGGGCGGTCGCCCAACCGCCTAAGACGCCGTAGGGTGCGGGTAGGACTGGAAGGCGGCACCTCAGAGGTAGCCCTTGGAGAGCCGCGCGGCGTCGGGGTACTTTCTATAGAAACTGTCCCGGATAACACTGGAGCTTCATCGCCCCGCTCGGACTGTGGTTCATCAGATGGAGTCGGTTGAGATGCTGACTCTGGCCGTCTGCGCTTCCGAGTTGCCAGGGGAACGTCGTCGGCCGAACGACCCTCTACCTCGACTTGAATAGAGGGTTATATGTCGCCCGCGACCTCGTTGTGAGAGGCAAGAGTGTCTAAGGCTTAGGGGACACCCTGAGTCCCCTCATCTTCTTCGCCGGTCGGATCAGCTGAAGCCAAGCCCCGCTCGGTGACCTCCTTATTCTTGGCCGCCTCGATCTCAGTGGCTCTCAGTTTCAGCCGCTCGGTAGCCTTGGCGCGCCACATGACTTCAGCTGTAGAAGCAAAGAATAAATCAGTTAGAACAAAAGAAACGGGAAGATAAGAGAACTTACTCATGCTGCAAGGCAGATCGGCTGGGATGGAAGACAAGCCGAATAGATACAATACTCCCGGAAGGAGCAGCTTGTCGATGTGATATCGCTGGCCGATCAGCCGGTCAGCTGCATGAAGGTAGGCCGGATCGCCCCTGAACTTGCCGAGCTCCGGTTGCGCTGGCATCGCCGTTTGCCACCTGATACGAAAGGCCGGTGGCTCGGGGAAACGCATGTAGAAAAAGTGCTCCTTCCAATGTTTGTTGGAGCTCGACATGTTATCAAAAAGGACGAAACCTATCCTAGATTGGAAAACAAAAGTTCCCCACTCGGCTTGCTTGGGGTAATAGAAGTAATGGAACACTTTGGGGTCTAATGGGATGTTGTTCAATTTAAAGAGAACTACCACCCCGCTCAGCAGCTGGATGGAGTTCGGAACCAGTTGGCCGAGCGGGATGCGAAAATAATTGCAAACTTGCAAGAAAAACTTATGGGGTGGAAAGCGTAGCCCGGCCAAAAATTGGTCTCGGAAGAAAAGAACGGTGCCGGGCGGCGGTTCATGTGGCCGGTCGGCGGGGGTGGCTATTACTATATGGTGGTCGGAAGGGATGTCATAAGTCCGAGCGAGGCGCAGTGCGTCCTCCTCGTCAAACCGGCTCTCCATGGTCGTGTACCAGAGACCGGGAGCGCCGCCGGTCGACTGTGAGGTACTAGTCATGGTATAGGGCCAGGAATGAACGCGGAATGAAAGGAAAAAAGAAATAAAGCCAGGAAAGAAGGGGGCAAAATGATAGAGGTGATTAACAGGAAGAAAAGGAGCGAGGAATCGAGGAAAAGAAAGGCTTACAAGCAAAAAGATGGTCGCAGGGGCCTTTAAGGTCGTTGGAGAAGCGAGGTCGCCGGAGAAGAAAGGAGCAGTGAGGCGTCTGAAATCGATGAAGCCAAAGTGCGGCGAAGAGGAGAAGTCGGGAGCTTTATAATGACGACCGCAATCAACTTTCACCGTTCGATTCAGGTCGTGAAATACGAGGCCATCATCCGGCCGTTCATTTCCAACGACGGATGTCCCATCGGAGGTGACGCTACCGCCATACGCTGACAAGAGTAGGATCGCCACGTGTCAGCAGGATACGGGTCACATTTAATGAGTACCCCTTACCGTGCGCAGCGCACGTGACTGGCAGTAAAGGAAAGGATTTGGTAGGGATTTCAAGGGAATACAAGGCACGAGCAAGACACCGCCGACCGGATGAGCATCTCTATGCCTGGCCGAGCGGACTAGTGTAGCGGCCGTTACTCAGTCAGATCGGCAGTCCAGTTAGTCGGACTTCGCCTCCTTCGACTAGACTTGAGGGGGAGGCAAGTGATCCGGCGGATAGAACAGGGGATTCCCATTTTGAGGGGTCAACGCCACGTGGAAGTCAAAAGGCCAGGTGGTCGACCGGAGAAGGACGGACCGAGCGGACGACCGGAGAAGGATGGGCCGACCTCCCGGCCGGCCGACCGATGAATAACCGAGGGCAAAAGGCGCCCTGACAGGAGTCGGAGTTCCGGCGCTTGACTGAACAATAACGATGGGTCGAGCTGAAGTCTTGGCCGAAGATACAAGGTAACATACTGCTAGCAGTCCCTACATGACACCTTACCGAAGATCTCCCCAGCATACCGATGCAAACGGAAGGCCGGACGGGATGTGAGTGCCGTCCGGCCGGGCGTAAAATGAGGGCCGGCCGGACGGGACGCCCCGTCCAGCTGACCGGACGGACGCCCCGGCATGGGGTAGGGAGAGAAGGACGAGGAACATCTTATGACAGCCGTCTAGTCCTATGACTAGGTCATACTCTTAGTCTGGTGATGAGGTGTTCTGCTGTCCCATCGAAGACGTGCCGAGACTGTAGCAGTATGGTGTCAGGTAAGCTTTCTGACAAACACATACCGAGGTATGAGCTAAGGACACGTGTTTGCCTCGGTAGGTGTGCGTGAGCTCTTTTACCGCTTTATATAAGGAGCCTTATACTTCGCCGGAGGTACGCGTTCTTTGATATTCGGAGCCACCTTTTGCTGTCCGCTTACCTGACTTGAGCGTCAGAGGGTCATCGCCGGGAACCCCTTCCCGGCCCGACTTCTGTGCAGGTTGTCCGGAGTTTCGTACGATCAGTCATCGATCCACGTCAGCTACCCGGAGAGCGCCACGTGCCCAGCGTCCGTTGATTCAGCCTTCGGATAGGATCAACCAACAAATGAGAAATGTAATCAGAGTAGGCTATGATTGAGAGATATTGAAGAGGAATAGATTAGATTTTATAAAATAACATTCATAATTTAAAAAAAAATAATTTGTTAAAAAAAGTGTCCGGACTCTATCCATTAAAACCCTAATGAGATCTTTGCAAAATCTGAAACTTTGATATATTGAGATAATGTAAATATTTAATCACTTTGACCCTATTCTTAAAAAAATATACATAAAGATATATTTAATATATTAAAATAATAATCTCAATTTTTAGAAATTTTTAGAGAATATGATTGTGTAATTTTTTTATCATGTGGGCCATATTTTTTTCATTATCTTTTAAGAAAATATATAAAAATATATTTAATACATTAAAAATAATGGACCCTAATAAAAATTAGGGCCCTAGGCATAGGCCTTAATGACCTATGCCTAAAGTCGACCATGATAGTTCTGATCGAACTAACGACCAATGATGAACTAGAGGGGATGAGTGAGACAAGGGATCTTGGGGGCATAGGATTTGGCTCGTAAAAATTTCAAAACTTGTTTACTTGGCACAGTCAAAATCCTTTTACATGGATTTCTACTAAATACCAAATTGGCGGAAAGGTGAGAGGGATCTCTTCTGCAGCAGAGTTTATTCCGGAAGCAGAATTTTACAAAATCGAAGCAATCCTAAGGTGACTTTTTCTGTGTTTTTTTTGGGTCAAAAGAACGATCTTTCTGTTTCTGAAGAACCAACGGATTTAGTTCCATTAACTTCCTGTTTGCTCTCTATTTCGATTCCTGTGATCGTTAATTTGGAGTCCAGGCCGTGGCTAGTTCCCCATGAATACTTTTGTAGCTTTGGTGATACACCATTGAAAATGTTTTCACCGTAACTAGGGGAACTTTTGTCCTACATAAATCAAGACCATGTTTTTATGATCTAGGGTTTGCTGCAAATAGGCATTCGGAGGTTACAATTTCTGATGTTTTTTAGGATTTAGGGTTTATCAAAATATCGACTTACTGACCATCTAATTCGATATCATTGTTCTTGAAATAGTTGACCGGGATTAGTGGAGATCTGACGGAGTGAAATGCAAACACAATCGGTAATAGAGAAGACAGAGTATGTTGCTTCCTTTTGTTTCATTGCTCTATATGAGAAATATGAGGTCCTAGAGATTCTTCGACTTAGTCAGTCATTGATTTCATCAATAAATATCTACAAAATTTTTTCAACACGAAATAAAGTTTAAGTAAAGGAAGTCATTTGCACCATTATATTTCACAGGTAACCATGGTTTTTCATTTTTCCATGCTACAAGTCTCTTTCCCAGCAAGTGAATAATTTTTTCACGAAATTGCATTTGAAGTTATGATCAATAAGTGCGACCAAGTTGTTATATCGCTAAGCAAGTAACTGCAAGTAATCGACAAGGTTTTACCTTTTGCAGTGATACCAGTTTCAGATGTAATAAGAGTTTGTACAGGAATAACATGAGAGATTCAATCTTCTTAACAGTAAAGATTAAAATGACTACTTATTCTATTTGATGGTGCATATCATTTGGTCATTCCTCATGTCTTTTGAGTTTTCATATATTTTGTCATCTAGAATGGCCAATTTCAAGAATCGTGTTGTCTTTATTTTTATTGAGTTCAGCATCCATACTATTCTGAGTTGTCTATTATTACATCAGTGGAGAGAATGAGCAGCAGACGAGCGTACAATTGGGATTTGGTGCTAGTTCCATACCACAGCTTATCGACAAGGTGTTCTTGGGGAAAGATTAACTTGAATTGCAGCTTCTACTGGCGAGAACAAACAGGAGAAGAGGATCAACTAGAAGTTCACTACTCTAATGAAACAACTTGAGACCCCTCAGGGTTCTGTTTACTTGGCAGGAGAAGAGAGGAGAGGTGGGTGGAAAACAATGCTTATTTGCCCAAAGTACCCTTGGATTAGGGATATTAGTAGGTAAACATTAATTGAAAATAAAGGGCATTTACCAGCTGCTTAACTTGCATTGGTAAATTACAGATCGAAGACTCTTTTCCTCCCCTCTCCCTCTCAATAAACAAGCCTCAAGTTGGCAGTCATATTGCTTATAAGATAATTTAGTATTGGTAACAAAATAATAGATTTTTTTTCATTTTAAAATATTTTTCTAATATTATTGTAATAATTTTAATTAAAATTTCTCTAATTTTAGTTAAATTTATTTTATTATTGATTCTAACTTGATTAAAAGTATTTTAATGTCGTTTAAAAAATTATTTTATTATTCAACACATTTTTAAGTCTTATCTAAATATTTTTTTTATATTTTAAATATTTGAAAAATAAAAATTAATATTTTTTACTTTTTATATTTTCTAAAATCGTGAACCAAACAGGTTGACGGATCGTTTACGGTAATTAAGTCCATTTTGCTGCGTTCGTTGCGGAGAAAGGTAAGGCTCATCTTCTCGCGTTCGATTCGATCGAGAACGCCGGAAGGGGATCACCAATCTCACTCTCCAGATGGATTCGATGCAGGTACAAACCCTAATAACGGTTCTGTCTCTCTCTTGTCCTCCGATTCAGCTCACCGATTCCCATCTCCTCCCGAAGTGGCTTTTCCCCCGTTCGTTCCATTCGATTCAATCGATCAGATTTACCGAATTCATTTTTTTTGGTTCTATCGATCTTCGATCTCGTACGGACTTTATGTTGGATACCGAATTAATCAAGAAAAGTGGGGTTTTGTTGTAGTTGGAGTTGCGCACGTTAGATCTAGATTTGATTTCTCATGGGAGTTGACATATATTTGGTTCAAATTTTCGGTTCTTGATATAATTTGTTTCCTTGCAGCCTCCAGTGGAGAATTATGCCAACCCTAGGACGTGCCTTTTCCATGTTCTTTTCAAGGTATATCTTCGGCATTCATTTTTTTTTTTTTTTTTGTGTGTGTGTGTGTGTGAAAAACATGTGGATGTTAGTTCTTATTTTTTGCTCGGTCTTTCTCGATAGGGTGCAGCGCTGGCTTTCTACATCCTGTCGGCGCTCTTCATTGACAGTTTTGTCATCATTTTTGTGGTAACTGTTTTTCTTGCGGCTCTAGATTTCTGGGTCGTCAAGAATGTCAGTGGGAGGATTTTGGTCGGGCTGAGGTGGTGGAATGAGATCAATGAGGAAGGAGAAAGCATTTGGAAGTTCGAGTGCTTGGATCAGGAGGTTCTTACATTTTATATCTCGCTTTGGAGTTGTTTGTATGATGAATTGATCTGATGCTTTATGCATCCACTTTTATTTGATTTCTGCTTCTTTATATTTTCAGTCTCTTGCACGTATGAATAAGAAGGATTCTTGGCTCTTTTGGTGGACCCTTTATCTCACAGTAAGAATTTAATTCATGCAGATTCTGTGTATGATTTTTAACCTTCTAAACTTGGTCTAGAAAACAATCTATGCATGCATTATGTACTAGTCACATACACTATGTGATGACAGGATTTTCAGATGACAATATATTTGATGGAAAATATATAAGTTTCCATGAGCATTTGCACATAGTTGATCATGTCATTTTTATGTGCAGTTTAATCCGTATTTATATAGAACCAAATGGGAAGAGAAGAAGTCTCTTAAATTTGGAAAATAAACTATTACATTGTTAGTGTAAAGGAATAACCATTTGATGCTCTACAACAAAAATGCTAATTACACTCATTTTGAGTTTGTTGTTAGATTAAGTTTCGAAAGCTTAAAATGCTGATGCATTAGTTCAGAAAAGGAGAAACTTTAACACAATTATACTTTGTAATCAACTTAATTCAGATAATGAAAGGAGAGTGTTCCAATTGTGAAAATTTGATGCTAATTATGTTTCCAAAGAAAATTATCAATGTTTTGCATGTTATTTAAACCCTTTTTCATAAGCACTACATTTTGTCTATTGCTTAATAGTTTGAAACTTAGTTCTTAGTCGATCGCCATACTGTTTTAGTGGTTTGTTTATTTTGGTTAAATTTATGTTGCTAAAAATATCTGAATGTTTTCTTAAATAACTATTTACATATGCATCCCCATATGTGAATGTGTATTGGACATGCAATATGGGTTTACCTAACCACTGGAAGACCTAGGGGCTGGGATAGCACTGGTCCCTTGAATTCACTTAGCCCAACAAAATAAATGATCACTTTTAATAAAGGAGTGATTATTTCATTATTTGTCACAGTTATTCTGTTCATTGTCATATTTAGAGAATAGGTATTAGTTAGAAAATGAAATGTCCACCATTCAAACCCGATTTAACTAATCCATTAAAACTAAAATTTTAAATTATCTGTAAACTGCAATTATGCCACAGGATATGTAAACCAAATATAACCTTGTTGCACCCATCTGAAACTAGAACTGGATTTGCCTATATAATTTCCACACAATATGTAAGATCAACTTGCATTGAAGGCAAGATATTGGAAAGGCAAGCAGCATTTCATTCATCTGTTGGAGATTTAACAGAATTTTCAATCAGCTATCTCATTCACAGGTATGAAAAGAGAGTAGTGGCATTTTGCTAGATTTAATCTTAAAGAGATACATAATTTGCAGCTTTTCAAGGACATGAGAATGTGGAAAGTATTCTCTATAAATACAAAGAAATAATATTGAGTATTTTCTCTCGAGTTGATTTTCTGATACTCCATTTGTGTATATGTTCATTATTTTTTATCTTTTTGTCTGCTCATGTTATATATGTAATTTCTACCTCATCTTGCAGTCTGGGAAATGATCCTTTTATTTATTGTAGCATTTTCACTTATTCTTAATCTTTTGTTGGCCTTTAGGATCTGGCATTGTAGAGACACAACATCTGATTAATATTTTGAATTAGAAGTATCTACACATTGCCATGTTTTATTATCAGTACTCTTATGGTAGATTCTTTGTTATGCAGGCTGTTGCGTGGCTTTTTCTAGCAATATTCTCACTTCTAAGATTTCAAGCAGATTATCTCCTTGTAGTAGGAGTTTGTTTGACCCTCAGCATCGCAAATATTGTTGGTTTCACTAAATGCCGTAAAGGTGATTATCTTATTTGATTCTTTTTGGTAACTTACTGTGTTTTCTAGGGTATTCTGATCGAAAAGTAAAAATATTTCCTCCAATGTCACCAAATATCTGTGTTTGTTTCATGATGTGAGCGTGATGAGTCCTTTTGAATCCTCGCAAAGCTTAATCCAGTTCATTGGTTGAACTGATTTGGGTTCTGTACGGCACAAACTTAATTTACAGAATGATGGATAGCTTAACACACATGAGAAGCTATAAAACCTAGGCAATCACACTTATTCTGAACAAACACACTTACGAGAAAGAAAGGTAGCAATCACACTGAGTAGAAAGAAAAGTCTGAAATCATTCAGTAGTTCTCAAGAAAACAAGTCTAGTACAACTCTCTATGTAGGGAATCTGACTTGTTGGCCAGGTTTCTTGGTTTTGAAGCAAACTTAGATATTTAAAACCACCAAGTATCAATCCAACTGTAATTATAAAAACCAACAAATCAAACCGATAATAATTAGCACTTCTACACCACTAATTCAAGCTGCCAAATTAATCCAATGTTTCAAATCAAAGGGAAGGGACTAATTCAAATTACATATGATTGGATGCCTTCCAAATAGCATCATTGACCTTCTAATTGGAATTTCCTGTTCTCTTGTAATGTTTTGTGAACCTCCATGGCATTTAATTTGCACCATAAACTTCAGAAATAATTTCAAGATTCAAGGATTGAATCTGCTTCAAGATTTGCTCCACAAAATTCGATTATTATATAATCCAGACTTGCATGAACCATTCTTAATCTACCGTACCAATTACTTTGAAAACCTACAGATTGACTCAATTTGTTTTCCTGTGGTAACTTATGGAACAACCAAAGTCTTGTAAGAACAAACCTCTTGGCCTAGATAGATTCAGTGGAGTTTTGTAGGAGAAAAACTATTAATTTCAACCTAACGGATTCTCTGAAGGACATTGTTAGGTGAGCCTTGACCCCTCTTGAATCAATTCACTTTACATTATTGGACAGTGGCAAACACAGGAGGAATTCAGACCTATTAACCTAGTAACAGCACTGGATTATCTCAATGATTCTGGCACATTAGGATAAGAACTATTCCTGTAGCACCTTAGGCCCCATGAAATTTTGTTGTTAAACTGGAATTGGTTGGAGTGCCAATTGCATACTGGTATCCTTTTACACCTTAGGCACAAAAATTTTCTGAAGTGGATTTAATCGATGGGCAACTTAGAAATAAGCTTATACATTTGAATGGATTGTGTCAAGGGACCAATCAGACACATTTAGCTCACAACTGATCAGTGATAACTATTCTTATGTTACATTTGTTTTGCACATGACGTTTAGGACCATTGTAATAATGACAAAAATTTTCTGGTGTTGCACTAGGCAACTGTAATACCAGCAATTGTAACATTACCTGTGCTGACATCATTGATCTATAGGCAATTGTGGAAATTTTAACCAGTTGCTTTTTCAGTTTTATTCAGTTTACAGTTTTATTGTTGTGGACTCTTATTTTGGAAGATGTATATCCATCTGGATGAAATTTAATATTCAAACGTGAGCAATTGCTAGAGATGGAATAGCAATGAAACTTCCTTAGCGCTTCCTGCGAGTAAATAGAGCTAGTTGAAATGCCATCCTAGCAAAGATAATCTAATTTGATGTATCGTTCAAACTTTTGAACTGTGATACTTGTGGCAGTTACTTGGTGTTCATAGGTTTTGAATAATTAGATTGATTTTTGGCTCATCTGTGACAATTTTCTAGTTGCATATCCCCTTAGATTTTGCATCCCTTGGAATTTGTGGGCTACATTCAATCTTCTGTTCACGTACGAGAATTACATAAAATATATTCACACGTCCAGAATCATAACTATTACTGTCAATACTTATGTACTCTTTACTAAAATGCTGGAACTTGTTCTCATTGAGAGCACACAGTTTCCTCGGTTGCAATGTTGTTCATCTTTTGTAAATTCATACTTCCCTATTCTTGTCCCAGATGCCAAGAAGCAGATTCAACAATTTGCAACTCAGACGATTGCATCCCGCTTCACTTCATCATTACAAACAGCATTTAGTGTCGTCTAAAACAACATTAAGGTAGATACGGCTATGCCAGAGTTGCATGTTTTTTTTCTCAGGAAGAATTTCATTCTTCCAAAGTTTTTCTATTAAGCCGTGTATGATCTGTTTGGACCGTAGTTTCTTCCGCTTATAAAGTTTATTGTGGTTCATTTTGAGATTAGATGTGATTCCAAATAGATCTTTACTTGGTTAATTGTTGAGGTACGATGCTTTACAAGATCAAAATATGATTTGTTGTACCTGCCGTTTCCTTGAGTCTCAGAATTTAATGTAGAAAGACAACGTTTAAGGAAACCAATTGAGAAGCCTGAATAGTGGTGGCATTGCTCATGCACCCCAAGATTATGTATAGCCGTATAGGTGATGATTAGGACACGGGCAATCTGCATGGAACCAGAGCCGGTCCTGATTGGTTAAAGGCCCTGGGCGAGACTATTAATGATACCCTAATTTATCCTTCCATTAATCTAAATAATAAAAATTCTCATAATTCTAACATAAAAATAAGAATGAAGCATCAATTCTAAAACTATAGGTATAATTTTTTTTTTCCATTCTTACACTATTAAATTATCCAAGAATAACAATTCTAGTTGTAATCAATTTCATTTAGAATGCAAGAGATACTTATAAAGAGTAATCATTTAAATTTTTAGCAAAATAACACTGATAGTGAAGAAAAATTTAACTCAAAAATACAAAGAGATAAACAAAGTAATGTAACACTCCTGACACTAATATGGGAAATAATAAAAAATTACAGTCTAATCAGCTTACCTCCATAACCCTTATTTTTAACATCAACAAACCTAGAAGAACGAAAAGAACATCAGAAAGACCTGTCACAAATATATTCATTTTGAGTTTGAGTAACTTAAACAATTTATTCAACAGAGTAGTTAAGAATTAAAATCTTTTTATAAAAAAATGGTGACATTGCATGTATACTTCATTTGATAAGAAAAATTAAAACTCAGTATAAATAAATTAAATTTTATGTATAGGAATCCTAGCAATAACAAAAATTAAAAACACTGTCAATGTTTAAAATTTTAAATTGACTAAGGTATCATGCGATGAGCAAAAACTTTTTATGAAAAATGACCTACTTGGTTACTCAGTACAAAAAGTAAAATAAATTTTAGTTTATAAAAACTTAAAATGTTAGATGCCACTTCGTTTTTTTAAAAAAAAAACCTGTTATTTATTGGAAAAAGAAATACCATATTAGAATGGGGCAAACCTAACCTTTTTAGTATGATTTATTACAAAATCTCACTGATCTTTGATAAGCTCTAAAGAAATGCAAACCAACTCTATAAACTTTACAAATCTAAAATTTAAAGATCCCTTCCTCACCAATATACAAAATTAAAAAATCTGCACATAGGAACCAATAAAAGAGCAACCTTGCAGCACCAACCTCTCCAACAAACTAAGGCCAATAATTTCTACCTTCAAGAAAGCATATTACTGATGCACATAAGAAACTCCCACTATAGCAAACCATAAAAAATTATAGTGCAGAACCGCCATTCACCACCAGCCATTCATTGCACCAAAATTCAGCATCAAACATTTGGCACATAAAATTCCAAACAAATCTAGACACCACGGAACCTCATGCAAAATTCCTTCAGCAAGGAGCTTCCACAAACCCAACATCCACTTATCAGCAAATGAAACTAGCCACCAATAGTCACAGCAACGAACCCAGAGCATACCATGAGATCATATTTCCATATTCCACAAAACTTGCTTTACCAATCACCAACTGATGACCCTTAGAGCACCATTCGCAAAGCAAAACCAAACCATGCCACTGCCCTCAGCACATCTCCAAAATTGCATAGAAAAGAAATCCCACTAGCAACCATCATCTTCCATGTTCAAGGAAAAAAATCATTCCACAAATGCTTCACTATATGAATTCCACCCTGCAGAAATAACTTCACACCACCAACAAAGCCAAACGTACCAAAATCGACACCAAAATCTAAGGACACAAAAGATAAACCCCATGAAACCGGAATGAAACTCCACACTTTTGCCTTTTTCAAATTTGTCCGAAAGTTCCAAGTCCACCTTAAAATCCGAGAACAGCCTCTCCAGTATTTAAAATCAGGAATCCTGCAATCAGCATCTTCTACCAACTACTCACTACATAACACCATATTCTGCCGAAATCCCCAACCCAACATATAACTTCATAAACCAGATAACCCAAAGCATAATTAATCCTTCACAGCCTTAATTCAAAGATCTCCATAACACATGAAATTCTGCAAAACCTTTGAACTCTGCTTTCTCGCAGAAATAACTCCACAATACCATCTCCTCTATTGAACTTATCAACACAATAATCCCAAAGAAAACATGTATAAACACCACACTCTTATCATGGTCGTCGAATTGTCACAACCAATCAAGCTCACAAAGAGTTCTATGTCCCAGCACAATAAGACTCCGATTGTCACAACCAATCAAGCCCTATTTTTAATCAAAGTCGTACGGTTTGATCGAAACAGACGAGATAAAAATAGAAAAGCAAAGATGAAGACCCATTTAGGGTTTACAGAAGTGTGAAGTCACAAGTCACACCTTTGAGAGAGCCAGAGAGGGCCAGTAGTCATCGCAATGAGGAAGGAAAGGCATGACGAGGAGGTCTTCAACGTCTTTGAGAGAGCAGAGATGCGCCCGTAGTCGTCGTACCGAGAGAGCGAAGACCCGACGAGGAGGGCTTCAACAAGGAGAATCGTGAGGACGCTTTGGCGCTATGGCATGGAGAATCGCTGGCGTTCAGCTTTAGTAAGGGATTTGACGAGGGCTTCAGCGAGGGATGAGGGCTTTAACGAGGGATGAAGAACCTTTATAAAAAAAATGTTAACAAATATAAACTTTTATATATATAAATGGGCCCCTAGGTATTTTTGGGCCCTGGGCAGGAGCCCTGGTAGCCCTGGCCCAGGGCCGGCTCTGCATGGAACCAATTGTTGAATTGTAAGATAGGAAATAATAGTAGTGGTGTAAATAGGGGTGTCGATTTAGATGGATCAGATTGGATTTTTTTTTTTTTAAAAAAATCTCAATTCAAATCCGACCCAAATCTAAATACATTTTGAAATATCTAAATCTAAATTTGACTAGGACACGGGCAATCTGCATGGAACCAATTGTTGAATTGTAAGATAGGAAATAGTAGTAGTGGTGTAAATAGGGGTGTCAATTTGGATGGATCGGATTCGGATCTAGTTGAATTTTTTTTTTAAAAAAAATCTCAATTCAAATCCGACCCAAATCTAAATACATTTTGAAACCCCTAAATCTTAATTTGACTTGATTAATCAGTTTCAATTTTTTTTTTTGATTATTTTTCTATAATTATTCATTTTTATCTCACTATTCCATCATTATTACACTAACATTAATATTAATATATATAAAATTATCTTAATTTTTAAAATAAAATTTAATTTAACTTTAAAAATATATTAAATTCTAAATTTGAGTCAATCCAGGTAGTTCAGATTCTCTGTCTCCATTTCTCTCTGTCCTCGTGTCCCACTGTCGATCGGACAGATCAGATTAAATTTGAAGGATGATTTGCACATCACGAGGATATTGCACATATTTTAAAGATGCAAATCATCCTTTAGATTTAATTTGATCTATCCGATCGACAGTGGGACACGGGGACAGAGAGAAATGGGGACAGAGGATCTGAACTGCAATCCAGATGGATTTGAATCCAACTTAAAAAATTTTAACTTAAAACTAAAATCTAAATATGATCGGATTTTAAAAATTCTCAATCGGAATTTAATTCTTAATTTTTTTTTTGGATCGACTTAAGTTAGGTTATCAAATTGGATTTATTTTTGACCTAAGTAAACTAATCAAATTTGTTTGATAACATAACTGAATGAAATTAAGTCATGTGAATTAAACTATTAAAACAGTTGTTAAATAGTTATTAAGTTATTGTTTAGTTGGATTGTTTAAAATTTTTATATTTTTAAATTTATTGATGGGGTTTGGATGTTTATTTTACAACTTTGATAATAACTTTTTATTGATGAATATAGTTTGTAAATTTTGTTAATGAACACAAGTATATTTAAATTTATTTATTTAATTTGATGAGATGGTGTGCTCGTTAACTGTTTTTTTTTTTATCAAATTGAATATTAAAATTTTATAGTCTAAACGTTCATTTATAGCCTTTACTGAGCACTCATGGATGTAGTTAATATATATATGTAGGTGGCTGTTTTAATCAATTTTAGAGTTAATTTTTAATACATATAAAATATTTTATTAGAGGTGAAATGAAGGAGAGTGTCGAGTATTTTATGTGACTGTAAAGTATATCTTAAACTTAAAGGTAAGTTCTATAAAATCATAATTAGACCTGCTATGTTATATGGAGCTCAATGTTGGGCTATGACTCGAGAACATGAGCAGAAGATGAAAGTTGTAGAGATGAGGATATTAAGATGGATGTGTGGACATACGAGCATGAATAAAATAAGAAATGAAAGTAAGAGAGAAAGTTGGAGTTACATCTATTGAGGAAAAATTTTGAGAGACACGTTTAAGATGATACGATTATGTACTTAGATGATCAATAGATGTTCTAGTTAAGTGATGTAAAATTATGATAAATAAACATATCAAACGAGGAAGAAGAAGATAAAAAAAGATTTGATTAATAATAATAAAATAAAATAAAATAAAATTTATTTAAATATAAATAATAATATAATAAAAGATAAAGTGATTTATATAATTGATGATAGGAAAAGACTTGTGTTACGTGTGACTTGTTTGGTATCAAAACTGTTGTTACAAACTCTTTCAAAGAATATAGGACCGTTACGAAAGAGAAGTTATTTATAGCCTCAAGTGGGGTCATGAGAAGGATGGCCAACTGTACTCCTGCTCATACAACGACAGTGTCGTGTGTTGCACCGGCTGAACGAGTTTTCAGACATGTGCCTGTTCAGGGCAGTAATTGCTGGGACCCACGGCAGACTAATTTTTGTTTCACACTCCGACGACGTATCAGTGTTACAAAGTCTAAACCGGAATTATCGTTAGCACCGGTATCTATTAGCTATAATCAGCCACTGATCTCCCCACCAACGAGGCCGAACCCGAGACGAAGCGATGGGCAACAGCCTCCTGTCCACGCTGCGCTGGTGGCCGTCCGGCCTACGTCTCTCCGCCGCCTGGAGTGCCGTCTCCCTCTTCCTCTCTGCCAACCTCTCCGACGCCGTCGTCAGCCTCTCCGGCCTCCGGTGGCCATCCGATCTCCGTCTCTCAGGCCTCTGGAGCGCCATCTCTGGCGCCGGCGACTCCAGCTTCCGGTGGCGAGCGGTCACCGCCGAGGCGATCGACGAGGTGGCGTGGGCCGCGGTGACGGTGCTGGAATCGGTGGCTCTGATCTCCATGCTCTGCTGCTTCTTTCTCTTCTGCGGATGCAGCTTGTGAGAAGGGTTGTTAGCTAGAAGGATCGATAGGTGAAGTAGAAAGTAATGATAATTAATAAAGAGATATTTAATTATTATTCACTCTTATTTTAATCGATTACTGTCTTACTGCTAGTGCTCGCCATCGGTTCCTTCTCCTCCTCATCAAAGTTGATTAGGCACGAAGTAGTCAAACTATGATCGTATCGTTCGGCGTTGACGAAGACCACAAATCATTATTATTTTTATTGAATTATCTAAAAAAATTAATGAGTGAAGAAGTATGCAATATAATTACTTTTTTTTTAAAAAAAATCTAGTTATATATATAGATATAAATATAAAATGATGATTTTATTTATTATATTGAAGTTAAAAAAATACTTTTGGAAGTGAAGCTCTGTAAATTGAACTAATATATTCACATATATTGTACATTAATTATTAATTAAAGAGGTTTGAGAAGATCCCACATTCCTTGTTCCAATTGGCACTAATCTAATGCTCTGTTTACTCTACATGAGGGAGGGAGGGAGAGGGAGGAAAAATATGGAAAAGAAAAAGAAGGAAAAAGGAGAGAAGAATTCTTGCTAAAGCAGAGTAGACAGAGGGAACAGAAGGGAAGAGAAATACCCGGGAAAGGGAAAGAAGACAGAGCGATCGGTGTATGAGGCAGGCAGAAAGAGACAAAGAGTGGGAGAAGAAGCTCTGTCTTACGAGCAAGCGTGTGGGGATGCCCACTGCTCGCGAGCGGGCATGCAGGAATGCCCGCCACTTGCCGCGCTTGCGAGCTGCCGTTCAAGGATGCTCGTCGATCCGCCTCGTGAGCGGCCGTGTGAGGATGCCTGTGACAAATCATGACCCTTGCCCCATCACATCATCCACTATCCTTCCGCTATTCCCCTTCTCAATAGAGATCTCACCTCCTCTGATCCACTTCCGTCCATCTCCACTCCCAAAGCCAACTCTTCCTTCTTCCTTTGTAATGACTCAAGCTCATCATTTTTTTTTATTTCTTTCCATAACCTTCGCGGAGCATGGACTTCATCATATCAAACTCTAACTCTACCTTGGCCGGGGTGTAACATCCAGGTGTCCTACGACAAATACAAAGATGCAATGCAGCGACGGAGGACCTGGCGATGAAGCGAGCAAGGTGGGACGTTGAGGGCTCTGCTGTGGTGGTCCTTTATCACCACATCATTTTGATGGATGTCGATCGATTTCCTCAAACAGATGTTTAGTGTTCACAACTTGGACAGCAGCAGTGGTCATGCACTGCTATATGCCTAGAAAGAGATGTTTTTCTGATCGATGTACTTGAATGCGCTTGACTAGGTGTTTGGCATTCCTTCTATCTTCCAAGTTCCGCAAGAAACCCTAACAATTTAGGGCTTATCGTGAACTGATGTTTTAGTATTCACTTTCATTGCAGTCATTGTTATACACCGCTGCTATGCACAGGAAAGAGATGTGTCCTGGTCAAAGTACTTCAATCTGCTTTGACGAGGCCTTTAGCGGTCCTCTGACTTGCGGGGATGAACATAGCAAGAAAGACCCTAATGATCTAGGGCTTATCGTGAACTGCTCATCACACAATTGTCTTCTCTGAGAGAATGTAGATTTCTAATGTAACTTAGTATCTTCACAAATAACTTATCGAGCATATGCATCACACACATTGATGAGTGAGTATCAATTTCTAGGTTTCAAAGGGCCTATGCAAGTGATGAAATTGAGTCGCTATTTGAATAGACGAGTGCATATTCAGTTCGTATTTCGACCAAATTTTACTAATAGATTGATCATACAAACACGAAATAACCTATATAATTCCACCATTTGTAAAATTGACAAACTGAAAAACAATTTTATCATGCATCTTCTACTTTTCTACTTAGATATCAGCCACAAGATCATAAAGCTATCTATCTCACAAACATCAATAAGATTGGAGAGTTTTAGGGAATTAAGCAAATGACATCATGTTCCTGAACAAAACTTCCAAGAACAGTTTTACAAGTTTCAGGAATGCTTCATAGCAATCTAGGAGATTAACTGCCCTAGAATCATACCTCATCTTTGTTAATGAACATGTTGTGAAGATGAACATCGTTGAAAGCAATTTATCATGAAACTTCTACTTTTATACTTAGATTTTTAGCACAAGATCAAAAGTTTAATACAGAAACAACAACACGATTAGAGAATTTTAGGAATTATTATGATCCTATAATTCAATATCAAAACATGCATAGCCAACAGTTCTACTGGTTTCACGGATGCTTCATGGAAATCTGTCTCCATTAACTTTTGATTTTTTTCTATTAACTACGAAAAACCACCCCTAAATCGCAAGTACGCAAAGAAACGAAGGCAAAAAAGTAATCTTGAGCTTGGAATCATATCTCATCTTCGTTGAGGAGCATGTTGGGGATGCCCTTGTTGATGGGGAATCGGCGGCCGGTGTCGGGGCAGACGAGGGCGCCCTCCTCGACATGGATCTCGAGCAGCGCGTGGTGGAAGCGGCGAAGGAAATCCTCGGCGTCCAGCATCGCGGCGTCGGCCTCGTCCGGGAGCTCGCCGTAACCGACCGCGCGAGCGGCGCCAGCGAGGGCCTTCCACTCGATCTTGTGGAAGATGTGGCGGAGGAAGTCGACGTTGAGCTCCACCTCCTTCTCTACCCACTTTTCGGCCTCGAGGCGGAGCGGGAAGCCATCGACGACGCCCTTGACGTTGCTGGAGAGCATGTTGTGGGTCAAAAGCCTCATCTTGCGGCACTCGTCGCCGGCAGCTCTCTAATTCGCGGCTGCGTCACTGCGTGGCGGCGGCAGAGATAGAGAGCATCAAGATAAGTCCACAGGTCTGGGAGAAACCCTAATCATGGCCTTCTCTTTTTATAAAATAATAATTTTTATATAAATTTTATTTTATTTTATATGTGTACATGATTTTAGTTCAATTATTTAAAAGATTATGTGAATATACATATGAATTTAAATGAATTAAATATTAAAAATTGGTGATAATATTTTAAAATATATAAAATTTGGAATTGTTAATAAATTTGTAATTTTTTTTTCTTTTTCAAGGGAAATTCCGTAGTAAATGTCGATTCCATTCGTCGTCTCTATTCCGACGCCAGTTGGCGTTTTTCGTCTTCTCTCTTCGCGAATCTGGCCGCCTCCGCCTCTTCTGCGATCCCCACGCCGACCCCGATCCCAACCCCCTCCGCACGGACATGATCCGCAAGCTTCGTCTTCTTCTTCTTCTATTGGCTCTCGTAGCTCTTACCCTCACCTCGAGGATCCGACTCGGCTGTGCGCACGAGCACCACGGCGAGGGGGAGGAGGAGGAGAAAGACGAGGACGAGGACGAGTCAAGCTGCGAGGCGAAACCCGATATCCATCTCGTCGCGGGTTACCGTCCAGGAACCGTCACCATCGACGGCCGATCAGATGACTGGGCCGGCGTTGATGGACCTCTGCTCCCTCTCCTTCCCGCGCTCGATTTTGACGAGGATGAGGCTTACGGCGGCGGAAAGATGACTGTCAAGGTACCAAAATTCTAGGAACTAAATACACTTGAAGATTTATCTTTCGAGGCATATCGACTATGTTTCGAGTTTGTATTGGATCTGTATTAAAGGCACTAAAAGGCAACAGAGGCATGAGGTCATGGTACTGTGGATCAATGGTTTCTTTCTGCCTGATGTCTTAGTGGATCTAACTTTTGGTTATCTTTATCTGACTGTTGTTTGTTTAGTAGGCTGTGCATGATGGTCAAAACGTATACTTCATGCTGCAAGTTGCTGGCGAGTATGCTTATTCTTTGGAGTAAGTAATTTGTTGGATATGAAGATTATCAATTGCTTCTAATTTGCATGAGGAATATGTAACTTGGTATGAGTAAATGCTTTGCGTGCGGTTTACTTTTCCCTTTTTGATATTTTCATGTGGTTCTTCATTTGCTAAGCAACAAAGAGTTTACTTGCAGCCCCCGGCCACAGTGCAGCGGTTGGCCCTCCAAGCGGTTAACCAGGTATTAAGGTTCGAAGCCCAATTGCGGCGCACTGCTAGAATTTTCCTCTAATGGGACGGCAAACCTAAGAAAGCTGGCAGCTTGGATGGGCCTCCGCGAGCGCTTCCCGATTTACCGCAGTGGGAAACTTCTGTAGGGTCGGATTGGTCAACTCGAGGATTAGTCGATTCGCAGAGTTGGATACTTGGATTACCAAAAAAAAGAGTTTACTTGCAGACCTGTTTGCCATCCTTGGAATCTAAACCCATATCATCTTACATACTTCTTTTTAATCACCAGCTTGACACTGGTTTAATTACTGTTTGACAAACATAAAAAAGTATTTGGCAAGTCCATTATTTTTAAATAAATATATCAGACAAAGATTTGTTGTACTCAAAATGATATCAATTGAATATGTAACTGAACTCAAGCACTAAATTGAGTATCTACAGAGAACATACTCTAATTTGAATGCCCCAGCATAGCCTACATTAAAATAGTCTTTCTTTGAAATTTCATAATACTCTGAATCTGTTTGTTTGAAGGATAAAAGTCCTCAACGTTTTGTATTTTTTTACACGTACCTCTAATTGGTTTTACTTCTTTGTCTTATATTAATCTGACAGTGTCCAACTGATGAGCTTTTGATGCTGTTACCGTCAATCAATACAACCTTTTTGATCTCTTTATCTAAGTAGGATAGTTTATGGTCCTAGACCTTGAATAAAATAATTTAGTGTTGTAGAAGAACTAAAAAGGAAAGTTGTGTGCCAATACCTTAATATGGCGCACCAAGGTTCCATCTAACTGTTTGCTAGTTTTCTTGCTTGATTACTATTCCTGTATGATGATTAATGCCTTTTTAATCTTGGTTAGTGAAAATTTGTTTTCCTATTCATTACCTCTAGATGTTGTTCAATTTGTTAATTAATATCTCTTTCTATCTTTTTCATTTCTCTGTCTTGCTGAAATCCAGCGATGATCATAAATGTCCTTCAGTTGCTCTAATGTTTCAAGTTGGGGAAAATGCAACATATAAAAATGTAAGTTCTTTTATGGCCTCTCAAACTATTTCTATAAAGAAGTAAAATAAAAATGTATTGTTATGCCATTGACCTACTTATTTAGATGCATGAATGGTATTCTCTAGTACTTCTGTTGCATATTTTTCAAGAACATAGTTTTGTGTTTTACCTGCTTGACTAGGTAGGAAGAGTTCTAGCAACATTTGCGAGACCTTTCTCATTTTCTTTATTTTTTGATACTTTTGTAATGAGAATTCATCTGTTTTATTATTAGATGGGAGGTTGTTCTCACATGCCTGGTTCATGCACTGATAAAAACTGCCATGGTCACGAGGTAGACATTATGCACTTTTCTGTTGGCAAAGCGATTCCTGGACGGCTATATGGTAGTAATCTTGTTGACAACAGTAAAGGAAATGGAAATGATAGGTAAACTATGATCCTTTCCTGCCATGTTTTTGGAGAGTCCTTTTCTAATTAGTGACACAAATTACTTTTGTCCTTTTTGCTATCCATGACAGTTTCGGACATCTGGTTGATGTTTATGCTTGGAATCCACACTGTCGTTACCTTGATGGAACTGGTCCTCCAGGTTTGATTAAACATTGTCTTGATGTAGATTGATGTTTGTCTAAAATAGAATAATCCTTATTGTCTCCCAATGTTCTTGCACTATTTTAAGACATTATCCATAAAAGTCATTTGCCATTTCTGACATTGTGCAAGCTTTAATATATATTTTCATTTACTCCCTTGTGTTATTCCATCTTCAGTTTAGTCTTTGTTTTGATCATTTTCTTTGGATGGAAGTCTTAAATAATGGCATTCATGATTTACACACTTTGTCTTCATGAAGCATAGAATATTTAGAATCTATGATATTTCTATTAGAATATATTTTTCAATGTTGGGTTTGATAAATTCCATGGATCCTCAAACTTTTAGAAAAGAAGACCATATCTAATTCAGTTCTTTTGTGTTTCCCGTGGCAATTTTATTTTATATGTTTTAACTATAACCACACCACTCTATTTCAATCCACTGGTTTGGAAAAGATCTAAAGATGATTAAAGGGAATATTTTTATCAGATTCAGTGTTTGAACAAATATAAAGATCCATAAAAGCAAATATTACTTTGAGATTCCAGGTATTTATGGAACCAGATAAAGTGCCAACTTTTGGACATTTAAATTCCCTGTTATCTCAGGTGAGTTTTTTAGGAACAGATCTATCACTCTTTCTCCCCAACTTGAAATCAACTTAGATCCAACAATTCATTACTCAGCAGGATTTGTTGTAGGTACATAATTGAATTCAGAAAAAAAAATTAGATATGTAGATAATGGTGATTAATTGGGTCTTTTGTTACCTATTATTGTTTTTTACATCCTTTCTGAAAGGGCAAATTCAAGTTTCAATCATGATTTCGACGAAAGCATTCTGTTATCACAACTCCAATATCAGATAACATGATGAACAAAATTTCAGTAAATGAACCTATGAGATCAAGATTTGGACGAAGCTATTCTGTTGGAATATCTTTTATACTTAAATGAGAAGAAGTTTCTCCTGCATCACTGGGGGTATACCAGCATCTTCTAATTCTGTGTTCAAGTCTTGAATTAGTGTGGACCTTGTCTGCTTGATATGGCTTGTTGAAAACTATAAATGGTTTCTTTTACTTAATTCTGCTACCTTCTCCTTTTACATCATTACAAATACTTATTTGCACCAAAAACAAGTTTGATGACTTGTCATTGTTTTCGCAGAAGATAAATCAATTGGGAAAAATGATTGGGTTGGAGCTTGGTGGCACAGTTCTCTAGTGTCTCATATAGGTATACTACTCTCATTATCTACTATCATGTGGATAAGAAAATTGATTTGGTCACTCAAACACTGGTAGATTCATTACAGTTCTAGTATTTCTTCAAGAAAATTGATTTGGCTACCTGCTCTAACTTATAGCAAGTGTATCAGTGTTTCGTTCATGGGATATACATGAAAACGTATCGATGTTTAATGTATCACAAATATTTACCAATACAATTGTATTTATTTTAAGGTGATTGTGTTCAGAATGTTCAGTCATTCTTTGTTTTTTTGTAGTGATTTTTTTTCTCCCTCGATGGTTGACACAATGGGCCATTTATTTTATTAGCTCAAGTTTTTGCATTTTCGATTTCTCATCATCTTATTAGTCTACCTCCTAAAATGGTCTTGTCCAGGATTCATAGAAGAAGATTCTCCGTATGGGAAGAGCGGTGAGCAAGGCACTTACCTTTTCGAATTCTCCAGACCCCTGAGAACAATGGATCGTTTTCAACAGGTATGGTGCGTTAAGTTAATCAATTCCTGTGGCTTATACTTGACTTCGAATATCACACGTCTGGATGCAGGACGCTCAGTTTACCATCGGCCAGACCAGCAAGGTGGCCGTTGCTTTCTGGTATCCAACAGATGGTAAACCATGGAGCAAATCCCAGCACTTCTCAGCTAGCTGCAATTGGTTGGCATTGGATGTAGCTCCAGCCTCTGAACTATCATCTGTCTCTCCTGTGTCACCAAGAATTGGGCCATCAGATGCAGCCACATCCTTCGCTTTGCTCCTATCGGTCGTCTCCTTCTGCCTCACTATATTTATCGGATACTGGGTTTCCAAAACTAGACCTGTGCCCTTCACACCTATCGACAGCCTATGATAGCACTAAAAAATGCTCTTCTTTGCTGCACATTCACCAAACACACCAGATTATATATTCAGTTGTGCTCAACCATTTTTTTAAGTAAAAAAATTAATAAACCCAGTTACAATTTTTTTTAGTTTTAACCATAAATTTTTTTTAAACAGATAAAGTTACTTTTAAAAAATAAATATTTAAAAATAATTTTTGAATCCTAAAAATTTGATTAATTTTTCTAGCCATTCAAAATGCAAAAGTAATTTCTCAAAAAAAAAAATAGATTTTTAAAATTATTTTTCTTTAAAAAATAAATTTTAAATTACATTTTTTATCAAAATTTCATAAAAATTAGATAATTGTCGGAAAATTTTAAAAAATTTCACTCTAACAGAAAATCATAACTTATGATTAAAAAAAATTATGTTTTTGAAAATTAATTTTTTTTAATATTTTTAACCGTCAAACCCATTTTTAAAAGAGAAATTTTAAAAATAAACTCATTTTTAAAAAAGAAATTTTAAAAATAAATATAACAAAAAGAAAATTTTAAAAATATTTTTATGAGTAAATAATGTCTTTATTTTGTAAAAAAAAAAAAAAAATTCAATATAAAATATTGAAAGGAGGCATGTGAAATAATTAATTTTATAAATAAAGTTAAAAACTAAAGTACATTAAATTTAAGACCGGCATAAAAATGAATTTTAATTAAGTTAAACATGATTTTAGAATTCAAAATAAGTTCCTACGTATTAGATTTATCAGAAATTTTTGTCGTATATAATTTATAAGAATTTTTCTAATTTAGTTATTATGAAATCTAAAATATCAATTTAACTTTCAAAAATTTTTAAAATTCTGAACATTTGAAGATGTAGAATTTTTAAGCTATTCTATTTGTTCTTTTAATTTTATATTTTATATTTTTAACTTTATTCTATTTGTTCTTTTAATTTTATATTTTATATTTTTAATTTTATCAAATTCTTGCAGTGAACATACTGTTGGAACAATTTGGGTACCTTAGGTTTTGATGTTTGGGCAAAGGTTTAAGTTAGGTTTATTGTTGTATTTGATATGCATTGTGAGTGTGCAGGATACAGGTACAACAAGGAAAGTCCAAGGGTGAGTCTTGGCGGTGTAAGTCCAAGCATGTAGTCTTGGCAACGTAAGTCCAAGTGTGATCTTGGCAAAGGAGGAAAGTCCAAGGATGAGTCTTGGCGATGTAAGTCCAAGCATGTAGTCTTGGCAACGTAAGTCCAAGTGTGACTTGGCAATGGATGAAGTCCCGGAGGCGCGACCTCTTGGCAAAGGAAGACCCGACAACAATGACAAGGCCGATGGAAGCTCCAGAAGGCAAGACGTGAAGGATGGGGAGGCATCCGAGGGACGCAAGGCTGATGGAGGAGGCTAGAAGGCTAGGTCTAGGTTGGTCGGGCGAGAACGAGTGCTGAGTGGATGCACCCGGGGCAAAATCCCAAAATTAGGGTTTACTGTAGCAGTACTGTAGCGTTATTGTAGCAGTACTGTAGCAGTCGACTGGTGGTTTCATCAGTCGACTGGTGCAGTCGACTGGTAGCGAACAGAGGGTTGGTATCGAGCCGTTGGGCTGCAACGGTCGAATTTCCACGAAGGGCAGTCGATTGCATGTTTTAGCAGTCGACTGGTAGGCGGGGTTTTCTAACCAGTGGCCTATATAACCAAGCATTGGAAGCTTGGTTGAAGTTGACGAAATAGACTTGGTTAAAGCCTATTAGAGTCTCCCAAGCCCTCGTGTGATCGGTGTGCTTGTATTCAAGTGTTTGTGGCGAGATTTCTCCACCGACAAGGAGCTTGAGCTAGCCGGAGGTTTTCCGGGGAGTCATCCACCGACGGATCGGGATCGTCCACCTTACGGACAGCCGTGGAGTAGGAGCTTTATCTCCGAACCACGTTAAATCAACGTGTTAGGTTTGCTTTCTCTTGTTAGTATTTGTTTTTGTGTTTCCGCTGTGAACTAACATTATAGGAAGCGATCGATTTGGGTGAGACACTATTCACCCCCTCTAGCGGACGTCAAGGTCCCAACACATACTTTAGCTAAGATAATTTTTAAATTCATATTGTCCTTTTTCAATTAGATATTCTTAATTTTAACCTTACAAAGATCTAGACATTAACTTAATACTTGAATATAATTGATCATGAGGTAGAAGACATACCTCACTTAATATATCTAATCTGAAGTTGAAATCTCTCACTTTATTGTTGCTATCTTGCTGACTTCTGACGTAGCTCCTCCTTCATCGATGCTTTCTTTTGTAGTTGCTTCGTTATCTAATTTTTAATGACTAATCATCAGTGCTAATCTTGCGTATTCTTCTTTTTCAGACTTGGATGATGATGTTTCGTCCCACATGGCCTTGAGGTTTTTGTGTTTGAACTTGTTTGACCCTTTGATTTTCAGTCTTGGGCAGTTGTCCTTTAAATGTCCCTCATCGTCACAGTTATAGTATCTAATCTTTCTTTTACCTCTTGGATTTTTTTGGTCTGCAACTCATTAAATTTGTTAGATTTTTTTTTTTAACTTCCTTACCATATACGCTTCTTGATCCGTACCGAGTGAGAAATCTGATTCTTACTTGATCTTTTTAGCTTTGAAAGCTAGGTTTTGAGTTTGATCCTTTTTACTTCATAGACCTACATATCGAGTTTCGTGTAATTCTAAAGTTGAAAATAAACTTTCTAAGGTACTTACTTTAAGATCCTTGAGATGTAGAAATAATCTACTATAAATGTCCAGTCTACAGTTCTTGGGAAGGCATTGAGAGCATATCGGAGAGAATTTTGATGTGTTACCATTTCTCCGTGGTTGGTGATTCTGGTGATCAGTTCTTTGAGTTTGGCATGTTGAGCAATCGTTTCCCCTTCTTCAAGTATGAGGTTGCTAAGTTGGTTTTGAAACAGATCTCTTCTTGTGAGTTTGACCTCCGAGGTTCCTTCATATAACTCCAGGAACTTCTCCCAGAGTTCTTTGGTTGATTCATAAGTGCCAACATAGTTGACTTCCTGTGGTGGTAGTACGTTTAGTAGATAGAACTCTGCTTTACTGTTGACCATGAAGTGCTTGCTCCTTCTTGGTTCAGAAGTGTTCTTCTTTTTCAACTCCATGCTGATCTATAGGTGCTACAAAATCATATTTTATAGTAAGTAAAATATCAAAGTTTATTTTGAAGAATACCTTCATTTTATTTTTGTCACGCCCCGAGGGAGTCTCTGTCCGAAGAAATTTCGGCAGCATCTCCCCTGTACGACGGACAATCTGAAACTTTTCTACAAGCACTATATACCTCAGCCACATGCGGCTGGAATAATAACAATAAAAGAAAACAAACACCACGCAGTTAATATCAAATTCAGCCTCTGGCTGACACAACCACGCAGTTAAAAATAAAGCAGTCCACTCGGCTGTACCAAAATCAAAACACAAAACTGCTAGCCGGCTAGGCTTACACAACCAATAACAAATACAAAACACCACATAACAACATCAACCCTCCAAAAATAAAACCAGAGTACATAGATAAACAAACTGATACATAAAACAAGCAAAACATACGTGAAACTGATAAGTCCTCTGATGTGACGTGGGGACCAGCAGACAGGATACTCCAAGCGACACTAAAACCAACCTGGTACCTGAAAAAGATAGTATCAACGGGGGTGAGTTCAACAACTCAGCGAATACCAATGGACATGAGTAGTAAGATATATCTAACAGCAACAAACATGGAATACAGCTTCCTAATCATACATAGGGAATACGCAAAACTGAAAGGTAACTGAGGAAGCTGTACTCACCAGGAACTCCTATCCAGACAAAAGGGTCGTCAAACCGAAAGTGTCAATAATCCTGTATGCAGGTCAAAAGTATGCATCCAACCAAAATGCAGCAACCAAATGCAGCAAACACAATCATAAGAATATAAATGCATCAATGCATATGATGCTAATGATGCGTCCTGGTCACCCCTGACGCCAGTCAGTCATCTCACACAAATGGCGAGACCGAGTGGGTAGGGCTATGACAACCGTGCACTCTGTCGTCACTGCTCCTGATGAGTGACCGAGTGGACGGGATGTTGTAGGAGTACTCCTGTCCTGTGACCCCAAATCATAAATGGGGAGCTCAATGCTCTCAACTCCCGGTACACGATGACGGGGAGGTATCTCTGCCGGCTACCACGCTGAGTCACCTGACCAACGGAGCCAAACAGAGTCCACCGTCTGCCGGCTACTACGCTGCTACACTAAATGCCAGCGGAGCCAAACAGAGCGGAACTGTCTGCCGGCTACCACGCTAAGTCCTCAGACCAACGGAGCCAAACAGCAGAACCGCCACACACTTGTCTGGTATACCACTAATCCATGAGTGGTGGTGTGTGCAGTACATGTAACTGGCAATGTGCTCAACCATAGTAGAGCCGACAATCGCGCAGCATGCAATCATGATGCATGATACTAAGCATGGTCATAAACTGATCAACATAACCATATCCATATGTATAAAATGAGTACGGTAAAATCGATGGTCACATACCAAAATCTAGAATACACAGGTCAGATAGAATATCAAAAACCTATGTCCTGAACATAATAAGTATGGAATATCCTGATCAGCATAGAAAAATCCATATATACATAATATGGGTACCACAGTATCAGTAGGTCAATCCACGGATCTAGGGCATACAGGTCCTCTATGGTATAGCAACCTAGATCCTAAACATATCTCCTTCCATAACATACGTACCAACAATATGCACATATCAAGAATCAAGGTCTGGGTACACGAATCATATATGATATACAAATAGAGGTACACAAGCCAGTCATGGCATAAAACCTAAGTATCAGACAATCTCGATACACATGACTGAAACCAAAAATCCAGAACCTAGTCCTAACCTCAGTAAAACATGGTATGTCACTTATTCTAGAAACTAAGATACTTATGGTAATACAGTACTCATGGCAATAAATCACATGATATAAGCACGGATACGTCACAGGCGATAAACCTAACATGCTATGGATATCAAACAGTGACATACCAAAGACAAACATGTTCATTGCTTGTAGTTATAAAATACTATGCATATCCAAAGACAATATCATAAAAGATAAGTCAAGAGGTACCCGCCTCCATGAGAAGATCGTATCCGAATAAATCCTCGTTGAAACACCGTCTCGAATCAAAGTCCTGTAATACATGATATACAGATTTAGCTAATTAAATACAAATTAATTAGCTAAATCAAATCCTCGAGAAGCTAACATAAATCCAGATCCAATCATAAACCCTAATTGGATCACCTAACTCCTCAATCGATTCTAATTAATCCAAAACCTAAAATCCAATTACACATGAATCTAAAACATGATCAACCATGATAAGCATGTATCAAATGCCCTACACCTTACCTTAATTCTCACAGTACAGATGTTAATCCACAACTAGGGATAGTGCTGCCGGAAGGAATAGTTGCTGCTGGAAACCTGAAACACCACCAGCACAATGAATCTACAATTAGAAACCTCCATCCCTAGTTAACATAACCTCCACCCTATACAAGGCCTGCTCACGGTAGGACAAGAAACATAGCACAAACTCGGAAACCAAACCCTAAGCCCTTACCTTCAATCATATCGCCGGATTACTACTGCTCGCTGTCACTTACTCCCGCTCTCGGCCTCCGGCGATCTAGAGCACAACTCCAACAAGGGCAACGGCGCACAAGGCAGAGGGTGCGAGGAAAGGGCAGTGGCTGTGAACCCAAAGCTAGGGCACAGGGGAAACACCGGCAGTGGTACTCAGGTGCCGGCGAGAAGAGGAGCGATCAGCTCCGGGGTTCCTGTGGCCGGCGGTGGATCTAGGGTACGGCTGTCGGCGCTTGGGAGAAGAGAGGAAAAGAGGCCTCGCGTCGCCGGCGGCAGAGGTTAAGAGGCAGAGGGCTTCGGCGTCGGCACACACGGACGAGCGACGCTGTACATAGGCATTTGCTGTCGCTGGCAGCAGTGGGAAGAGGAGATCGGCTCGGGCAGAGGAGGAGAAGAAGAAGTAGAAGAGAGGAAGGATACTGTTCGTGGCCGACGGTTAGGGCAAAGAGGTTCGGGCGACGTCGGGGAGAAGAAAGGAGCGGCTCGGGTGCGCGAGGGAGAGAAAAAGGATTCGGTAATGAAAAGTAAAAGAAAACAAATAAAGAAAATCAAAGAAAAAGGAAATGTAATTATAAACATTTCTTCGCTTAAATGGGATAGCCTAAACAGGCTTTTCCGGGCCGCATTTTTATCCCCGTAAACTCGTTCATACGAGCTCCGAAAAATTCCCGAAAAATTTCCAAAAATTCCAGAAAATTCCCTTATTAATATTCGCCTATTTTCGATATTTTACAATTTTTTTTCAAACGATGAAGACCCCCTCGAACTTTAGTGGATGAATGCTTGCTCCGCCCATTTGTGCTTTAGATGGTAATTAGTCCCTTCTGAAGCAATCCGGCTCTAATATCAATTGTTGGTCCTGTGTAGACCGGCTAGAGAGGTAAATAACCTGCAAGCTAGAATTAAAACTAATCTTTTTCTTTCTTCTTTAGCAAAGACAACACATGTTAGTTAGTTAAAAATAATGACATAAAATGAAAGTAAGAGACTCAATGTTTACTTAGTTTGCAACTGGGGAGGTTGCTAATTCAAGACAGTTAAAACTCACAAGAATTCTCTGTTAGAACCCCGGGGTAGTTTTGATGTGGTCAACTAAGTTCAGTTATGTCATGTTGTGTTTGATCCTTGTGTCTAAGTGTGCAGGAGTTTAGAAATACAAGAAGTCGAGCGGAAGATACGGCTAGAGAGAAAGACGACACGGGAGAGAGCCAATGGGCTAGGTGCGTCTGAGGGACGAGGTGCTACGAAAGAGTACACCGGTGAATGAGAAGGGCGTGCACAAGGTTCGAGGAATGAGAAGCCGAGGAGGAAGCCTGCTCGAGGAGAAGGTCGGAAGATGGGTCCGAGTGAGTCTAATTCTGAATGAACGGAATCACCTAGGTGATTAGAGCAGTAGAAGAGCCAAAGGGGGAGCTGCGAAATTTCTGGAGGTGCCCTCAATGTGGCTAAAGGCGCCTCCGTGCTTTTCTATGGGAAGACACCTTTAACCGCCCATGGAAGGCACCTTCAACCCTTTGAAGGCGTCTTAGACTGAGCAAAATGCAATCGTTAGCGAAAATAAAACTTTATCTTCACTTGCCTCATTAGAGGCGCCTTCCACCTTGTTGGAGGCACCTTCCATTCTCGGATAAGATTTTCTATGGGCTATAAAAAGACTCCTGGACCTAGAAATAGACAACAACTCAAGTATTCATTTCCTAGTAACTTTCTGAGCATTCAACGAGTATAAGAAGCTACTCCGCCTTCACTAAAGGAGATCTTTTAGTGCTTTATTTTTCCTTGGATTAACAACTACCTAGGTTACAACCAAGTAACTTTCTGTGCTTCTTTATTTTATGTTGTTAAACTACCCTCATCCCACCAAAGTTCGAGGGGGAGTTCACACACTGGAAATGTCAAATGGAGGTATTCCTAAAAATCTACTTTGAAATTCTTTTAATAATTAAGTACGGTTTTGCAGCTCCAAAAGATCAACAAGGCGTAGAGAAAGAAAAGTACCTCTGGACGAAAAAAGAGCAAAGCGATTTCATAGTCAACAGCAAAGCGGAATATCACCTTTTAAGTGTATTACCGCCTCAAGAAGTAAATCGCATTGGAAGCTACACATCGGCAAAAGACATCTGGGAGAAGTTCCTGGAACTCCACGAAGAAAATCCGAAGTGAAACTCACACAACGGGACATTCTTCGAAACAAATTAATGAACATCCGTATAGAAAAAGGTAAGAAGGTAGCTGAACTGCACGTGAAGATCAAGGAGCTGATCACCGGACTGGGCAACCTCGGTGAAATGGTAACCAACTGAGATTCGGTACGCTATGCACTAAACATCTTTCCCAGAATCCCTGAATGGACTTCGATCATAGATGCCTACTACATCTCGAAGGACATGAAGGTAAGTATCATAGAGGAATTGTTTTCAACTTTAGAATTACAAGAGACTCGATGTACAGGTACAACAGTAGAGTCAAGTTAGAATCTAGCACTAAGAGCCACCAAGAAACACGAACTCGAGTCAGACTCAGATCTGGAAGGAGACCAAGAAGCGTACATGGTAAGAAAGTTTTTAAAAAAATTTATGTCTAATAAATTTAAAGAATTGCAGAACAGAAAAAATCAAAGCAATAGAAGGAAGGTTTGATGCTACCAGTGTCAAAAAGAAGGACACATAAAGGAGGACTGTCCAGAGCTCAAAATGGAAAAAGGCAAAGGCCCCAAGCAAAACAAGCACAAGAATCTCAAGGCCACTTGGGACGAAAGCTTGTCATCTGAGTCTAAAATAGAAGCATACACTGGACTAGCACTGATGGCTAGTTACAAAGAACAAAGTTCCTCAGAAGCCAGCATCAATGAAGGGGGAGCTATTGGTGCAATATCTCTTGGGTCAGGTTGATCAGGTTGACTAAGTTTAAGTTGGCTCAAGCTTAAGTTTTGATGTTTAGGTTTCGATGTTTGACAATATATGGAGATTGCAGGAGCAATCACCCGATTAGGGAGATTGTTGGAGCAATTTCCCTCTGGTCAAGGTTTGACCAGTCTGATGTGAAGAAGAGTCAAGTAGGTCAAAGGATTGGCCGGATACTTGACTGGGAAAGTCTTAATTGGGGGTTAGGCAAGGGGAAGTCCTGGTGAGTGGAGCTAGGCAGTTGAAAATTCTAGTGAGTGAGGGCAGGTGAAAGACCTAGTAAGTGAAGCTAGACAGTTGGAAAATCCTGGTGAGTGAAGCCAGGTGAAAGACCTAGTAAGTGAATCTAGGTAGTTGGGAAATCCTGGTGAGTGAAGCCAGGTGAAAGACCAAGTGAGTGAATCTAGGCAGTTGAAAAATCCTGGTGAGTGAAGCCAGGTGAAAGACCTAGTGAGTGAAGCTAGGCAGGTGAAAGTCTCGATGAGTGAAGTCAGACAGTGGGAAAATCCTAATGAGTGAAGCTATGTGAAAGTCCTAGTGAGTGAAGCCAAGCAGATGGAAAGTCCTAATAAATGAAGCCAGGCAGATGAAAAGTCCTAGTGAGTGAAGTTAGGCAGATGGAAAGACCTAGTGAGTGAAGCCAGACACGTGGAGATCCAGGTGGGTCAAGGTTGACCGGGCACCTGGTGTTGGGAAGTCCAAGTAGGTCAAAAGATTGACCGGATACTTGGCACGAGAAAATCTAGATGGGTCAAGGGTGACCGGACATCTGGTAAAAGTCCAAGTGGATCATGATTGACCGTACACTTAGCACAAGACGATAAGTCCAAGTGGGTCAAGGTTGACCGGACACATGGCATGAGAAGAAAAGTCCAAGTGGGTCAAAGGATTGATCGGACACTTGGTGAAGAAGTCCCAGCAGGTCAAGGTTGACCGGATGCTAGGCACGAGGAGTCCCAACAGGTCACAGTTGACCAGATGTTAGGTTTGGGAGCCCTAGACTTTACTCGAGCAAGCTAAGGTTGGTCAATTTGATCAAGTGATCAAATTGGACCAATCCCAATCAATCAGCTGATCGATTGGGCACAGTGCTACGATAAACAGCAACCCAATCGATCAGTTGATCGATTGGTAGCTTATATCGCGTGCACAGAAGCCTTCCCAATCTATCAACCGATCGATTGGGCACCGTCAATCAATCCATCGATCGAATGGGGGTTGGTTTTCTCGCGTGATCGCGAGAAAGCCTGAATCTATCGGTCAATCGATTCATGCAGTTTCCAGCAGAGCACAGAGGCATTTTGAATCGATCAGCCGATCGATTCAAGCCTCCCCAATCAATTAGGATACGATCGTTGCGCAGGATGCAGGTTTTAGACGGCCGAGATTGCTAGGATCTGACGTGACAATCGATTGGGAGGAGCCCCAATCGATTGGAAGCCCTAAAAGCGCAGATATAAAGGCGCCGAAGCATTCAAACACCAAAAAAAACCTTTCTTCTCTAGCTCACGTGATCTTCTCCTACACTCGGCGCCAGTTCTTGGAAGCTCTTGAGGGCAAGTGCTGTTGCACTTCCAAGGTTCAAGAGGCATTCTTCAACAACAAGGTCAAGCAAGGAGAGGTTTTTTTTTTGTATACTTGTATTTCCTTCTTGTTGTGTGGCATGTACGAGATTTCTTCACCTTCAGTAGTTACCGAGAAGGAGTGTTTTTATTAATAGAGTTTGTGTTGTGTGTGGATCCTTAGATTAGTCACCTCCTCTTGAGGTGGATACCATGTAAATCTACATGTTAGCGTTGTGAGTCTTGTTTCGAGTTCTTTCAGTTGCATATCAACAACACCGAAGCAAGCAAATAGAGCGTGACGAGCTATTCAAACCCCCACCCTCTAGCATCAATTGACCCTAACAAGTGGTATCAGAGTGAGATCGTTCTATTGGTGCAGCGGAGGCCGGCAAGAGGGGGGTGAATTGCTGTAAACAAAAATAAACTATACCCTCCTCAGATTTCAACTCATAAAAGCAATAGTACAATTAAAACAAGCAAGGAAATAGAAATTAAGTAGTAGACATGATTTAACCTGGTTACAACCAAGGAGGTTGTTAATCCAGGGCAGTAGAAAAAGCTCAGAAAAAAAATCTCCTTTGCTGAAGGCGGAGAAGCCTTTTATACTTTGGAAGCTTAGAACTATTTCTAGGAATGACTACACAATGATTGCTTGAGTTATTGTTTCTTTCCTAGCTCCAGGGGCCTTTATATAGGTCTTAGAAATCTTATCCCGAGAGTCCAAGGCGCCTCCAACTGGGTTCAAGGCGCCTCCAGCTCGGTCAGCGGATAAAACTTTATCCGCTGCACAAACGACCAACTTTGACTGTTGAAGGCGCCTTGAACAAGCCTTGAAGGCGCCTGGAGCTGGATTTTCCAGCACAGCTCCTTTTTCCAGCTCCTTTGCGTGGGCTTCTGATGCTCTGTTCTTTTGGGTGATTCCGGCCAACCGGAATAGGGCTCACCCGAACCCAATTCCCGGCCTTCACCTCGAGCAGCCTTCCATCCCGGCTTAACGTCCCTCGAACGCCGCACACGCTCTTCACGCCCACCGGAGTACTCTTCCGCAGCTCTCTCGTCCTTCGGACGCACCGAGCCCGTCGGCTCCCTTCCCGTGCCATCCTTCTCGCTAGCTGCGTCTTCCGCTCGACTTCCTGTACTCCTAAGCTCCTGCACACTCAGACACAGGGATCAAACACAAAGCAGGACCTAACCAACTTGGTTGATCACATCAAAACTACCACGGGGTCCAACAATCTCCCCCTTTTTGATGTGCATCAACCCAAGTTCAAGTTAGGGAAAAAATAGACACAAAAAGTAATTTTAAAGAAAAATTACTAAACTAGCATATTAAGCATAAGTTTTGCAATAAAATAAAATTGCAATATAGTTAAAAAAAAATTTAATATTCCTAACTCCCCCTCAATTTGTACTTTTCTCTCCCTCTTTGATCACAGCAAAAATGGGATCCTAATTAGAGGGAACTTTTAAAAAAAAATTCTAAGTAAATGAAATTTCAAACAAAACTTTCTAGGAAAAAATATTTCTAAAAATGAATTTATAAACAAAATTTTCCAAAAATGTTTGATTAAACTTTCAAAGCATTATTTAATTCTAATTTTTAAATGCTTTTTCAGAAAGTTAATTAAACCTTTCATTTCAATATTTCAGCTTCCAGGTAGTGGCGAGGCACTAGATATTCTTGGTTATTAGAGCAACAACTACTTCCTTGACAAAGCTTTTTAAAGAAATTTACTGTTTAATTTTCTTCTCTGAAGTCTAATATTTCAACTAAGATCAAATATTATGATTTTTAAATTTCCATTTTAACTTCTCATAAGTTCTTAATTCACAGCTTTTTAGAATTATGGCAAAAAATATTGAGCATGCAAAAAATTGTACATTTTCTATTGTTAGTTTGTCAAAATCTTTTAATTGACAAATTGTGTCTTTTAACTTAATATTCTTTAATAGTTTTTCAATTTTTAATTTAAAATATTCTTTTGACGAAATAATTAGTAATTCACGAAAATCTTTCGACAATATTTCAATTGAAACAATTAATTTGCCAAGAGGTGGAGACCATACCTGACTTACCTTGTCGGCAGTTGATTCTCCCCCTGTTGAGTTGTTTCGTCTTCTGATGTTTCTCCCCTTCATCGATGCTCATTTGTGATGAGCATTCTAGGTCTTCAAGTTGGAGTTCAGTTACTGGTTCTGTCTCGGCACTTACCTCAGTTTCGGACTCTTCTGATGTCGGATCAGTGTCCATCGAGGAGTCGGATTCAACTTCAATTTGTTCTTCGTGGAGTTTTAAGAACTTTTCCCAAAGTTCTTTTGCGCTATTGTACTCTCCGACTTTGTCGAGATCTTCATTTGGTATTGTGGTTAGAAGATGAAATTCAGCCCGTGCATTTGCAATAAACTCGTCACGTTGCTTCTCGTTCCAGAGGTATTTCTCGAGCTCTTCTCCGTTTGCTTTCTTTGGTGCTTCATAACCAGATTTCATTATTAAATAAATAGAAAAATCAGAGTTAAGGTATGTTGGTTGCTACTCGGAAAACCTAGAGGTTCCACTGTACAAAAATTTTGTACAAAGGTCTGAACCTTTTCCTAGCTACCATGTGTTCTTTTAAATTAAATTTTGGATCGCCTGCGGAACTTAACACGTTTGATCCAAAACTTAATCTATTCGTTCTTTTAGGTTTTGACTTGGGTCTCCTGCGGGACTTAACACGTTCGACCCAAATCACCTTAAGTTATTAATTCCATTAAATATTAATTTCCATAATCAGTTCCCAGTACTGACGTGGCGAGACACATGGCCTTCTTGGATATGGGAGCAACCACCACCGACTAGACAAAACCTTTTATAGAAAGCTAATATTTAATTTCCTAAAATAACTTTAGGTTAACCGAAAAGAACAATCAAATCACAAGGAAAAGAAAAAATAAAAGAACACAACATCGAAAAACATATTCGAAATTCTAGAATCGTAAGCCATTTGTATTTGGTATTATTTCCAAAAATAACTAGTATGATGCGGAAAGAAAAATTACTAGTTATACCTTTTAGAAAGACCTCTTGATCTTCTACCGTATTCCTCTTCTAACCTCGGACGTTGTGTGGGCAACAATCTTCCGAGATGAGAACCACCAAGCACCTTCTTCTTCCTTACAAGTTTCGGCCATCAAAACTTCTCCTAGGATGAAGAGGTTCGGCCACCACCACCATGCTCCAAGGGATGCTAGAAAAGAGGCTTCTTTTCTCTTCTTCTTCTCCTTCTTAGATCCGGCCACCAAAGCTATCTCCGCCATGAGAAGGTTTCGGCCACACAAAGGAGAGGAGAGGAAAGAAAGGGCCGGCCACACCCAAGGAGAAAAGAGAGGAAAAATAGAATAGAGTCGTTCGCCTTGAAGCCTCCTCTACCCCCTCTTTTATAATCCTTGGTCTTGGCAAATAAGGAAAATTTAATAAAAACTTCCTTAATTCTTTTGCCATTGAAAAGGAAAATTTATTTAATTAAAATAATTTTCTCTTTTCAAATTATAATGACCACTCTTCTCCCCAAAACAAGGAGAGTTTTAATTAAAACAAAAATTAAAACTTCCTAATTTGTTTCTAGAAATTTATAAAAATTTCTCCAATAATTTTAATCCTTCATGATTGGTTAATAAAAGAAATTTTATAAATTAAAATCTTTCTTTTAAACATGTGGATAATTTCCAAAAAGGAAAGTTATCTCTAAAAATTAAAATCTCCTTTCAATCTACAAATAAGGAAAGATATTAAATCTTTTCTTAATCTTTAGTAGAAACTAATAAAAGAGAATTTTTAATTTTTAAACTTTCTTTTAAATCATGAATATAATTAAAAGGAAAGTTTTTACCAAAATTAAAATCAACCTTTTAATCTACAAATAAGGAAAGAGATTTTAACTCTTCTCTTAATCTTTTGTAGAATCTTATAAAATGAAGGATTTAAATTTTTAAACTCTCTTTTAAATTATATTATCCACATAAGAAAAATTTTAAAATTAAAATTCCTTTTTATTTTAATAGGGCCGGCCACATGAATTCACCCATGAACATACCCATGGCCAGCCCTAGCTTGGTCTCCAAGCTAGCTTGGTCGACCCCTATAGAATGGGTAAGAAGGTGGGTATAGGTGGGTATAGTACTCTATAATTAAGAGGCTACGATAGGGACCGAGAGGAGGAATTTGTTTTGGTCTCCCGATAAAATTAAGCATCCCGTGCTCGCCCCGAACACACAACTTAATTTTATCAATAATAATTCATTCCACTAGAGAACTATTATTGAACTACCGCACCAATCCCAAATTACATTTTGGGCTCTTTCTTATCATGAGTGTGTTAGTCTCCCTGTGTTTAAGATAACAAATGTCCACTAATTAAGTAAGTTACTGACAACTCGCTTAATTAATATCTAGCTCCAAGAGTAGTACCACTCAACTTCATCGTCATGTCGGACTAAGTCCACCTGCAGGGTTTAACATGACAATCCTTATAAGCTCCTCTTGGGGACATTCTCAACCTAGATCACTAGGACACAGTTTCCTTCTATAATCAACAACACACAGTATAAGTGATATCATTTCCCAACTTATCGGGCTTATTGATTTATCGAACTAAATCTCACCCATTGATAAATTAAAGAAATAAATATCAAATATATGTGCTTGTTATTATATTAGGATTAAGAGCACACGCTTCCATAATAACTGAGGTCTTTGTTCCTTTATTAAGTCAGTATAAAAGGAACGACCTCAAATGGTCCTACTCAATACACTTTAAGTGTACTAGTGTAATTATATAGTTAAGATAAACTAATACCTAATTACACTACGACCTTCCAATGGTTTGTTCCTTTCCATCTTGGTCGTGAGCTACTGTTTATAATTTATAAGGTACTGATAACATGATCTTCTGTGTGTGACACCACACACCATGTTATCTACAATATAAATTAATTGAACAACTACATTTATCATAAATGTAGTCATTTGACCAATGTGATTCTTATTTCTAGATAAATGTTTATACCAAAAGCTAGGCTTTTAGTATACACTCTAACAAGGTATACCTCTATCTTTTGCTTCCATGAAGCAAACTCCCCCTCGAATGCAGGGGGTAGTCACTATCTCCGGCCATCGTTTTGATCGTTGTGCATCAGTCGGCAGTTAGTCCTTCTGAGCGGTCTGGCTCTGATACCAATTGTTGGTGCATCGGAGGCTGGTAAGAGGGGGGTGAATTGCTGCAAACAAAAATAAACTATACCCTCCTCGGATTTCAACTCAGAAAAGCAATAGTACAATTAAAACAAGCAAGGAAATAGAAATTAAGTAGTAGACAGGATTTAACCTGGTTACAACCAAGAAGGTTGTTAATCCAGGCCAGTAGAAAAAGCTCAGTAGAAAAATCTCCTTTGCTGAAGGCGGAGAAGCCTTTTACACTTTGGAAGCTTAGAACTATTGCTAGGAATGACTACACAATGATTGCTTGAGTTATTGTTTCTTTCCTAGCTCCAGGGGCCTTTATATAGGTCCTGGAAATCTTATCCCGAGAGTCCAACTGGGTTCAAGGCGCCTCCAGCTCGGTCAGCGGATAAAACTTTATCCACTACGCAAACAGTCAACTTTGACTGTTGAAGGCACCTTGAACAAGCCTTGAAGGCACCTTCAAGACTGTTGAAGGCGCCTTGAGCTGGATTTTCCAGCACAACTCTTTTTTCTAGCTCCTTTGCGTGGGCTTCTGATGCTCCGTTCTTTTGGGTGATTCCGGCCAACCGGAATAGGGCTCACCCGAACTCAATTCCTGGCCTTCTCCTCGAGCAGCCTTCCATCTCGGCTTAACATCCCTCTAACGCCGCGCACGCTCTTCACGCCCACCGGAGTACTCTTCCGCAGCTCTCTCGTCCTTCGGACGCACCGAGCCCGTCGGCTCCCTTCCCGTGCCGTCCTTCTCGCTAGCTGTATCTTCTGCTCGACTTCCTGTGCTCCTAAGCTCCTGCACACTCAGACACAGGGATCAAACACAAAGCAGGACCTAACCAACTTGGTTGATCACATCAAAACTACCACGGAGTCCAACACGTTCTTCATCGAAATCATCGCCGGAAAGGGCAACAAGCTAGAGGGAGAAGAAATTGAACCAAGATCATCAAAGTCAAAGACTTCAAAAGAGCTCAACTTCAAATGGAGTTCCAAGATGGACTTGAATACAATACAAGGGTGCCTCCACCATTCACATCAATGACAAACTTCGATTCTTGGAAATCAAGAATCGAAAATTTTCTCATAATGGAGATAGAGCAATGGTTTGCTCTAATAGAATGCTTTGAAGCTCCAAAAGATCCAAAGGGCAAAATTCTCAAGAAAAGCAAATGGAGCAAGGAACAAATTCAAAGATATGAGGCGAATGACAAGGTAACCAAATTATTGGTTAGTCTATTGCCAAGCACACTCATTTGCAAAATTGGAGAATACAAGGATGCAAATGAACTATGGAGCAAATTGGTCAAGTTTCATGAAGAACCCTTCACTGCACCAAACCAAGAGAAATCCAAAGAGGACGACTCATTGGAGAAAGACCAAGAGGAAGAGGACTTCGAAGTTGAGAGATGCTCAATTTCCGAAGAAGAAGTCCAAGAGGCTTCATCCTCAAAGGAGTGCAACCAAAAGAGTAAAGAGGGAGCATATTCTTTGTTTCATGTGCAAGAGGATGAAGATGAAGAGACCTCTACCTCTAGGATTGAGGGGGAGTGTCATTCACTGACACCGGAGCAAGAAGAGACTTCCACCTTCGGGTCAAATGAAGAAGAAGAAGATGGTACCACCTCCACAAGTCAAGAAAAATCAAATGGAGGATCGTGTGTCACCCCTACAAGCAAAGAAGGTATAACTATTTCAATATTAAATAATAAAAGTCATATCATTTACTTTGAGTGTAGGGAACACTATAAGAGTAAGTATCCCAAATTGGCCAAGAAGAAGGGCTAAGTAGCACCTAAGGGCAAGGAGAAGCCCAAAGAGACTGCCCCCGTGACAAAGAAGTGCAAAGAGCACATAGTGTGATTCTTGTGTAACCAAAGAGAACATTACCAGAGTCAATGTTCTAAGGGGAAGAAATCAGTCAAAGTCAAAGGAGGAAGCACGAGTCAAGGGGGAGCTTCTAAGGTAAAATCCAAGCTATCATTCATTGAACCTATTCCTTTAACCCGTGATAAAAAGAATGCTAGAAATAATTTATATCATTTTAATACTATTTATCATGAAAATAGGAAGCATGATAGAATTAAGGAAAATCATGTGGTCTATCATGCTAAGACTACCACACCTAAAGCTAGGAAGGTAGACAAATTATGCAATTAACTCTAAGGATTTTAGTTATAGGCCTAAAATAGAAATGCTCATAGAAATCAAGAAAAATCAAAATCTAAAGATTTAAGGTTCGAAAACTAAGCCTTGAGGTCAAGGCTTGATAAATTAAAAAAGACCCTAAATAAAATGAAAATATTTTTAAGGGTCAAAATGAGTATAACCTAGGTTTATGAACACAAAAGTCATCCCGTGGCCATAGAGGTTTGGGATACAAACCTAAGGTTAAGAAGGATGTGGCTTCATACCATAGGGTTCCATATAATTATAGAATCAACCCTAGGTCTAGTTGTCAAGTCAAAAATATAAGGAAAGTTATCCCTAGAAGTATTTTTGGAAAAACTAATGTAACTAAAACTTCTAAGAAGTCAAAGAAAGTTACCAAAAAGGTCACAAGGGAAGCTATCCCTAGAGTTGACCTAGACAAAGTGACCAAGGCTTCTAAGAAACCTAGAAAAGTCATAAGGAAGGTATCTAAGGAGGTTATCCCTAGTGAGTACCTAGAGTATCTAAGGAGCACTAATAGGTTTTGGGTTCCGAGGAGTATATTCTCTACACCCTAGATGTGTTTAGAGAGTGCCAACTCTAAATGGATAGGGCGGTTAACCCAACCTTGATAAAGTTGGCACTTGGAGATATTTTCAAAGTTTTTGTTAACCTTTGAAAATGAAAAGGATTAATTGATTACTTTTTGGAAGAGTAAAACGTGCCAAAATTTGAGGAATTGGATTTAATTTTAAGTGGCACAAATAAGGAAAACCAAAAGAAATGCCAAGTTGGGTTTTGACATTTTCTTGAGAAAATGAGGGAAAATCTAGGATCAATTTTAGGTTTAGCCAAGGATTTAGGATACTTAGATAGAATATCTAGGTATATTTTTGTAACGACCCACCTCCTACTAACTAGGCTATGAGGCCGGGGGTTACATTATGCTAACTATTCTTGTGCGGAAAAGAACTGAACTAATTAAAACTCTATGCTGTGTGCTATAAAATTTGAACTTTGTGTTCGGGATACATTGCTGAAGTTATACATATGCTAAAGAAGGGAGACCTACATTCTATTTAATCAAAAAGCTGAACTTAGACATTTTTAGTTGAAATCAGACATTCCAATCGATCAGCTGATCGATTGGAGTTGTCTGATCGATCTACGGATCGATTCAACTCGCTATTGTGCACGGGGTCAAATTTGGATCGATCGGCTGATCGATCCAGCCTGGCCAATCGATCCGATGATTGATTCAAAGGCTCTCTGTTCACGGAAATTAAATTCCCGATCGATCGGCTGATCGACCCATGGTCGATCGATCAGCTAATCGATTCCACAGCTCTCTGTGCGCAACAGATTGCCTCCCAATCGATCGGCTGATCGATTGGGAACCCTCCAATCGATCGGCTGATCGATTGGAGCTCTAATTTCTACTGTATTTCAGAATCTCGTGTACAACATGGATATATCAACTAATAAACATTAAACTCCTACTAAACAGGTCATGATTCATAACTTACCGACTAACATCAAGGTAACTAGAAGTCTAGGCATAACATAGTGCACACATTCACAATTCTTGATACTTAATATTCTAGAAGTGCAGAAAATAATCAAAATTGAAATACTGAGTTCTTAAATTTGCTAGTTTCCCCCAAAGATCTTCATTCCAAGTTCCTTGCACACACATCTTTATCGCATTGGCCTCCAGCCTCCGCTAATCCACCTTCCCTTTACCTTTATCTGCAGTATAAGGAAAATGAAACTATAAGCTTGGGAGCTTAGTAAGAAACCATCTACCTCACAAAACATGCATCTAACGAAATCATGCTTTATTTTAAAATATGCTGTGCTAATAAACGTGATGAGAATCATACTAGAATACTGAAACATGGTAGTCAACTACTGAAACACGACTATTTGTGTATCAACAAGAAACTAAACTGATACATAAGCTAAGCTAATTATCATCACAATAAAAAACTAAACTGAAACTAAGCTGTATTCACGTATCTGGTTGTGAAGTTTGAAAACTATTTTCATAAATAGATAAAAATACTAACATGCTGCTAATGGGCCCGGCAACTGTACTTGCTGTACGCGCATCCCTAACTAGGCCCGAGGTAGCAAATCCCGAATCTAGTAGGGTTACTAGGTTATCTAAACCTAGGGACGACTATGGGAGCCCAACCCAAAGACAACTGAAGTCCAGTACAGTGCCACTGATAAAATAAAATACTGATTTTATAACTGATTTATCATATCTTACTTTTTACTAGGTTATCTGAACCTATAGGCGACTGTGGGAGCCCACCCATTGGACCGTAGTCCCATATTTCTGAAGCAAGGCTATGTACGCTATTTAAAATGCATCTAGGGCATTTAACTGAGCTATTAAAATGTCTATCGTAACATTTAACTATACCCGGCATTTTATCGAGCACTTGGTGTGCTCTAATTCTGCATGTAGCTAAATTAAGACCATAAAAGTGAACTAGAACCATAAGAGCATGCGAATAGCTACTTATACTGCAGGTGAGGGGCTACTTACATCCTGCGCTAGTTTTCTTACGAATCTAATCTCTAGGTTTCCGGAGAAGATGATCTCCTCGGCGATCCTCTCTCGTCTATGCGTTCTTCTCGCGGAGAGGAGCGTCCTCGTATCCGAGATGTTGCCGGAAGGTGCTCCTACGACCCTAGGGAGGGAAGCTTAGGCTTCCTTGGGCTTGTGCGCCGAGAGGGTGAGGAGGAGAGGGGTTCGGCGGTGAGGGTTTGAGGGAGAAGAGAAACTGTCGTTAAGAATAAAATCTCCCACTTAAATTTCCTATTTATATTAAGTGATTAATACCACCCAACTAACTCTTTAAATATAATTGTTCTCCTCTTCTTTTAGCACACCCCTGCTGGGGCCCTTTGGTTACTAAAGTCATCTATAAGTCGTAGGGTTCGCTAGGTCTCGGGTTCAATTCTCGCTTAGTCTATTTTACGTTTTTATTTAATTTTGCTACTTCTGCTACTCCAAAAATTTCATAAAAATATTCTAAAATTCCATAAAAATAATAGAATATTTCTAAAATTAATTTGAGAATTTTTGGGCATTACAATCCCCCATACCTTATAAAAAGTTCGTCCTTGAACTTAGAATAACTCTGGGTACTTCTGCCTCATGCTAGCTTCTGTCTCTCAAGTTGCCTCTTCTGTTGTGTGATTTTGCCAAATGACTTTTACTAATGGTACTTCCTTGTTCCGCAATTTCTTAACTGCTCGGTCTATTATCTGAATAGGCCGACTGTCATAGCTGAGGTCTTCGCGGACTTGTACCGACTGGGGCTTAATCACTTGGGTGGCATCTGGGATATGCTTCTTCAGCATAGAGACATGAAATACATTATGGATAGCTGGCATCTCTTGGGGCAGCTCTAGCTCATAGGCTACTTTGCCAACTCTTTTGGTAATAAGGTATGGTCCCACATATCTGGGACTCAATTTGCCCTTCTTCCCAAAACGCATTACTCCCTTCATGGGAGCTACTCTGAGGAACACTGTATCCCCAACTGAAAACTCTAAGGGTCAACGCCGTGTATCAGCATAGCTTTTCTGGTGGCTCTAAGCTGTCTTTATCCTTTGGCGTATCTACTGTTTAGCTGCTGTGGTATCTGCTACTAGATCTGTCTGAAGTTCGAGCTCTTTCTGTTCACCACTCTCATACCAGCAGATTGGAGATCTACACCTCCGCCCATAGAGAGCCTCGTAGGGTGTCATGCCGATAGTGGCCTGATAGCTATTGTTGTATGCAAATTCTGCTAAACATAGATATTTGCACCAACTTCCCTTGAAGTCTAGGGCACACGCTCGGAGCATATCTTCGAGTAGTTGATTTACTCGCTCCGTCTGACCATCTGTCTGAGGATGGAAAGATGTGCTAAACTTTAACTTGGTGCCCAATGCTGACTATACACACTCCCAGAAGTGTGATGTGAATCTACTATCTCTATCTGAAATGATGGTCCATGGAACTCCATGCAGTCTAACAATCTCCTTGAGATATAACTGAGCTAGCTGCTCCATGGAGTAGGATATCCTGATAGCTAAGAAGTGGGTTGACTTAGTCAATCTGTCGACTATTACCCAGATGGTATCAAAACCATTCGTGGTTCTGGGTAGTCCCACTATAAAATCCATAGAGATATCCTCCCACTTCCATTCTGGGATCTGAATAGGCTGTAGAACTCCTCCTGGTCTCTGGTGTTCTGCTTTGACCCTCTGGCAGGTCAGACAGGTACTAACATACCTGGCGATGTCTCTTTTCATCCTAGGCCACCAAAAATGTTTCTTTAGGTCTTGGTACATTTTGGTGGAACCAGGATGCATCGCGTAAGGAGTCCTGTGAGCCTCATCTAGGATCTTCCTTCGTAGTTCCTCCTGATCCGGAACACATAGTCTGTCACCAAAATGCAATATCCCACTATCAGATACCCTGAACTCTCCACTTTCTGATTCTGTTAACCCGTGCTTGATTCTCTAAATTTCAGGGTCCTGACCTTGAGTTGTCTGGATGTCACCAAGCAGGGTAGATGCTAAGGTCATCGTAGAGAGCTGTCCAACTATAAGTTCGAGACCGAAATCCGTAATTTCCTTTTGTAGGGGCGGTGACATGGCTGATAGGGATAATAAGATGGCACTAGACTTCCTGCTAAGTGCGTCTGCCACCTTATTGGCCTTTCCTGGGTGGTAGAGGATGTCTATGTCATAATCTTTGACCAGCTCGAGCCATCTGCGCTATCGCATATTCAGATCCTTCTGAGTGAAGAAGTACTTCAGACTCTGATGATCTGTATACACTCTACACTGAGCTCCATACAAATAATATCTCCAAATTTTGAGGGCTAACACAACTGTTGCAAGCTCAAGGTCATGAGTAGGGTAGTTCCTCTCATAGTCCTTGAGTTGTCTGGAGGCATAGGCGATCACCTTACCTTTTTGCATCAGTACTGCTCCTAATCCCAATTTAGAGGCGTCACTGTAAATATCAAAGCTGTCTGTGGTTTCTGGCAGAGTCAGAATGGGAGCACTGGTCAATCTCCTTTTAAGCTCCATGAAATTGTTCTCACAATCCTTTGTCCACTGAAATTTTCTGTTCTTCCTGGTGAGAGTTGTCAATGGGGAGGCTATCCTGGAGAAATCCTCTACAAATTTTCTGTAATAGCCTGCTAGTCCCAAAAAGCTTTTGATTTCACTGGTGTTCTTAGGTCTCTTCCAGTTACTCACAACTTTTATCTTACTGGGGTCTACCATGATACCATCCTTGGAGATGATGTGACCCAGAAAGGATACCTAATCTAGCCAGAATTCACATTTCGTGAACTTGGCGTACAGCTGGTTCTGCTGAAGGGTTTGCAGTACTATCTTCAGGTGCTCTGTGTGTTCTTCCTGAGTCCTGGAATAGATAAGAATGTCGTCGATAAACACGATGACAAACCTATCTAAGTATTCTCTGAATACTCTGTTCATGAGGTCCATGAAAGTAGCTGGAGCATTTGTCACACCAAAGGGCATGACTACGAACTCATAATGTCCGTATCTGGTTCTGAATGCTGTCTTGGGTATATCACCTTCTTTAACTCTAACCTGGTGATATACCGATCTGAGATCTATTTTAGAGAACACTGCTGCTCCCTTTAGTTGATCTAACAGGTCATCTATCTTGGGAAGAGGATACCTGTTCTTAATCGTGACCTGGTTTAATGCTCGGTAATCTATACACAGGCGCATGCTCTCATCCTTCTTCTTCACGAACAATACAGGCGCTCCCCATGGTGAGTGACTAGAGCGTATGAAGCCCTTGTCAAGCAGCTTCTGTAGTTGCTCTTGAAGTTCCTTCAGTTCTATTGGAGCCATGCGGTAGGGTGCTTTGGAGATGGGATTTGTGCCGGGGACGAGTTCTATCTCAAATTCAATCTCCCTGTCTGGTGCTAGGCCTGGTAACTCCTCAGGGAAAACTGCTGGGTAGTCACATACAACTCGGACCTCTTCTAGCTTTTGGTCCTTGTCCTGGCTAGTATTGACTACATGCGCTAAGAACCCCGTACATCCTGAATCCAATAGTTTCTGTGTTTTCAAAACTGAGAGAAACTTCTTAGCCTTTCTCTTTGGTTCTCCAACGTACCCAAACTGCACTCCTGCTTCAGGTTGGAATACAACTTTCTGTTTACGACACTCTATGAAGGCACCGTACTTGATCAGAAAGTCCATCCCTAAGATGACATCATAGTCAGTCATATCTAGCACTATCAGATCACCAAAAAGCTCTCTGTATGCTATAATGACTGGCACTGCTCGAAGCCAATGCGTGGATGCCATAATTTCTCCTGAAGGTAGTGTTGTCAGAAACTGACCACTAAGTGCTTCTGGAGGTATTGCTAACTTTTCGGCAAATGCCCCGGATATATAAGAATGGGTTGCCCTAGTATCGAATAAGACAGTTGCACTTTGCTGTAAAATACTGATCTGACTTGTAACAACTGTCGAGGCATTCGCTACGTCCTCTCTGGTGAGTGAGTAGATCCTCACGTTCGTCGTGGCTGAGGGGGCTTCTAGTATGCCCTGACTGATGTGTGGACCATCTATAGCAGCCTGCATATGATGTAACTGTGCGGGGTTACCTCCGTACTGGATCGACTGTGGTGTAGGAACACTAGTCTTGTTCGGACATTGTTTAGCCATATGCCCTTCCTGGCCACATTCAAAGCATCCTTGTGTGCCCTTGCGACAAACTCCAGGGTGGAATTTCCCACAAGTAGCGCACTTGGGATAACTAGGCTGTTTGCTAGTTGGTCCTCCTTTTGGGTAAGTCCCTGGCTTCCGTTTGTTACTGGAGTTCCCTTTCCAGTTAAAGCTGTATCCCTGGTGTTTCTGAGTACCAGAGCCTCCTTGGCCTTTAGACTTTGAGAAGGCTTGCTTCTGCTGTTTGATGCTATTCTGGTAATGCTCGGTGGTCAAAGCACTGCTTACTAGTTCTTCAGTAGTTTGCGGCCTATGAACGTCGCTAGCCACATTCATTGCTATTTCCGGCCTTAGCATTTTAAGCATCAACCGAACTTGTTCTCTTTCAGTGCTGACTAGTTCAGGGCATAAACGAGCCAGTCTGTTGAAAATCTTCACGGCCTCCTCAACTGAAAGATTGCCCTGATGAAATTCAGTGAACTCGTCGTAGTGGCGGTTTGTGACCCGCATGTGAAAGAACTCTTCAAAGAATTCTCTCTCGAAGTCGACCCATGTCATCTGGTTCACTGGGCGCTTCGCTTTAATTCTCTCCCACCACATACGTGCGTCTCCTGTCAGGCATAATGAGGCGCATTTCACCTTTTCAGACTATGGCCAGTCCAGAAGCTCCATCGTACTCTCCAGTGTTTTGAACCAGGCTTGGGCATCCCATGCTTCACTGGTGCCTGAGAAGTTCTCGGGCTTGATCTTCTGCCACTGGATCAGATATGCTTCTCTTCTCGCCCCTACTGTTGGGGTTACTGGTGTTGCAGGTTGGACTGGTGGAACCTCGATCACTACCGGGGTTGCTAAGTTAGGTTCTGGAGTAACAGTGGGAGTGTTCTGCTGATTAGCCCTTAGGGTGGCTATCTCCTGTTGCTGTTCAGTAGTTGCTTCTGTAACTGAGCCACTACTACTGTAAGGTCTGGGGGAGGCACTCAGCTGCCTGCCTCTTACTGGGGCTCAGTAGCTGGTGTCTTTCTAGCTGGCCATCCTCGTACAATTTTCTAGAGAAATAGAGGACATACATAACTAATACAATCATGTTTACATAACTACTATTATCTGGTTAGATGCTATCATATATAAACAAGCTCTAGTCATCTATAAACATGAAAGCAAACAAAACATAAATAAAGTGAGAGATAGTCTTACTTGGAAGCTGTAGGTTCAATGCTGGTGTGTGTGTGAGGAAGTATGGAACTTGCTCTAATACCACTATGTAACGACCCGCCTCCTACTGACTAGGCTGTGAGGCCGGGGGTTACATTATGCTAACTATTCTTGTGCGGAAAAGAACTGAACTAATTAAAACTCTATGCTGTGTGCTATAAAATTCGAACTTTGTGTTCGGGATACATTGCTGAAGTTATACATATGCTAAAGAAGGGAGACCTACTTTCTATTTAATCAAAAAGCTGAACTTAGACATTTTTAGTTGAAATCAGACATTCCAATCGATCAGTTGATTGATTGGAGTTGTCTGATCGATCCACGGATTGATTCAACTCGCTACTGTGCACAGGGTCAAATCTGGATCGATCGGCTGAACGATCCAGCCTGGCCAATCGATCCGATGATTGATTCAGAGGCTCTCTGTTCACGGAAATTAAATTCCCGATCGATCGGCTGATCGACCCATGGTCGATCGATCGGCTAATCGATTCCACAGCACTCTGTGCACGACAGATTGCCTCCCAATCGATCGGCTGATCGATTGGGGACCCTCCAATCGATCGGTTGATCGATTGGAGCTCTAATTTCTGCTGTATTTCAGAATCTCATGTACAACATGGATATATCAACTAATAAACATTAAACTCCTACTAAACAGGTCATGATTCATAACTTACCGACTAACATCAAGGTAACTAGAAGTCTAGGCATAATATAGTGCACACATTCATAATTCTTGATACTTAATATTTTAGAAGTGTAGAAAATAACTAAAACTGAAATACTGAGTTCTTAAATTTGCTAGTTTCCCCCAAAGATCTTCATTCCAAGTTCCTTGCACACACATCTTTATCGCATTGGCCTCCAGCCTCCGCTAATCCACCTTCCCTTTACCTTTATCTGCAGTATAAGGAAAATGAAACTATAAGCTTGGGAGCTTAGTAAGAAACCATCTACCTCACAAAACATACATCTAACGAAATCATGCTTTATTTTAAAATATGTTGTTCTAATAAACGTGATGAGAATCATACTAGAATACTGAAACATGGTAGTCAACTACTGAAACACAGCTATTTGTGTATCAACAAGAAACTAAACTGATACATAAGCTAAGCTAATTATCATCACAATAAAAAAACTAAACTGAAACTAAGTTGTATTCACGTATCTGGTTGTGAAGTTTGAAAACTATTTTCATAAATAGATAAAAATACTAATATGTTGCTGATGGACTCGGCAACTGTACTTGCTGTACGCGCATCCCTAACTAGGCTCGAGGTAGCAAATCCCGAATCTAGTAGGGTTACTAGGTTATCTAAACCTAGGGACTACTATAGGAGCCCAACCCAAGGACAACTGAAGTCTAATACAGTGCCACTGATAAAATAAAATACTGATTTTATAACTAATTTATCATATCTTGCTTTTTACTAGGTTATCTGAACCTAGAGCCCACCCATTGGACCGTAGTCCCATATTTCTGAAGCAAGGCTATGTACGCTATTTAAAATGCATCTAGGGCATTTAACTGAGCTATTAAAATGCCTATCGTAACATTTAACTATACCCGGTATTTTATCGAGCACTTGGTGTGCTCTAATTCTGCATGTAGCTAAACTAAGACCATAAAAGTGAACTAGAACCATAAGAGCATGCGAATAGCTACTTATACTGCAGGTGAGGGGTTACTTATATCCTGCGCTAGTTTTCTTACGAATCTGATCGCTAGGTTTCCGGAGAAGATGATCTCCTCGGCGATCCTCTCTCGTCTATGCGTTCTTCTCGCGGAGAGGAGCGCCCTCGTATCCGAGATGTCGCCGGAAGGTACTCCTACGACCCTAGGGAGGGAAGCCTAGGCTTCCTTGGGCTTGTGCGCCGAGAGGGTGAGGAGGAGAGGGGTTCGGCGGTGAGGGTTTGAGGGAGAAGAGAAACTGTCGTTAAAAATAAAATCTCCCACTTAAATTTCCTATTATATTAAGTGATTAATACCACCCAACTAACTCTTTAAATATAATTGTTCTCCTCTTCTTTCAGCACACCCCTGCTGGGGCCCCTTGGTTACTAAAGTCATCTATAAGTCGTAGGGTTCGCTAGGTCTCGGGTTCAATTCCCGCTTAGGCTATTACGTTTTTATTTAATTTTGCTACTTCTGCTACTCCAAAAATTCCATAAAAATATTCTAAAATTCCAGAAAAATAATAGAATATTTATAAAATTAATTTGAGAATTTTCAGGCGTTACAATTTTATTTATGATAAATTGTCATGTTTTGTTTGCCCATCATATGTCATGACATCATATTTTTCATTCATGTTTATTATGAAAAGCATACAAAAATATCATGTCATGTCATACATACATCATATAGCATTAGTATATTTTCTTTTGAAAATCATTTCTTTTTTATGTATGTCATAAGTCATCATGCATCATTTTAGTTTTCTTGTAAATAAGGACAATGACATTTGATAACAAGCGACATCCTAGGTGGATGTTCAAAATTTCTAAAATACTTAAATAGATATGCATGATCTCTAGTTTAGGGCAAAACTAAAATCTACATCTTACAAAGGCTATAAGGTGACCTGTATGTGTTTTAGTGCACATTAGATACAAGTGAGATGCTAAGATGATGAACAAGACTCAAGATGTTGATTTAGTGCATCTATTTGAGTTTTGATTTCATCTAAATACATAGTTATGTGTACTCTAATTATTGGGAAAGCTAATATACAAGCCATGTGCATTGAGCCCAAAGAACATGGTTGGAAATTAGTTTTGAAATTCATTTTAAATATACTTTGAAAAACCTTGGCGAAGACTATATTTTGATAGTGATCATCATTGGAAAGTTATATACAAACTAAAAGAAAACATTAAAGTTTTAAAGAGTTTTCAAATTTGTGTCAATATTTGAAAATAGGAAGTATTTTCTTAGAAAAATATTTTTCCCTTGATAGTATATACCCTAAATAATGTCTACAAAAAGTTTCATGATTTTTAGAATTTTGTAGAATTTTTAGAGTATTTCTGAATTTCGGCTAAAATTAAATTTCAGAAATTCAGAAACCCAATCGATCAGCCAATCGATTAGGCATGCTCAATTGATCAACCGATCGATTGAGAAAGGAGATTTTCGCGAGCAGAAGCTCGCTGAATCGATCAACCAATCAATTCAACCCTGGCTAGATCGATCAGTCGATCGATTCAAGGGCATTTTATGCGAACAAAACCTCGCTGAATCGATCAGTGGATTGATTGAGCAAGTCACAATCGATTGAGCCCCAACCCAATCGATTGAAAAGGCTGATTTTGGCTGAGAAAGCCCGATTTCAGCATTTTAAGCCACTTTTAGTCCCTTTAACCACTCCTAACCCCTTGGAATATATTTATATACATTTAAGGGTAGTTTTCATGATGAAAACAAGGAGAAATGGTTAAGGAATACTAGATTGAAATTTAGGATAAGGTTGGTTTCAATATTGAATATGTTATAAACCTCAAAACTTCAAGTTTTTAGGTTTCCTAAAGGTTTAGGGACTCCAAGTTATTGTTGGTACAATGACAGAAGTTTGGAACATATCTTTAGGGGGTTACTCTTTAAGGACATGAAAATTATTTTTTAAAACACCTTGGAAGGTGGTTAACCTTCTTTAGAGTAAATGCTCAAGGTTGAGCATTAAAAATAATGGATAGTGGATATCTTCATCGTTAAGTTGTGAATGCTCAAGGATGAGAATTATGAAGTGGATTAATGCTCAAGGGTGAGCATTGGCTACAATGAAGGGTATGAGCAAGACTCAAGGGTGAGCATTAGCTACAATAAAGGTCTCATACCCTTCATTGTTGGAATGATGAATGCTCTAGGATGTGCATTGTAAAGAGGTTTAATGCTCAAGGATGAACATTGGATACAATGAAGGGTATGAGACCTTCATTGTGGTGTTGTGAACAATGTGGTAGGTTATGAACAACGTTGAGTAACTCTTCAGGGGGGACTTTTTGATGTGTGCCAATAGGGAGAGAATGTAGGGTTTAAATTAGGCCTTCATTGCCCCTCTAGAAAAGTTTGGGGGAGAATGTAAGGTCTAAATTATGTCTTCATTATCCAAAGGGGGAGTTTGCCCTCTAGAAAAGGGAGAGAATGAAGGAAACCCTCATTCATGCATTGACATGAAGAAAGAGTTGAGGCTATGGGATTAGCCTAATTTAAAGGTATTGTCAAATATAAAAAAGGGAGAGATTGTTGGTGCAATATCCCTTGGGTTAGGTTGACCAGGTTGACTAAGTTTAAGTTGGCTCAAGCTTGAATCTTGATGTTTGGGTTTCGATGTTTGACAATATATGAAGATTGCAGGAGTAATCGTCTGATTGAGGAGATTGTTGGAGCAATTCCCCTCTATCTGGTCAAGGTTTGACCAGTCTGATGTGAAGAAGAGTCAAATAAGTCAAAGGATTGACCGGATACTTGATTGGGAAAGTCCTAACTGGAAGTTAGGAAAGGAGAAGTCCTGTTGAGTGAAGCCAGGCAGTTGGAAATCCTGGTGAGTGAGGCTAAGTGAAAGACTTAATGAGTGAAACTAGACAGTTGGAAAATCCTGGTGAGTGAAGCTAGGCAGTTGGAAAATCCTAATGAGTGAAGCTAGGTGAAAGACCTAGTGAGTGAAGCTAGGAAGGTGAATGTCCCAGTGAGTGAAGCCGGGTAGTGGGAAAATACTAGTGAGTGAATATAGATGAAAGTCCTGGTGAGTGAAGCCAGGTAGATGGAAAGTCTTGATGAGTGAAGCTAGGTAGATGAAAAGTCCTAGTGAGTGAAGGTAGGCAGATGGAAAGACCTGGTGAGTGAAGCCAGCACGAAGAGATCCAAGTGGGTAAAGATTGACTGGACACCTGGTGTTGGGAAGCCCAAGTAGGTCAAAGGATTGACCAGATACTTGACACTAGGAAATCCAGATGGGTTAAGGGTGACCAGACATCTGGTGGAAGTTTAAGTAGGTCATGATTGACCGGACACTTGACACAAGACGATAAGTCCAAGTGGGTCAAGGTTGACCGGACACATGGCATAAGAAGAAAAGTCCAAGTGGGTCAAAGGATTGACCGGATACTTGGTGAAGAAGTCCAAGCAAGTCAAGGTTGACCGGATGCTAGGCATGAGGAGTCCCAACAGGTCACGGTTGGCTGGATGTTGGGTTTGGGAGCCCTAGACTTGACTCGCGTAAGCTAGGGTTGGTCAATTTGATCAAGTGATCAAATTGGACCAAGCCCAATAGATCAGCTGATCGATTGAGCATAGTGCTGCGATAAACAACAGCTCAATCGATCAATTGATCGATTGGGAGCTTATATCGTGCGTACAAAAGCCGTGCCAATTGATCAGCCGATTGATTAGGCACCGCCAATCGATCGATTGTGTGCTGGTTTTCTCGTGCGATCACGAGAAAACCTGAATCGATCGGTCGATCGATTCAGGCAGTTTCCAGCAGAGCATAGAGGCGCTTTGAATCGATCAGCCGATCGATTCAAGCCTCCCCAATTAATTGGGATACGACCGTTATGCAGGATGTAGGTTTTGGATGACCGAGATCGTTGGGATCTGACATGGCAATTGATTGGGAGGAGCCCCAATCGATTGGAAGCCCTAGATGCGCAGATATAAAGGCGACGAAGCGTTCAAACGCCAAAAAAAACCTTTCTTCTCCAGCTCACGCGATCTTCTCCGAAACTCACTGCCAGTTCTTGGAAGCTCTTGGGTACAAGTATTGTTGCACTTCCAAGGTTCAAGAGGCATTCTTCAATAACAAGGTCAAGCAAGGAGAGGTTTTTTTTTGTATACTTGTATTTCCTTCTTGCGTGTGTTGTATCTTATTGTGTGAGTCTTGTACGAGATTTCTGCACCTCTGGTAGTTACCGAGGAGTGTTTTTATTAGTGGAGGTTGTGTCGGGTGTGGATCCTTGGATTAGTCACCTCTTCTTGAGGTGGATACCAAGTAAATCTACATGTTAGCGTTGTGAGTCTTGTTTCGAGTTCTTTCCACTACATATCAACAACATCGAAACAAGCAAACAGATCGCGACGAGCTATTCCCCCCCCCCCCCCCCCCCCTCTAGCATCAATCGACCCTAACAGAAGCGACATCAGACAAATGCAACAAAGCAAGAGGACAATCATAGATTTAACATGGTAAGTGATGTATACTTCTTACCTCCTGATTAACTTTACTTTGACATTAAATCTATGGCTAAATTAATATGCAAATTAAAAACCAAAAAGGAAAACTTAGAAATAAAAAGAATCTTAGCAAAATCTTACTTAATAGGGGAGCTTGATAAATTAAAAAGTGAAAATGTAAATTTAAAGGAACAAATAGAAACCAAAAGGGTCAAATTAGTATCTTAAAAATTAAAACATTCTGCATGCTCATATTCTAGAAATTATCAAGAACTCAATTGGTATTTTAGATACTAAAGGGTCAAATTAGAAAGTTAGCACCAAAATATGTTCCTAAAAGATACTTAATCAATCCAGTAGGAAGAAACCTATATTGGGTTCCCAAATGTTGCTTAGAGTAAATCAAACTTTTTTAAAAGTTATAATTTGTAGAAAGAAAATTAAATATTTAATTTCTTTAAAATGTTTTGTCTAGAAGTGGTTGTTGTTCCAATATCCAAGAAGGCCTAGTGCCTCGCCACCGTCTGGAAGCTAATTATTTAAATAAATGTTTAATAGACTAATTGTTAAATAATCAACTTTTTTTGGCCAATCTAAAAATATTTATTAATTACTCAAAAAGGTAGTTTTTAAAATTAAAGTTTTTTTTAATTTATTTTCTGCTTAAGTTAACTCCTTTGTGCAAAATTTTATATCTGCTTTATATATGTATGTTCAACTCCTATTAAAATTTTTAGAATTTTTTAAAATATTTTTTAAAATTCGTTTTCCCTTAGACTTTGTTTTGGACTGATTTCCAAGTCATTAAAAGTATTCTATTTTTTTAATGTGATCAAAGGGGGAGAAGTAAGTACAAGTTAAGAGGGAATTAGAATTTTTGCTAATTTACATTACAAATTTTATTGCTTAATTCATTACAATATTTGATTCTAATTGCAACTTCATTACATAAGTTATATTATTTTTTTCTTTACATAAGTTATATTATTTTTTAACCCTAACTTGAACTTGGGTTGATGCATATCCAAAAGAGGGAGATTGTTAGAATCCTAGAGTAGTTTTGATGTAGTTAACCAAGTTTAGTCAGGTTATATTGTGTTTGATCCTTGTGTCTAAGTGTGCAGGAGCTTAGGAACACAAGTAGTCAAGCGGAAGACGCAACTAGCGAGAAGGACGACATGGGAGAGAACCACATGCTTGGTGCGTCCGAGAGACGAGGTGCTGCAGAAGAATACACCAGTGGATAAGAAGGACGTGCACGACGTTCGAGGGATGAAAAGCTGAGGAGGAAGCCTGCTCGAGGAGAAGGTTGGAAGATGGGTCTGGGTGAGCCCAATTTCATATGAACGAAATCACCCAGGCGATAGGAGTAGCGGAAGAGCCAAAAGGGAGCTACGGAGCTACTGGAGGTGCCCTCAATATGGCTGAAGGCACCTCCTCGCTTTTCTATGGGAAGGTGCCTTAGACCAAGTAAAATGCAACCGTTGGCGAAGATAAGACTTTATCTTTGCTTGCCTCGCTAGAGGCGCCTTCCACCTTGTTGGAGGCGCCTTCCAGCCTCGGATAAGATTTTCTAGGGACTATAAAAAGACCCTTGAACCTAGGAAATATACAACAACTCAAGTATTTATTTTCTAGTAACTTTCTGAGTGTTCAACGAGTGTAAGGAGCTTCTCCGCCTTCACCGAAGGAGATCTTTCAGTGATTTATTTTTTCTTGGTTAACAACTATCTAGGTTGCAACCAAGTAACTTTCTGTGCTTCTTTATTTTATTAGTTGTTAAACTACTTCAAGTTAATTGTTCTTCTAATCTTGTTTGAAAGATCGAGAAAGGTCTATTTGTAATTTACAAGCAATTCACTCCTCCCCTCTTGCCGATCACATGGGTCCTAACTGTTGGATCGTGGCGCACATGAAGGGGGGGGGGGGTGAATCACATGATTTTTAAAACTTGTTTTCTTTTAAAAATTAAAAACAAAGTATGCAACGGAAAGTAAGAAAGAAAGCACCAGAAAAACACGAGCGGTTTTTACTTGATTCGGAGCCTTCAGTGACTCCTACTCCAAGGCCCAGGTCCCGCGGACCTATTGATGGACAATCCACTAAAACCTCTTCCAGTACCCCGGAAGTGAGAATCGAGTACAAAAGGTTCGGTTAAATGCAACACACTACACTTGCCCTTTTATAGTAATTAAGTACAAAGACAAAAGTGACCAACACTTCTTATGGATTGAAATGAGAGCTCTTCTTGTGTTGATGTCTGTCTGTCGGGCACGACCAGAACTCCTCGGATCAATCGTTGGCCTTAGCATCTTCGTAGTAGAGTCGTAGCAGCAATCGGGAGCAGTCGGAAGCTTGAAAGAACGCGCAGTAGCTCATATGTAGTTGTTGTTCCAATGCCTCCTCGAAACTGCCTTATAAAAGGTTGGAAGGCACCTCCAATGAGGCAAAATCAATCCCAAAGTGATCGGTGCTTATCCAAGATTTCGGCCAAATTTCATCCAGCGGAAGGTGCCTTCCATAGCCATGGAAGGTGCCTTCTATGAACAGTACCGAGGCGTCGTCCATAGTCATGGAAGGCGCCTTCGGGTACTGTTCACCCGAAGGCACCTTTGCTTCCTTTCTTGCCCTGCAACAAATGTGTTACTCCAAAATACCCTGCAAGACAAGTAATAGCACAATAAAAGAATAGAGTAATTAGTTTCTGTCCTCCCAAGACCAAGAACTAGTCAAGCTCTCAGTTTAGGGATCTCAAATGGACCTAAACTGGACCGACACCTACTGTCCCTCAACTAGGACGTGTCCTCATAGTCACTCTCCTCTAGCGACTTACCTTTACTTACCTTTTGCTAGACATCCAGTCAACCCGTCGAACAGTCTGAACTTCATGCTAGCTATCCGGTCAGTTCGTCGACCTAGTTGGGCTTTATACCAGCTATACGGTCGGCCCGTCGACCTAGCTGGGCTTCGTGCCAGATATTCGGTCAGCTCGTCGACCTATCTGGACTTCTTGCCAGCTATCCGGTCGGCCTGTTGACGTAACTAGGCTTCGCAGCAGCTGTCCGATCAGTCCATCGACCTAGCTGGATTTTTCCTGCACACTCAGTCAAAGTGTTAGATCACAACAAAACTAATTTAACCTATTTTGTCATTCATCAAAACCTGAGTTAGACCGTTAGTGTTAACCGCACCAATAATCTCCCCCTTTTTGATGCAATAACAACCTGAGTTAAGTTAGTGAAAATATGAAAAAATAACTGTACCAATGAAATAATTTTGATTTAGTTAGGTTGGTATTTTTTCTAGTATTTTGCTAACTTAATCCACCTAACCCTCCCCCTTTGATATTCATCAAAAATAATAAGCATAGACGAGTTTGGAAAAAGTGGATAAGTAAAGAAAAGACAATTTTAACAACAGAAAATTTTCAGATTTATTGGGGGAAATTAACCTTACATTAAAAAATAAAGTTTATAAAATTTCAAAGTTAAAAAAAAAATTCAATAAAGAAGTTAAAATTTTTTCAAATGCGTCTTAAATCTTCATGGCAGAATTTTTAAAAATAAAGTTGAAATATTTTTCAAAATCTGCATAATTTGCAAAATTTACTATCTTTTCATTTGATTTCCAAAAGATATAAAATTTGAAAATGCTAGACCAGAGTTAGAAATTTAAAGAGACAACATTTTCAAAAAGTTTGGAAAATATTTTGAAAACATTTTAATATAACTTTCAAACATTTTAAAAAAATATTTTCAAAAATTGAATTTTGAAAAAGATATAAGAAATGTTTTCAAAAATGTCTTTTCAAAAATTTAAGGTTTTCAAAAATAAGATGATAAAATTTTAAGTAAGAAAAACTTATGAAGACTATGTCAAGACATTTTTAAAAATTTAGACATTTGGCACACTGATTTTTAAAACCTATCTTTAAAACTTTTAAGGTTAAAAAAAGTAAACAAAAAGTTTAAAGATAGTAGTTTAGTAACCCTTTAAAATTTGAAGTAGTTTTTAAAAATAATTTTGCAAAATATTTAAAGAAAAATACAAGCAATTTGCAAAATATTAATACTCCCCTGAAACTGACAGTATTTTAAAATAAAACTTTTCAAAATATTTGTCAAAAAATATTTAAAGTAAGATTTTCAAAGTATTTATTTTAAAAAATTGAGGTAGGATTTTCAAAAGAGATTTTAAAGAAAAATTTGATAAGGAATAATTAAAAAAAATTCTAAGGAATTTAAAAAAAAACTTAAGGAAATAATTTTTTAAGTAAATATTTTAAAAAAAATTTGATTATCCCCCTGAATTTATCACTCCCCTTAAGTTAACACTAAGATTTGAGTATGTTAAATTTCAATGTCTTAGCACATTTTTCTACCTAAGTGTTTTAGGGAATTTAGGGTTATCTACACTTATATTTATAAAGTTTACATAATTATCTCTATATACTTGGTATAATTGTTAATTTAAGTTTGATTAATCATTAATCAATTATTCTAAAAATAATTAACTTTAGATTTAAGTGTATTAAGTTAAACTTTAGTTTAAAGTTAAATAAAATAATTTGTTATTAATTCAATAACAGTTAATCATTATCAATATTTTATTGATTAACTTTTATTTAATTAAATAATTTAATACTTATTTGATTAAAATAATTTAAATTTCATATTAATTGATTAATGAAAGTATTAGTTATAATTTAACTTTTCATTTACTTTATTTTTTTTATTAGATTTAACTTAGATTAACTAAGTTAGTATTAATTTAGAGTTAAAATTATTAAACAAAGTAAAGTTAAGGTTTAATTTAAGTTAATTTTTAATTGAGATAAATTATGATTTAATTAAACTTAAAATTTTGATTAATATTTTAAGTAGATGTTTTAATTAGGTTAAATTAAGTACTGATCAAGTCAACCTAAATTCTTAAATAAAGTTAGACAAAACACTTATTAATTATTTAAATAAGTTTAAAGTTTAAGTTGACTCAATTTTGATTGATTTAATTGTTTAAGTGTATAAATGAATAAATTTTCTTTTAAAAGTTTTTTTAAAAAACATTAAATATTTTTAATTTTACTTTAAGTTTAATTTTAATTTTAAGCTTAATTTTAATTTCAAGTTTAATTTTAATTTTAATTTTAATTAAATTTTAATTTTAGTTTTAAATTAAGTTTAAATTTAAAGTTTTAAATTTAAGTTTTAATTTAATTTTTAAATTTAATTTTAAAGTTTTAATGTAAGTTTTAACCTAAGTGTCTTAATTTTAAAATGATTTTTTAAGAAATTTTTTTTTAAAATAATTTTTAAAATATTTTTAAAAATAATTTTAGAATTTTTTAAAATAATTTTTAAAGTTTTTTTAAAAATAAATTTTAAAAGAATTTTTAAAATGTTTTTTAAAATAATTTTTAAAATAGTTTCCTTTTTTACTTAGTTTAGTTTGATTTTAATTTAATTTAGTTTAATTTATAATTTTTAAGTTTAGTTTTAAGTTTAATTTTTAATTTAAGTTTTGTTTAATTTTAAAATTTATTTTAGTTTAATTTATAATTCATAATTTAGTTTACTTTTTAATATGCTGCAACGCTAGTAGAAGCAGCGCTACTGATTCTAGTTGTGATTCGGTCAAAATCCGATCGGGATCCGGCCAGAATCCGATTGTGACCAGATTCCGATCGGATCACGGTCGGAATCCGGCCGTTTCATGGCCAAAATTGATCGCGACGCTAGTAGACGCAGCGCTACTGATTCTGATCGTGATCCAATCGGATTCTAGCCACCATCTGGCCGGAATCCGACCACGATCCGATTGGAATCCGATCATGATTCGGCCTGAATCCGATCGTGATCCAGGCACGTGTGAACCATCGACATCCAGTGAAGATTAGCGACGACCGACGGAAGGTGCGAGAGAGAATAGCGATTTCTCTTTGACATCACATGTTCATTAAACCAAACTGCATGCAATCGTATTATTGATGCCACGGATAATATTATCGTGTGTGTATATTGATTTGCACCATGAGGTCTGGAGTTCGAATCTCGGTAAAGCCGAGGTAAATACCTTCCTTATGTGTTAGTCACTATTCCAAAGGTTAGTAGTCACTTGTGATTTATCTCCTCCGTGTTGGTCTAGGATGAATTGACGAAGTAGTTAGGAGTGAGTATATTCGTCTTTTACCACCATGTGTATATATTAACAGTTTGGGAGCTGTCAAGATTAGTGGCTCACGGAAGGAAGGAAGGAAGGAAGGAACTTCACTACATTCCATAAAAACTAATGCGTAAAATATAAACTAAAATACCCAACTAAATTATAATAATTTAATAACATAAAACTTACATGTAATTTTCTCAAATTAAAGTTATCTAAAACTCATCTATAAGTACAATTGTGATTTGGCATTTACACTGCACACCTTATCAACAATGTTTTTCAGCTTGGCCTCCTCCATCTGGCCTCACTCACATGGCACCGACACCACCGCCGGACTCCTTGGCGCTGCCGTTGCTCTCCTCTTGGCCGCCTGCCTCTTCTCGATTCTCCGGAAACGGGACAAACGGCTTCCCCCAGGCCCGACCCCGTGGCCCTTCGTGGGCAGCCTCATCCAGTTGCACCGGCACCGGCCTCACTTCCGGTGGGTCATGGCCGAGGCGGACGGCAAGGACATCACTTGCATACGCCTGGGGAGCGCCCACGTCGTCGTCGTCAACTCGCCGGAGCTGGCGTGCGATTTTCTCAAGAGGCACGACGCCAACTTCGCATCGCGGCCGCTCACCGTGGCCACCAAGCACTCCAGCCGCAACTTCCTCTCGGTTGTCGTCAGTCCTATGGGTCCGCAGTGGAAGAAGATGCGGCGCGTGATCGCGTCCGAGGTGCTGAGCAGCGCAAGGCTGCACTGGCTGGCGGCGGCGAGGACCGAGGAGGCCGACCATCTCACTCTGTACCTGCGCAACCTGTGCTTGGCCGGAGGTGGCAGCGTCGTCGACATTCGGCTGGCAATGAGGTACTACAGCGGGAATGTGATAAAGCGGATGATCTTCGGAGTGAGGCACTTCGGGGCCGGCGGCCCGCACCAAGGCCCCGGAGAGGAGGAGGTGGAGCACATTGAGGCGGCGTTCTCGATGCTGTCGGTGATCTACGCCTTTTGCCCGTCGGACTTCGTGCCGTGGCTGAGATGCCTGGATTTGGAAGGCCATGAGAGGATAGCCGAGCAGGCGGCGAGCACCGTCTACAAGTACCATGATCCGATCATCGATGAAAGAATCGAGAAGTGGAGGAGCGGAGAAAAGAAGGGAGTGGAAGACCTTCTCGATGTCATGATCTCCCTCACCAACGACTCCGGCAAGCCGATGCTCAGCACTGAGGAGATTAAAGCTCAATGCGCGGTAAGTGTAAACGATATATTATTATTTATCATGGATAATATATTATTTTAAAGAAAATTAAATTTGAATTATTTTTTAGCAAAAAGATCATTTTTGGAGAAAAATAAGGAATTTTTATACTTACGGTGATCCTCTGTCGTTATCCTACATTATTAGATTCCAATTTTTACTATATCCTTATATCTATCTAAATAAAATTTATCATATTTAATGATTTCTAAGCAGTTATACTTGTCATACTTCCCTAATCAGAATATTCTAAAATCTTTCTTACAATTCCTACATCCATATTGACACTCTCATCTACTCATATTTTCTTTTCTATTTATGTGTTTTCTTCATACTGCACTAAGATTCAACTGTATATAATATAATATAATAGATGTAACGATAATTTTATAAAATTAATTAGGAATTTTTTTTTAACGAAAAAATTACTTTTTGCAGGACTTCATCTATGCCGCTGTGGACAATCCCTCAAACACAGCAGAGTGGTTGTTGGCACACTTACTGGAACGACCTGACATCATGCGAAAAGCCGTTGAGGAGTTGGATCGGGTGGTCGGCAAGAAGCGATTAGTAGTCGAATCTGACTTTGCTCGACTCCCCTACCTGAAGGCATGCGCTCGCGAGGCTATCCGTCTCCACCCAGTCGCAGCCTTCAACCCCCCTCACGTAGCCATCGATGACGCGGTCGTTTCAAACTTCTTCATCCCCAAGGGGAGCATGGTGTTGTTGGGTCGAGCTGCACTCGGGCGAAATCCCAAGGTTTGGGAGGATCCGACCCAGTTCAACCCGAGCCGACACTTGATGGATGGACACCAAGAGGTGGAGCTAGCAGAGCAAGGCCTCCGAATGATATCGTTCACCATCGGGCGTCGACAGTGCATGGGAGCTCAGCTTGGCACGGCAATGACCTACATGTTGGTTGGAAGGGTGCTTCAAGCGTTCGAGTGGAGCTTACCTGCCGACGAGACTAGCATCGACCTCTTGGAGGAAAGGATGAGCCTCTTCAAAGCCAAACCTCTGATGGCTCGTGCAAAGATTCGATTGCCAAATTTGTTAGAGAATTTATGAGCAAATTTAGACAAAAAAAGTTCATTGGCTTACCAAGGAATAAATTTTTTTAAATAAATTGAAGGATAAAAGAAAATTATGATCCATGTTAAAGTCTTATATTAAACATATATGAAAAAAAATCATAAATTTAAAAGATGAAAAATATCTCATTAGTATAAAGATTTTTTTTTTAGATAGCGTCCAAAAATAAATCCACGAGAGCTTAGGTTTAAAGTGGACAATATCATATTATTGTGGAGATATGTGAATTCTTTTGGTCTTAATAAGTGGTATTAGAATCATGGACTAGATTGTATGTCATATGAGGTGACCTTGAACGAAGTTAAGGGGAGGCTCATGTTAGGACACTTCCAAAGCTAAAGGATGGGTGAATAGCTTTAATCGCTTTGTGTTGATGATTTATAGCAGATATCTTGAAGCTAAGAGTCACCTCCTTGAGGTGACTAATCTAAGGGTCCAGCTCTCACAGACTCATCCACTACGAAATTACTCCTTGAAAATTTTTCAAAGGTGGAGAAACCTCGTACAAACTCAAATGCAAACTAGGTTGCAAAGAAATTGAAAACGATTTTACAATATGAACCTTGCTTTGTTTGCTCTTTTCTTACTTTGGATTGCCTCTTGGTGGTGGAAAATGCAACAACACTTCTTCTCCAAACACCCAAGAACCAACGTGAGAGATGTATGGGAGGGTTGCTTTAAAATATCCACAAAACCCTTTTTTAGGGCTCTTTGATGCCTCCCAATCGATTCAGCTTTTCCCTAACCGATTGTCAAGTCATCCAACCATTTGCGCACCTACAAAACGACTCTTTTTCAAATCCTAATTGATTGGTGAGTCATCTCAATCGATTCAGAAGGTTTTAATCAATTACTCAATCTATTCCACAATCCTATATTCTCTCGCGAAAAAAGCCTTAAATGATTAGCCCAATTGATTAAGACTTCTTAATTGATTGCCTTAATCAATTCTTCCTCCTTGCGACAAAATATTATCTAATCGATTGACCCAATCGATTAGCAGTAGATGAATTGATTGGGTCAATCAATTCAACCTTATTTTCATGAATTCCTCTTCGCGAAATTGCTGGCCCTAATCGATTGGTCTAATCGATTAGGCTTGACTCAATCAGTTAACTAATTGATTCGAGCCCTTTCTGTGTTCTCGCAAGAATCTCCTAATCAATTTCCTAATTGATTACCAATCCTAACTTTCTTAATCTAAGTCTAGGATTCCCTTGCCCAATATCCGATCAACCATGATTTGTTGAGATTTCCTCACCAAGTGTCCGGTCAACTTTTGACCCACTTAGACTTTTCATCTCATGACAACTTTTCGTTGGACTTCCGATCACCAAGTGTAGTTCCGTTTGACCCACTTGAATTTTTCTCTTGCTTAATCGCAGTTAGGACTTTCCTCTAGCCAACGTGTGGTCCTCCCAGACTCATTTGGACTTTCCTTTACCAATGTATAATCCTCCTTGATCCACTTGAACTTTCCTTTGTTTAACCATAATTAGGACTTTACCCTTGCCTAACTCTCGAGTTAGTACTTTTCTTGTCTAACCTCCAATTAGGATTTTTCCCTTGCCTAACACTCAAGTTAAGACTTTACCTTGCCTAACCTTCAATTATGACTTCCCATCAAGTATCTTGTCCTCCATGACCGACTTCTGTTAGTGCAGTTGGCACCAATGGTCAAACTTAGATTTTGATGAATGATAAATGGATTAAAGTTAGATGTTATGTAATCTAACCTTGTTACCAAGTGTACAGGACTTGACGGGTCTGGAAGACCTGATACCAGGCTGAAATCTAGCTAAGTTTATTGGACCTAATAGCTAGTGGGAAGTCCGGATAGCTTAGGGAGTGATTGATATCTGGCCGAAAGTCTAGTTGGGTCATCGGGACCTGACAGCTAGCCGAATCTCAGTTGGGTCTATGGATCTAACAATTGGTGGGAAGACCTGTGGATCAAAAGAGAGTCAAGTGATTCTACATGGTAAATGAGGTAAGCTACTGAGGAGAGTGATCCAGTGAGGACGAGTCCCAATGGAACTATAGGCACTAGTCGAGCTTAGATCTATTTTAGAAGTCTAAGATGAGACCATGACTAGATCCTGGTCTTGGATAGACAAGATCTAATTAATAATCATTTTATTGTGTAAACACTATTTTGCAGGGTATATTTGCTAATGTATTTTGCAGGAGTGAAGTGCAAAAGTTAACTCTCGGATGAACAGTACTCGAGGTGCTTCGAAGCTGACTCGAGGCACCTCAGAGCTTGAATGAAGGCGCCCTGGATATATTGGAGGCACCCTTGAGGAGATAAACTTTGCGGATAAAGTTTTGCTACAGGGAGGCGCCCTTGAGGTGTTGGAGGCACCTCGGAGGTGCATTAGAGGAGCACCGGAGTACTTAGAGGTGCCCTCGCGCAAATAGAAATCGAAGCTTGTGGAGCTGATCGAGTCTGAAGTTTACAAGGTCACTTTTGAGGTTGGAGGTGCCTCGGATGAGATTGGAGGCGCTCTCAATGCTCAATAAAAGAGCTATTCGACCAATATAAGAGATAGAACTTACATACGGTCTACTATGACCTTTCTGCTACTACATTTTCACACTGCTACGGTGCTACTACTATATCCAACCGTTGTCGGTAGACTGACACCAACACATAAGCTCGTTCAAACTCTACACTCCTAAAGTGTTGGTAATGTTAGTACCCTGTGGTTGTTTTGATGTGGTCAACCAAGTTAAGTTAGGTCCTATGTATTTGATCCTTGTGTCTAAGTGTGCAGGAGCTTAGGAATATAAGAAGTCGAGCGGAAGATTTAGTTAGCAAGAAGGATGGCATGGAAAAAGGAGCAGACGGGTTGGGTGCATTCGAGGGACGAGATGTTGCGGAAAAGTACACCGATAGACAAGAAGGATGTGCACGGTGTTCGAGGGATGAGAAGCCGGGAAGGAAGCCTGCTCGAGGAAAAGGCCAAAAGATGAGTTCAGGTGAGCCCAATTTCAAATTAGTTGGCACCTCCAAAATAACAATTAACTCGACTGGGTAATTAGGACTAGCTTAAATAGGGACAATAGTTTAACTTGGCAAGTGATATTGGTGAAGTTTTGGATGATAGTAGGTTAGGGAAACTATATCTATGTATGACTAGGAAGATATGGCTTCGACCTGGTACATTTGGATTAGTGGAATTAACTGAAGCTACCATTTACGAATCTTAACTAGTTAAACTAAGGTTTTATACTAAGTTCAGTAGATATGACTATTTGAAAAATCTCGAAGGCATAGTTACTATAATGATGTCCAGGTGACTCACCATAGCCCAAAAATTTATCCGAAGAATGTCTGTCTGTTGAGCCCAAAACTAAACCTGAATCTAACATAAAGTTAAACCAAACCCTGAAATTAAACTTAACTCATTTCACAAAAATTATAGGATTCCTTAATTGAAAACATAGATTAGATGAGATGACCAATGACTTAAATTAAATTAAAATTAAATTCAACAAAAATTAAATTAAATTCAATTCATTTCAATTAAAATAAATTAAATTAAAAGTAAATTAAATTAAAATAAATTAAATTAAACTAAATTAAAATAAATTTAAATTAAATTCAATTAAACTAAAATTAAATTAATTAAATTAAAATTAACATTTAATTAAAATTAAAATTAAAATTAACTAAAAATTAACTAAATTTAAAATTTAAAAATAATTTAACTAAAAATTAACTTAAATTAAATTAAAATTAACTTAACTAAAAATTAACTTAAATTAAATTAAAATTAATTTAACTAAAAATTAACTTAAATCAAAACCTCAAAATTGATTTTAAAACTTAAATTAAAACTTTAAAATTGAATTTAAAACTTAAATTAAAACTCTGAAATTAAGTTTAAAACTTAAATTAAAACTTTAAACTTAAATTTAAAACTTAAAACTTTAATTAAAACTTAAATTAAAATCAAAATTACAATTAAAATTAAACTTGAAATTAAAATTAAAATTAAAATTAAAGTAAAATAAAACTTAAAGTTAAAATTAAAATTAAACTTAAAATTTAAAATTAAACTTAAACTTTAAAGTTAAATTAAAATTAGAATTAAATTAAGTTAAACATAAACTTAAAATTAAAAAATAAACTAAACTTAAAATTAAAAATTATACTATATTAAAAATTTAAACTAAACATAAAATTAAAAAATAAACTAAACTTAAAATTGAAATTAAACTAAATTTAAAATTAAACTAAAATTAAAAATTAAACTAAATAAAAAATATAAAATTAAACAAAACTTAAATTAAAAATCAAACTTAATACTAAAATTAAACTAAACTTAAAAATTATAAATTAAACTAAATTAAATTAAAATCAAACTAAGTAAAAAAAACGAAACTATTTTAAAAATTATTTAAAAAACTATTTTAAAATTTATTTTAAAAACTATTTTATAATTTATTTTAAAGTCTATTTTGAAAATTATTTTAAAAGCTATTTTATAAATTATTTTAAAAACTATTGTAAAAATTATTTTTAAAACTATTTTAAAAACTTTAAAAATCATTTTATTTTTTTTTAAATTATTCTAAATAAAACTTTAAAAATTATTTTAAAAAACTTTAAAAATCATTTTAAAAATTATTTAAAAAATTAAAAATAAATTTTTTAAAAAATTCTTTAAAAAATCAGTTTCAAACTAAAACACTTAAGTTAAAACTTAAATTAAAACTTGAAAATTAAATTTAAAACATAAATTTAAAGCTTTAAATTTAAACTTAATTTAAAACTTAAAATTTAAACTTAATTTTAAACTAAATTTAAAACTTCAAAATTAAATTTAAAACTTAAAATTTAAACATAATTTAAAACTTAAATTTAAAATTAAAATTTAAACTTTAATTAAAATTTAAATTAAAATTAAAATTAAAATTAGACTTGAAATTTAAATTAAACTTGAAATTAAAATTAAACTTAACTTAAAATTAAGATTATTTATTTTTTTTTAAAAATCTTTTTTAAAAAAATCTTTTTTTAAAAAATTATTCATTTAGGCACTTAAACAATTAAATCAATCAAAATTCAGTCAACTTAAACTTTAAACTTAATTAAATAATTAATAAGTATTTAGTCTAACTTTATTTAAGAACTTAGGTTGACTTAATCAGTACCTTAATTTAACATAATTAAAATATTTACTCTAAGTCATTGTAAAACAAACCTGACTATGCGTTATGATCCGATTATAAGGGTCCACCCCTCAGAGGGGCATGGCCACGGTGGCAGTCAAAGTCTAAGTAGTCAACATCCATGTATCGATGGTCGGTCGGACAACTTACTTGCCCGACCGGGACAAAGAAGTATCGATCAGATATCACCACAGCTCGGCCAAGCACCGAGCTTCCGACGTTCAAATCAACACATACACCGAGCTGCTAGCTTGCTTGAACTTCATCGAACCTCGGAGCCGGTGAAAAGGGGTCACAGCACAACGGAACTCTGACAGTGGAATGTTGGCCAAGCGACCGCTCCAAGCGGCCACTCTGCTCGGCCGAAGGGCTAGACCACCCGAACGGCCAAGAGCTGGTCAAGCGACCCTCCCGCTCGGCCCACTAACAGACAAAAGGAGGATCAGCTGATATCCTCGTGGGAACTCGCGCCACCGACAAACGGTATGGTTGGTGGCATGGACAGACAGAGGATCGTACGCCGGAAGCTTCCACTGTCATGTCAGATATATGCCCGGGTCATTGAGGTATGGTGTCAGGGACGCTTTCCCGACATGTCTTTTCAGGAGAAGCTTTGAAAAGCGTGTATGCCCTAAGAAACATGCACGTGTTTCCCCGGAATCCTATATAAAGGGTTCCAAGCTTCGACGGAGGTATGCACACTTTACTGTAGTTACTGTTACTCTGCTTCTCTGTTTCCTCTCTTATATACCGCCGGAGACTGACTTGAGCGTCGGAGGGGCATTGCGAGGGAGCCCCACCATGGCCCGACATTGATGTTGTTGTGGTTGTAGGTTCCTTCAACTCGGAGTCCATCAAGAGTCAACAGGAGCGACACGTCCCCCAGCGTCCATCGTCTCGATTCTCGGACAGGATCAAATTTGGCGTCGTCTGTGGGAACACACCTGCATCCAAGCCGAGAAGATGGAAGAAGCTGGGCGAATTCACACCGTGACGCTCACTCAAGAGGAGCTCGATATGCTTGTGCAAGCTCGAGTAGCCAAAATAGTCGAGCAGCAACAGCAAAAAGCATTAGCCGATCGGTTGGCACAACAAGCAACATCGGCGTCCGAGGGTCGAGCGGTGCAAGAGGATCGGCCGGAGCAACCTCCATCTGGGGGGAAAATAGAGGGTCGACTAGCACGCAAGGAGAAGCACCCCCCTGCACCAATACCGTTTCATCGGGCTATGTTCCAAACGCCCTCGGAAATCGCGCAAGCGAATCAAGAGCGAGGATCTTCTTCAGACGAAGCACCCACTCAGGATGCTAGGAAAGGCAAAGAACCGCGAGCAGACACGTCCCCCGAGCGGATCAACCTCCAGTTCTCCGAAGTGATATTGCAGGACCCTCTGCACAGGCACTACGCTCCACTGGCTATTGGAGAATACAACGGGTCGATCGATCCAGACGACCATTTGGGCAAGTTCGACAACGCGACCACCATTCACCAATACACAGATGGGGTGAAGTGTTGGGTCTTCCTTACCACACTCTCCGGCTCAGTACAACGATGGTTTAGGAGACTGTCGGACGAATCGATATAAAGCTTCAAGGATTTCCGAACGACCTTCCTACATCATTTTGCGAGCAGCCGACACTACCAGAAGACAAGCGTCAGTTTATTTTCTTTGAAGTAAGGGCCAAGAGAAGCTCTCCGGGCGTACATCCAACGATTTAATCAGGTAGCTATGGACATCCCTTCGGTCTCATCTGAGACCATGACGAATGCCTTCACCTAGGGGCTCGTAGAGGGAGACTTCTTCCGGTCGCTCATCAGGAATCCGCCCCGCGACTACGACCATATGCTCAAGAAGGCTAATGAGTATATAAACGTGGAGGAGGCCCAGGCAGCCAGAAGGAAGGAGGCACCAGCCGAACCCTCGGTGCCAATCAAACGGCGATCACCGAGCAGCCACTAACCGCCAAAGGGGCAAAGAGCTGAAGGCTAACCGCACCAAGAAATGAGGGCACAGGCTGTGCAACATGTGACTTCCGATCGGCCGAAGGCATCAAAGGGCAAGGTATAGACACCTATGTTCTGTTCCTTCCACCTGTCGACATCGCACAACACACGTGATTGTCGTGGTCTAACACCAATCGCCAGACCGACCCCAAGGGGCTATCGTTGACGATCTCCTTCTCCCGAGCAGCGACATAGGCATCAATCCTCCGGGCGGCGGGATGATGCAAGAAGATCCCCTGAGCGGTAGCAGCATCATCAGCAAAGGGGAAGCATTGATCCTTCCTGAGTCGCGCATGAGTGAGCCAAGCCATCCGCTCGGGAGGAGGAGAACAGAAGTAATGCCGCGTGGGGGGAAATAAATATCATCTCTGGTGGGCCGACCAGCGGTGACTCCGACCGAGCCCGGAAGTCATATGCCGCCGGTTGGAGATACATGCAATGGGATGTAGCCAAGAAAGGGCAAGTAGACCTGAGATCAGCTTCGGATCCCGGGACCTTATGGGAGTAGAAGTCCCGCACGATGATGCCCTCATCATCGGAGTGGTAATCGCTAACTATACTATCCATCGAGTTTTGTTGACACAAGGAGCTCGGTGAATATAATCTTCAAGAAGGCTTTCGATCATCTCCAGATCGACCAAGGCGAGCTACTGCCGATGACGACCCCACTATATGGGTTCACTGGCAACAAGGTACAGCCGATCGGCCAAATCAAATTGGCCACATCGCTCGGAGAGGAGCCACTCAGGAGGACCAGAACCACAAACTTCATCGTGGTAGATGCCCCCTCAGCCTACAATGTCATCTTAGGTCGACCAACCCTCAATGAGTTCCGGGCGGTAGTTTCAACCTACTGCCAAAAGATCAAGTTCCCGGTTGACGATCAGGTTGGAGAAGTCAGAGGCGACTATCTAGTCATTCGGTACTGCTACGTTGAGATGGTCAAGACCGAGGCTAGATCCACTCGAAAGGCTCCCAGACTAGAGGTAAGCGTCATCACTAAAAAACCACCTACTTTAGTTTATGAGGAGAAAGAGGAAGTGCAAATCCATCCTCGCCGAGCGGAAGCAACAACTTTCATAGCGTCCGATCTGGAAGCTGAACAGAAGGCGGAGCTGATCGCCTGTCTCCAGCAAAACCACGACGTGTTCGCGTGGTCGACACACGAGCTCCTCGGGATTTCCCCAAGCGTCGTGCAACACCAACTCCACGTCCGACCGGATGCTCGTCTAGTGAAACAGAGAAAGAGAGATTTTAGCGCCGAGCAAAATCTGATCATCCGGGCGGAAGTAGAGAAGCTGCTGGAGGGCGACCACGTGTGGGAAGTTCAATTCCTGAGTTGGCTCGCGAGTGTAGTGCTGGTCTCGAAGCCGGGTAACAAGTGGCGAGTCTGCATCGACTTCCGAGATCTCAACAAGGCATGCCCGAAGGACTTCTACCCGCTGTCTCGGATTGATCAGATGGTAGACTCCACTGTTGGGTGCGAGCTGATATGCATGTTGGACGCGTATCAAGGGTACCACCAAATGCCGCTCGCTCGGGAAGATTAAGAAAATGTCAGCTTTATTACGGTTGATGGCACGTATTGTTATAATGTCATGCCATTCAGAATGAAGAACGCCGGAGCCACCTATCAAAGGCTGATGAACAAAGTATTCCGACGGTAGATAGACCGTAACTTGGAGGTATACATTGATGACATATTAATCAAATCCCTCTGAGAGGATGACTTATGCGCAGATATCAAGGAGACATGCCAGAAACTTAGGGCGTACGGGATCAAGCTAAATCCAAATAAGTGTCTGTTCGGTGCAAAAAGCGGATGATTTCTGGTTACATTGTCACCGAATGAGGCATCGAGGCCAACCCCTGCAAAGTGAAGGCACTACAGGACATGTCGCCTCCTAGAAATCTGAAGGAATTCCAACGTCTCACTGGTTAGATAACATCATTGTCTCGGTTCATCTCCAAGGCATCCGACCGGAGCTTGTCGTTCTTCAAGATATTATGCCGAACCACCAAATTTCAATGGGATGAGGAGTGCAACCGGACGTTTGAAGAACTGAAGGAGTATCTCAATTCATTGCATGTGTTGGCTAAGACAACTGTCGGCGAGCCACTCAGAATTTATTTATCCTCGACCGAGCATGCGGTCGGCTCGGCACTAGTTAGGTCGAACGACGAGGAACAGCCAGTGTACTTCCTGAGTCATATATTGAAAGATGTTGAATCCCGCTACACCGGTCTTGAGAAGTTGGTTTACGCATTGGTACTCACCGCTCAGAGGCTTCGCCCGTACTTCCTCAGCCACTCCATCATCGCAATGGCCAATAGTCCCTTGGGGAGGGTGTTGCTAAATCCAGAAGCATCTGGACGGCTAATCAAATAGACTACAAAGCTCAGCGAGTTTGACATCTAATACCAGCCCCGAATGACCATCAAGACGCAGTCCTTAGCTGATTTCGTCATTGAGGTACACAATCCTGAGCCCAAAGTCATTTGGAAGATATATGTGGATGGTTTGTCTACTCGGCAAGGGAGTGGGGTCGGTATATTACTCATCTCCTCCCAGGGGGAGCGGATGCAGCTGTCCGTTCGGCTGGACTATAGGGCAACAAATAATGAAGCCGAATACGAGGCGCTGATAGCCGGCCTACAAGCCGCCCGGCACGTTAGAGCCATTAGGGTCTTCATCCATTCGGAGTCTCAATTGGCCGCTCAGCAGCTAACCGGGACATTCGAGATAAGTAATGCGCGACTCAAGCTCTACGCCGAAGCCTTCGAAAAACTAAAGGCTAACTTCTGGGAGGTCGTCATACATAAAATCTCCCGATCGGAGAACCAAGCTGCAGACAAGCTGGCCAAGCTAGCCAGCTCGCTATCGCTGATCATCATACCACAGCGGATCGAGCAGGTATCTTTAGTGGCTCATGTCGACCGAATGGAGGGACTCTCCTTTCCAAGTGATTGGAGAACAGCTCTAGTGGAATTATTGGGGTCAGGAGCTGCATCGTCCGATCAAGAGGAGGCTCGTACATTAAGGAGAAGAGTTGGTCGATTTACATTGATCAGGGATCAGCTCTACAAGAAGGCCTTCTCTAGGCCTCTGCTTAAGTGCGTCGGAGCGGAGGACGCCGATTACATACTGCGGGAGGTCCATCAAGGGTCATGCGGAGGACATCTGGGTGGCCACTCACTGGCCAGGAAGATCCTATTGGCTGGATACTTCTGGCCGACCCTCCAAGAGGATGTCGTTCGGACGGTGGCCACTTGTCTGTCCTGCCAGAAGTATCATAGCATCTCACACCGTCTGACTGAGGAGATAAAGGCATCCACGGTCTCTTGCCCATTCGACCAGTGGGGCATGGACATTGTCGTGTCATTTCCCATGGCAACAACTCAGCGGAAGTTCCTGCTCATCGCGGTGGATTATTTCTCCAAATAGGTAGAAGTCGAGCCGCTGGAAAGAATAACCGAGCAGATGGTCATGAAGTTCATCTGGCAGCACATCATCTGCCGGTTCGGTATCCCCTGTCGGCTCGTCTCAGATAATGGAAGGTAGTTTGCCGGCCAAAAACTCAGAGAATGGTGCTGAGGATATGGCATCCAGCAAGCCTTCATCTCGGTAGCCTACCCTCAAAGAAATGGGCAAGCGAAGGTCGCCAACCGTGAAATTTTTAGAATCCTCCGCGCTCGGCTCGACCATATGGGAGGCAGCTAGGTCGATGAGCTCCCCAGTGTACTGTGAACACTTCACACAACTCCCAAGGAAGGGACCGAGGCAACTCCTTTCTGTTGGTTGCTACTGGGAATATCATACCAGTTCCCCTGTACAAAAATTTTGTACAAGTCCTGAACAATTTCTAACAACCTATTATGTTCTTTAGAAATTAAATTTGGAATAGCAAACAGAACTTAACATTATTGATTCCAAATTCAACTTATCTGTTCTTAGTGGTTTGGATTTGGATCGCAAACGATGCTTAACATTATTGATTCAAATCCACCCATGTTACAAATTTAATTAAATATTAATTTCAAAGATTGGCTTTCAGGTTAAACATGGCAAGACACTAGGCCTTCTTGGGTATGGGAGCATCCACCACTTCCTAGACAAAGCATTTCAACGAAATTTAATATTTAATTTCCTTATAGTAACCCTAGGTTTAACCAAAAAGAACAATCGAATCACAAATTCAAAAAACAAAAGAAACACAAAATCAAAAATATAAATTCGATTACCTAGATTCATTAGCCTCTTGTGTTTGATATTTCAAGATCTAAATAAAAGGATGAACTAGTTATGATGCAGAAACTAATAACTAGTTATACCTTTTATAGCTTATAGACCTCACGATCTTCTGTCGTATTCCTCTTCTTATCTCGGATGTCGTGTGAGCGACGATCTACCGAGACGAGAATCCACCCAAGCTTCCTTCTTCTCCAAGCAAGTTTCGGCCACCACAAGAACTCCAAGAGAAGATAAGGTTCGGCCACCACCACCAAGCTCCAAGGGATGCTAGAAACAAAGCCTCCTTTCTCTCCTTCTTCTCCAAGCAAGATCCGGCGACCACAAGAACTCCAAGAGAAGATGAGGTTCGGCCACAAGAAGAAGAGAGGGGAAGGAAGAGGGTCGACCACACCAAGGAAGAAAAGAAAGAGGAATAATAGAAGTATTGTTGTCAGGTGAGGCACCTCTACCCTCTCTTTTATATTCCTTGGTCTTGGCAAATAAGGAAAGTTTTAATAAAAACTTTCTTATTTTCCTTGCCATTGAAAAGGAAAATTTAACTAATTAAAAATCCTTTTCTCTATTAATGTGGTCGGCCATATCTAATCCTCCAAGGAATGAAAGTTTTAAACACAAAATTAAAACTTCCTAATTTGTTTTCGGAAATTTTTAAATAAAAATTTCTCTTTTAAAAATTTCCTTCATGATTGGTCATAAAAGGAAACTTTTACAAATTAAAATCTCTCTATTAAAACATGTGGATGATTTACAAAAAGGAAAGTTTTCTCTAAAATTAAAATCTTTCTTGCAATCTACAAATAAGGAAAGATATCAAATCTTTTCTTAATCTTTTGTAGAAACTATAAAAGGAAAGATTTAAATTTTAAAACTCTCTTTTAAAATCATGAGGATGGTTAAAAAGGAAAGTTTTATCAAAAATTAAAATATTCCTTTTAACTATAAATAAGGAAAGATATCAAACATTTCTCTTAATCTTTTGTAGAAAACCATAAAAGGAATGATTTAAATTTTAAACTCTCTTTTAAAACCATGGCTTCCACATAAGAAAGATTTTAAAAAATAAAATCCTTTTAATTTAATTATGGCCGACCACCTAAGCTTGGGTTCAAGCTAGGGCCGACCACCTCTTAAACCATCTCACCTTGGTTTGGTCGGCCCTAGCTTGGGCTCCAAGCTAGGCTTGGCCGGCCACCTTAAGGTGGGTAAGAAGATGAGTATGGGTGGGTATACCACTTTATAAATAAGAGGCTACGACAGGGACTGAGAGGAGGAATTGGTTTTGGTCTCCCGATGAACTTGAGCTTCCCGTGTTCGCCCCGAACACCCAACTCGAGTTCATCAATAATAACTCATACAACTAAAGAGTTATTATTGAACTACCGTACTAATCCCATATTTCTATATAGGCTCCTACTTATCATGAGTGTGTTAATCTCCCTGTGTTTAAGATATTGAATGTCCACTAATTAAATGAGTTACTGACAACTCACTTAATTAATATCTAGCTCCAAGAGTAGTACCACTCGACCTTATTGTCATGTCAGACTAAGTCCACCTGTAGGGTTTACATGACAATCCTTATGAGCTCCTCTTGGGAACATTATCAACTTAGATTACTAGGATATAGTTTCCTTCTATAATCAACAACACACACTATAAATAATATCATTTCCCAACTTATTGGGCCTCTTGATTTATCGAACTAAATCTTACCCATTAATAAGTCAAAGAAATAAATACTAAATATATGTATTTGTTATTATATTAGGATTAAGAGCACACACTTCCATAATAGCAAAGGTCTTGTTATTTTATTCAGTTAGTATCAAAGGAACTTACCTTAAATGGTCCTACTCAATACACTCAGAGTGTACTAGTATAATTTTATAGTTAAGATAAACTAATACCAAATTACACTACGACTATTCCAATGGTTCGTTCCTTTCCATGTTAGTCGTGAGCTACTGTTTATAATTTATAAGGAATTGATAACATGATCTTCTATGTGTGACACCACACATCATGTTATCTACAATATAAATTAATTGAACAACTACACTTAGCATACAAATGTAGACATTTGACCAATGTGATTCTTTTATTTCAAAATAAATGTTTACAAAAAGCTAGGCTTTTAGTATACACTCTAACACTTTCCACCTGGTGTACGGCAGAGAAACGGTCATCCATGTTGAGGTTGGCGTTGAATCCAATCGGATACAATACTACAACGAGGACAACGTTGAGTGGAGGCTCTTGGAGCTGAACTTGGTGGATGAGGTGTGTGCCAAAGCGACAGTACGGTTGATGGCCTACCGGCAAAGAATGAGGCAAAGCTACAACCGAAGGGTGATCCCTAGATCGTTTCAGGTCAACGACTTGGTGTGGAAGAAAGTAAAGTCAGTCGGCGACGTCTCGAAGCTGGAAGCCCCCTAGGGCGGGCCTTTTAAGGTCATGGGAAAGCTCCGCTCGAGTGCCTACTACTTGGAGGACAAGGATGGGAGACGACTGGAACGACCATGGAGCACAAATCATCTCTAGCCCTACCGAGCCGGATAAGAGGTGCGCTCATGTAGTAGTCAATCTTTATACCCCGATAGCCCTGTACTCCAGTTGCAGGATAAGTAAAAAAGAACCCAAGGGTTTCAAAGTTCCGGACCAAACGACTCACCAAATCATCGAACGACGACATTAAACCCTAGTCTTCACTGATGGTTGAGCGACGACCTTAAACTCACGCCTTCGTCAAATCGTCGAGCAACGTCGTTAAACCCTAGTCTCCATAGACGATCAAGCGGCCTTAAACTCACATCTTCATCAAATCATCGAGTGGCGACGTTAAACCCTAGCCTCCACCGATGGTTGAGCGGCGACCTTAAACTCACGTCTTCATCAAATTGTCGAGCGGCAACGTTAAATCCTAGTCTCCACCGACGATCAAGCGACGACCTTAAACTCACATCTTCGTCAAATCGTCAAGCGGCGACGTTAAACCCTAGTCTCCACCGATGGTCGAGCGGCGACCTTAAACTCATGTCTTTGTCAAATCGTTGAGTGACGACGTTAAACCCTAGTCTCTACCAATGGTCGAGTGGCGACATTAAACTCTGGACTTCGCCAAATCATCGAGCGGCGATGTTAAACCCATGCTTCCGACAAGGGTCGATCGGCGACCTTAAACCCGAGAGAACCTGCTGAATTCATCTGAGGTCAAACGACAACCCGAGCCCTCAAATATTCCGCCCGCTCGAGGCCATATTTTAAAAATGCTTCGCTGAAGGCAATGTGAGACTAGCACTTATCGCCGACCGGAAGGAGCGAGGGCAAACATATGAGAATTATAAAAAGAAAGCTCGCCAAACAGGCGAATATCCATTAATTGAAAAGGGGTACCGCCGAGCGGCGGGGATACATTCAGACTTTAAAAAGAAAAACTCTTACAGGACTACCTCACTCAAGATAACCGAAAACGTCATCGAGCATCGAATCATTCAGTTGGCTACAGTTGATGACGCCATCCGTCAGGTAGTCGGGGAGGTGACCGTTCGCCTTCAATTGACCGAGTGTCCCGTCTATAACTAGCTCGAAGGCCCGGACGATCCGATGGATGACTTTGTGGGTAAATTTGTCCGAGTGGAGGTACTCCTGCAACATCATTTCAAACTGGCTCGGCTCAACCTCCTAGTAAGTCTTCAAAGTAGCGCGGGAAGCCTCCAGAGCGTCTTCGAGGGTCTGCACTTTCCCCTGAAGAGCAGCTTCCCCAGCCGAGTGGTCGTCTCGCTTAGCCCAGTAGGTCTTCCGCCTCCTTGAGCTTCTGGGCGAAGGACCGAGCCTCCAGGTTTTTCAGCTCCAGGTTGGCAATGACACGATTTTTTTTGGTTGTGGTCAACTCAATCTTCTTGTCATAAGTCTTCACCTACCCCTCGAGCTGACCCAACATGATAGCCTAATCAGCGGACTTCTTCTGCTCGGCCTCCAAGAGTTTGTTGACCTTCTCCAAATCGGCCTGCAACTCGGCGATTGATGGCCCCTGGGAAGAGGATCCGTCGCCTGAAAGCTTGAGCGTCTTCAGCTCATCCTCCACAAAGGCGAGTCGTTGGCACATGGCCACACTCTCCACCCAGTACTGTAACGGAACAGAAAAATGTTAGCACCGATCAGAAGTAACTAGTGAATTGGTAGCGAAATACGTACCCCGGTGGACATCTGTATGTGGATGTTGCCGAACTATCCCGGGGACATCGTAGCCGCTCGAGCCTCACTTCCTCCCGAACACTAGCAAGTGGCCTGCGGATCAGAATCTTATGCTCGGGGATGGTCGGGCAAGCGCACTGCTCTAGGTAGTCCTCTGTTGGAAGGTTGAGGGTCGCGGTCATCGATCGTCGGCCGCTCGAGTCTGATGAGGAGGAAATCGTCAGACCGGAAGGAGTAGCAGTCGACACTAGATCGATCCTGGACCGTAGTGGCTTCCGTTGGATTCGAGACAGAGGCAGAGACGCGATCGGTCGCGCGACAATAGGCTCCGCCGGCAGATCGACCAAGGAGGGTGTCCGATCGAATGAAGTGGCCTCCACTGTTTTGGGGATGACCGCGGGAGATGATGTACCCCCTCGCTCGAAGGGCCTCACGACCGAGGTGGCCAATTGGGCAGACGTGGTCGTGCAGCGTCTCTTGCGCCTGACGAGTGGCTCGTCATCACCTGAAGACTCCAAGCCTCCGGCTTGGGCGGCAGGTTGCGCTCCGGAGGGGAGTGGATTTCCCACCACCTCTATGTTGGCCATCCGGCCGGTGTCACCTTCACCCATAGTAGGCGCCCCCCCCGCTCTCCGTTAGCGTGACTTCATGGGAGCCAATCGACGTCAAGTCGACGCTCGCCATTTCTTTTGCTGTAGCTGCCTCGATTTCAGCATCCTTGAGTTTGGTCAGACCGGTCACGCGTGCTCGCATCATGATTTTAGGTGCAAAAGAAAAGAAGAAATCAGTTAGATTTTAGGGAAAAGGGTAAGAAATCTCATACCTAAGCCGCTCGGGAGCCTCGCACGGATTGGACTCAACCCAAAGATATACATAACACCCTCCAGCAGTAGCTTATGGATGTCGTATTTCTGACCAGCCAACATGTTCGCTGCATGAAGGTAATCCGATCGGCTTCTGTGCTTCTTCAGATTCGGCTGAGAGGGTAGTCCGACCTGCCAGCGCGTCCGGAAGCTCAGTCATTCGGGAGATCGCAGAAAGAAAAAAATACTCCCAATGTTTATTGGAAGTTGACATTTTATCAAAAAATACTAGGCCGACCCGAGACTGAAAAAAGGTAGGTCCCTAGCTCGGAGTTGTTAGGATAGTTGAAATAATGAAAGACTTGAGGGGTTAGAGGGATGCCGTGCAACCGGAACAACACGATAACGTCGCACAACAAGTGGAAAGAATTGGGGACGAGCTATGGAAGGGGGACGCGGAAGTAGTTACAAACTTCAAGAATAAAGGGGTGGGCCGGAAATCGAAGGTCGCCCACAAATTGGTCTCGGAAAAGATAAACAGTGTCGGCCGACGGATTATTTGGCCGATCGAACGAATCGACCAAGATTATCTCATGGCCAGGGGGGATCTTAAAGACATTTCTAACGCTCTTGGTGTCGCCCGCATCAAATTTGGTCTCCATGGTACTGTACCAGAGACCAGGAGCGGGATCGGACGACCGAGAAGAGCTAGCCATGGTCGGAAAACAAGAACAAGATTTTGATAGGAGGACAGAAAGCGCGATAAGCGCGAGAAAGAAGCAAAGATTTGAAAGAACTACGAGAAGATCGAAGAAGGCTTACAGAGAGTAGGAAAGGTTGCCACGGACGAAGAGAGGAAGACGGGAAGTTGCGGGGGCAACTGATCGCGAATCGCCGGAGCAACTGGTCACGTATCGTCGGAACACTTAGCAGAAAGCAATGGCAAGGAAGGCGGCGCTGCGGCGTTATAAGCCCTCGGCTTGGCCAAGCAGAGCTGTCAGATCTAGGGCATGAAATCCAAGACACAGATCTAGCCGTAGAATTCAAACTGTCGGACGTCGCGTCAAAGCCTGTCGCTTCGGGCAGACGGTAACTACGGCCATGACACGTGGCATTCCCTCACTGGTTCATATTTAATAGGCGTGTGCTTGGCCTTAACGGGGTGATTTCCATGAATTTCAAAGAGATTCTGATGATGTCAGCATTGACCGCAAGCGTTCGAAGGCATTGAAGGAGAAAGCCCAAGTGTGAATGCTTAGAGTGCCGATCGGCTACCGGGGACGGTCTCACGGCCAGCCGACACTCTTCGACGAATCGATCGGAGTTCTACCAATATGGTGGTCGATCAGCCAACCGGTCCCATGCTTCTTGATGTCGAGTCAGTCGAACTTACAGCCTCCTTCGACTAGACTCGAAAGGGAGGCATGTGATCCGATGATAAGGGCCCACCCCTTAGGGGGTCATGGCTACGGTGGCAGTCAAAGTCTAAGCAATCAACATCCATGTATCGGTGGCCGGTCGGACAACTCACTCGCTTGACCGGGACAAAGAAGTATCGATAAGATATCACCACAACTCGGCCAGACACTGAGCTTCTGACGCTCAAAGCAAGACATACACCGAGCGGCTAGATCGCTTGAACTTAAATCGAACCTCAGAGCTGGTGAAAAGGGGTCACAGCACAACAGAACTCTGACAGTGGAATGTTGGCTGAGCGGCCGCTCCGAGCAGCCACTCCGGTTGGTTGAAGGGCTAGACCACTCGAACGACCAAGGGCTGGCCGAGCGGCCCTCCCGCTCGGCCCACTAACGGACAAAAGGAGGATCAATTGATATCCTCATGGGAACTCGCGCCACCGATAGACGGCATGGTTGGCAGCATGGACAGGCAGAGGATCGTATGACAGAAGCTTCCATTGTCATGTCAGAGATATGCCCAGGTCATTGAGGTATAGTGTCAGGGACGCTTTCCCGACATGTCTTTTTAGGAGAAGCTTTGAGAAGCGTGTATGCCCCGAGAAGCGTGCATGTGCTTCCCCAGAGCCTTATATAAAGGGCTCCAAGTTTCGACGGAGGTATGCATACTTTACTGTAGCTACTATTACTCTGCTTCTTTGTTTCCTCACTTATACATCGTCGGATACTGACTTGAACGTCGGAGGGCCATCACCGGGGAGCCCACCCTGGTTCGGCACTGACGTTGTTGTGGTTGCAGGTTCCTTCAACTCAGAGTCCGTCAAGAGTCAACAAGAGTGACACGCCCCCAGTGTCCATCGCCTCGATTCTCGGACAGGATCACGTTAAAACATTAATCAAAATTTTAACTTTACTTTAATTAAATCATAATTTATCTCAATTAAAGATTGACTTAAATTAAACCTTAACTTTACTTTGTTTAATAATTTTAATTCTAAATTAATACTGACTTAATTAATCTAAGTTAAATCTAATAAAAAAATAAAGTAAATGAAAAGTTAAATTATAACTACTACTTTCATTAATCAATTAACTCAATCAATAAATTTAAATTATTTTAATCAAATAAGTATTAAATTATTTAATTAAGTAAAAGTTAATTAATAAACTATTAATAATGATTAACTGTTATTGAATTAGTAACAAATTATTTTATTTAACCTTAAACTAAAGTTTAACTTAATACGCCTAAATCTAAAGTTAATTATTTTTAGAATAATTGATTAATGATTAATTAAACTTAAATGAATAATTATACCAAGCATATAGAGATAATTATGTAAACTTTATAAACATAAGTGTTACTAACCCTAAATCCCCTAAAACACTTAGGTAGAAAAATATGCTAAGGCTTTGAAATTTAACATATCCAAACCTTAGTGTTAACTTAAGGGGGAGTGACAAATTCAGGGGGAGTGATAAAGTCAACGGGAGTAATAAATTCAGGGGAGTAATAAATTTAGAAGGAGGATTATTTTTTTTAAAATATTTACTTAAACAATTATTTCCTTAAGTTTTTTTTAAAAAAAATTCCTTAGAATTTTTTTTAATTATTCCTTATCAAATTTCTCTTTAAAATCTCTTTTGAAAATCCTACCTCAAATTTTTAAAACAAATACTTTGAAAATATTACTTTAAATATTTTTTGGCAAATATTTTCAAAAGCTTTATTTTAAAATACTATCAGTTTGAGGAGTATTAATATTTTGCAAATTACTTACATTTTTCTTTAAATATTTTGTAAAATTATTTTTGAAAACTGCTTCAAATTTTAAAGGGTTACTATACTACTATCTTTAAACTTTTTGTTTACTTTTTTTTAACCTTAAACATTTTAAAGATAGGTTTTAAAAATCAATATGAGAAATGTCTAAATTTTTTAAAACGTCTTGACATAGTCTTCAAAAGGTTTTCTTACTTAAAATCTTATCATCTTATTTTTGAAAACCTTAAATTTTTGAAAAGATATTTTTGAAAACATTCCTTATATCTTTTTCAAAATTCAATTTTTGAAAATATTTTTTTGAATGTTTTGAAAGTTATATTAAAATATTTTCAAAATTCAATTTTCAAAATATTTTCCAAACTTTTTGAAAATGTTGTCTCTTTAGATTTCTATCTCTGGTCCAGCATTTTCAAATTTTATATCTTTTGGAAATCTAATGAAAAATAGTAAATTTTGCAAATTACGTAGACTTTGAAAATTATTTCAACTTTATTTTTAAAAATTCTACCTTAAAGATTTAAGACACATTTGAAAAAAATTTAATTTCTTTATTGAGACTTTTTTAAAAATTTTGAAAATTTTACAAACTTTATTTTTTATTATAAGGTTAATTTTCCCAATAAACCTGAAAATTTTTTGTTATTAAAAATTTCTTTTCTTTACTTAGCCACTTTTTCCAAACTCGTCTATACTTTTTATTTTTGATGAATGACAAAGGGGGAGAATTAGGTGGATTAATTTAGCAAAATACTAGACAAAACACCTACCTAACTAAATCAAAATTATTTCATTGGTCCAGTTATTTTTTCATATTTTTCACTATCTTAACTCAGGTTGTCATTGCATCAAAAAGGGGGAGATTGTTGATGCGGTTAGCACTAATGGTCTAACTCAGATTTTGATGAATGACAAAGTAGGTTAAGTTAGTTTTGTTGTGATCTAACACTTTGACTGAGTGTGCATGTAAAATCTAGCTAGGTCGACGGGCTAATCGGACAGCAGGTGCGAAACCCATTTACGTCGATGGACTGATCGGATAGCTGGCAAGAAGTTCAGATAGGTCGACGGGCTGACCGGATATCTGGCACAAAGCCTAGCTAGGTCGATGGGCCAACCAGATAGCTGACACGAAGCCCAGCTAGGTCGACGGGTTGACCGAATAGCTGGCATGAAGTCCAAACTGGTCGACGGGCTGATTGGATGTCTAGCAAAAGGTAAGTTAAGGTAAGTCACTAGAGGAGAGTGACTGTGAGGACGCGTCCCAATTGAGGGACAGTAGATGTCGGTCCAGTTTATGTCCATTTGAGATCCCTAAACTGAGACCTTGACTAGTTCCTGGTCCTGGAAGGACAGGAACTAATTACTCTATTTATTACATTTATGCTAACACTTGTCTTGCAGGGTATTTGGACTAACACATTTGTTGCAGGGCAAGAAAGCAAGCAAGTTGCCTTCAGGTGAACAGTACCTGAGGGCGCCCTCCATGGCTATGGAAGGCGCCTCGGTACTGTTCATGAAAGGCACCTTCCGCGGATAAAATTTAACTTCGCTGCGGATAAGTGCCAAGGAAATCGGGATAGCTTTTGCCTCATTGGAGACGCCTTCCATGGCTATGGGAGGCGCCCTCCAAGCCCTTTATAAGGCAGTCTCGAGTAGGCACTTAAACAACAAATACATACGAGCTACTGTGCGTTCATTCAAGCTTCCGACTGCTCCTAATTGCTGCTACGACTCTACTATGAAGTCGCTGAGCCCGATGACTGATCCAAGGAGTTTTGGCTGACCCAGTAGACAGACATCTGTTAGAGTGTATACTAAAAGCCTAACTTTTGTAAATATTTATTTTTTGAAATAAAAGAATCACATTGGTCAAATGTCCATATTTATTTGTTAAGTGTAGTTGTTCAATTAATTTATATTGTAGATAACATGGTGTGTGGTGTCACACACAGAAGATTATGTTATTAATTCTTTATAAATTAAAACAGTTGCTCACGACTAAGATGGAAAGGAACAAACCATTGGAATAGTCGTAGTGTAATTAGGTATTAGTTTATCTTGACTAATAAATTACACTAGTACACTCTAATTGTATTGAGTAGGACCATTTTAGGTAAGTTCTTTTTATACTGACTTAATAAAAGAACTAGACCTTAGTTATTATGGAAGTGTGTACTCTTAATCCTAATATAATAATAAGCACATATATTTAGTATTTATTTCTTTAACTTATCAAAGGGTGAGATTTAGTTTGATAAATCAAAAGGCCTGATAAGTTAGAAAATGATATTACTTATAGTGTGTGTTGTTGATTATAGAAGAAAACTATGTCCTAGTTATCTAGGTTGAGAATGTCCCTAAGAGGAGCTCATAAGGATTGTCATGTTAAACCCTGCAGGTGGACTTAGTCCGACATGACAATGAGGTTGAGTGGTATTACTCTTGGACTAAAACATTAATTAAAGTGAACTGTCAGTAACTCAATTAAATTAATGGGCATTCGATATCTTAAACACAGGGAGACTAACACACTCATGGTAAGAAGGAGCCCATAATATAATTTGAGATTGGTGCGGTAGTGCAATAATAACTCTCTAGTGGAATGAGTTATTATTGATGAACTTGATTTGTGTGTTCAGGGCGAACACGGGATACTCGAGCTCATCGGAAGGCCAAAACCAATTTCTCCTCTAGGTCCCTGTCATAACCTCAATGAAGTCGTAAATCCACTCATGAAAAGCTCATCTTGGTGTCCAAGAGGGGGTCGGCTCATGGCTTGGTGACCAAGCCATAGGGGCCGACCACTTACTTCTTAAAGGGGCCGACCCTTTGCTTGGTGCCCAAGCAAGAAGGGGTCGGCCAATAAAATTCAAATTAGGAGGGGTGTTTTGAATTTTTAAAATCTTCTCTTTGTAGATATCTACAAGTTTTAAAAGAGAGATTTTAAAATATAAAACTTTCCTTATTTGAATTAGGCCACATGGTTTAAAAGAAAGTTTAAAAGTTTTAAAACTTTTATTTTTTAACCATTCTCATGGTTTTAGAAAAAAGGAAGGGAGTTTTAAATTTGAAACTTTCTATTTTTGTAACCATGTTAAAAAAGAAAATTTTAGAAGAGAAGTTTTAAATTTTAAAACTTGGTTTTAATTTTAAAACTCTCCTTTTTTAACACCCACATTAGGAAACTAAAAGAGAGCTTGTAAAATTTTATAAGAGCTTTCCTTCTTTGCGTATAAAATTTTTACAAAACTATTTTTCCTTCTTTTAAGGGTCGGCCACCCTTGCTTGGTGCCCAAGCAAGGGGATGTCCAAATCATTCAATCAATGATTGAATCAATCAAGAGAAAAAAAAAGGAAAAATAAAATTGGAAAAGGAAAAACAAGATGAAGATTTTAATATTTTTGTAAAAATCTTTCCTTATTTGCCTTGGGCAAGTAATATAAAAGAAAGGGAGAGGAGGCCTCATGAGATATCAATTCTTATTCTCTTGTTGAAGCTCCCTCTTGTGGCCGGCCCTCTCCTCTTCTCTTTCCCCTTGCTCTCTTTTGCTCCGTGGCGGTGGTGGTGGCCGAATACTAGAAGGAGGAAGAGCTTTTGGGTGGTGTTCATCTTGGAGGATCGTCGCTCACACGACGCCCAAGGCGAGATGAGGAACACGACAGAAGATCTCGAGGTTATTAGCATACAAAGAAAAGATATAACTAGTAATTGTTTTCCGCATCATGCTAGTTATTTTTCTTTGTATGAATTCCAAACACAACAGGCATTATATTCTAGTTTTTCGAATTTGTAATTTGAGTTTGTGTTTTTTGTTGTTTTTCGAATTTGTGATTTGATTTTTCTTTTTTGTTAAACCTAGAGTTATATAAGGAAATTAAATATTAGCTTTCCTTAAAAGGCTTTGTCTAGGTGGTGGTGGATGATCCCATACCCAAGAAGGACTAGTGCCTCGCCATGCAGTCTTGGAAGCCAATTTTAGAAATTAATATTTAATTAAATTTATAACATAGGTGGATTTGGATCAATAATGTTAAGCATCGTTTGCGATCCAAATCTAAACCATTAAGAACAGATAAATTAAATTTGGAATCAATAATGTTAAGTTCCGTTTGCGATTCCTAATTTAATTTCTAAAGTACACAATAGGTTGTTTAGGAAAGGTTCGACACTTGTACAAAATTTTTATACAGTGGAGCCGGTACGATCTTCCTAGGACCAACTAACAATTGGTATTAGAGCTAGGGTTTGCTTCTGTGTGTTTGGTTTTCAATTTAATTATGCACATGTCATACATAATTTAGGCAGGATAATAGTAGGATATGCTAACTCTTTGGTTGTAGACCCCAACTATTATGGCTTATAGATGTTGTGTATGATTGGACCCTTGAACATGTCAAGGGCATTATTTTTGTGTGTGCATGATTGTATGTAACTAATACAGCAGGAGCTGTATTAGCCCTAGGATTTTAGAATTTTATTTTCGATCTAGATTACATGTACATTCCTTCGTGGAATATAGGATCGATATATGTAAAATTTTATTTTTGTCGCGGATTGTATCCTTATGAGGCGTGGTGTTATTGGAGGACCAGAGGCGTAGCAGAATAAGAAGCAAGATAGATGCGACGACTGGACCCGATGGCGGTGGCTAAAGATGGCAACAGCTAAGGTTCGAGCACACGGAGGACAGTGATGGAAAAGGTCATAATAGTTGGAAAATTAATTTCCAAATTTATTGCTTTTATTTACTGTGATGTGTGTGTGCGCATGTGATGTATGCTTGCATAGGTTAGAATTCCTCACCTTAAATAACTAAGTGGGAGAGGGATTTTTAAAATAAATTCAACGGTCTCCATTACTGGTTTGTAAGTGATGCAAACAAACTTGCGCGTTGGCTCTGAGTGCCTTCCTCCATATCAGATGAGTTTGTTTGCGGATCACTAGATCAAACTTCTATTTTGGATGACTATAGAAAATTAATTAAGAGCATGTGATCTTCCCCATCGGAAGGGGCACAATCTTATTAATGGACTAAGTGTCAAGTAATGGTATACACTTAGGCACGTCTAATAGTATCCTCTCCATCGGAGTCACTGCTATTATTTGTGTGACCGAAGGAAAACCAACTATTAATTTTATTTGTCATAAAGTTAGGTTGACAAGAATAAAATTAATGGGTAAAACCTCCTCTTACACATGTTTGATTTTGTATACGTCCACACTATTGTGGCATGTAAAATTCACAGTGATTTGAGGTGTTGGTTAATTTAAAATAGTATTATTTGAGGAATCAATATTATTCTAAATTTAGAGTCTTGACCAAAGTTTATTTTTGTGATTCTTAGGATGACTTTCAACCCACTGTTTATTATACTGAAAGAGAACAAACTTACTGGTCCCAACTATATAGATTGGAAAAGAAAACTGGACATTGTTCTTACTGTTGAGGGCTATAAGTTTGTACTATCAAAGGTTTGCCCTAACACGCCTAATGGTGAATCTACCCAAGAGGAGATTGAGTATCATAAGAAATGGGTAAAGGCAGATGAGATGACGTGGTGTTACATTTTAACTTCAATGCCAAATGTGCTACAACATCAGCATCAGGATTTACCAACAGCTTATGATATAATGAACAATTTCAAGGATCTCTTTGGTCACCAAGATCGGGCCGCTAGGCAAGAAGCTATGAGGAAATTAATGACAGCCACCATGACAGAGGGTACTCCCGTGAGGGATCATATCCTAAATTTGATGACTTATTTGAACGAAATACAAATCCTTAGAGAAGAAATTGATGGGGAAACCCAGATCGATATGATTCTCCAAACGCTACCTAGAAGTTTTGATCATTTCCGCCTGAACTATAATATGAATAAAAGGATGTATTTATTGGCAGAACTACTGACAGAACTTCAGGCAGCAGAAGGGTTATTCCGTCATAATTCTCAGATTCACTATGCTGAAAATGGTTCTACTTCTAAGTCGAAAGGCAAGAAGAAGAAGAAACAGGTTGCATCATCAAAGAAGGTGAATAAACCTCAAGGTACAGGACCAAAAGCTGGAATGTAGAAGCTGAAGGGCAAGTGCTTCATCTAAAAGCAGTCAGGACATTGAAAGACAGACTATCCTCGTAGGAAAGAGAACAATAAAGGTATATCTCATGCTCTAGTAGTTGAAACATGTTTAGCGGTGTTATCTACTAGCACCTGGTGTGTAGATACGGGAGCCACTGATCATGTCTGCAACTCTTTGCAGGGGTTCCAGGAAATCTGACGACTATTTAAAGGAGAGATAACCGTCTACATGGGCAATGCTACTAAGGTGGCGGCTGTTGCAGTGGGAGACGTCTACTTATCTTTTGATAGGAATAGAAGTTTGGTTTTAAGAAATTATCTTTATGTACCCAGTTTTAGAAAGAATTTAATTTCAGTTTTTAAATTGTATTTGGATGGATATTCTGTTTCCTTTAATAACAATGTGGTTATAAAAAGAAATAGAGTTATTATCTGTTCTGGTGCATTGGTTGGCAATCTATACACTTTAAATCCAATTTCTTCCACAAAGCAACAAATGAAAATTAATAATACATCTTCTAATTCCAATAACAGAAAAGAACCTTCGAAAATGAACCAAATATATCTTTGGCATCTAAGGCTTGGTCATATTAACTTAAGTAGGATTCAAAGGCTTATAGCTGATGGACTCTTGGGTTCATTAGAGTTGGAAAACTTTCTAACCTGTGAATCTTGCCTCGAAGGTAAAATGACCAAGAGACCTTTTAAGACCAAGGGGTATAGAGCCAAAGATGTATTAGAACTGGTTCATTTTGATTTGTGTGGTCCTATGTCTATCCAGACAAGAGGTGGTTTCGAATACTTTGTCTCTTTTATAGACGATTATTCAAGATACGGATACATTTACTTGATGTGCCGCAAGTCTGAGTGCTTTGATAAGTTTAAAGAGTACAAGGCTGATGTGGAGAAACGTCTTGGTAAAAGTATCAAAACACTATGGTCTGATCGTGGTGGCGAATACCTCTTAGGAGAGTTTAGGAATTACTTATCAGAGGTCGGGATTCAATCCCAGTTGCCCACACCTGGTACACCCCAACAGAATGGTGTGGCAGAGCGAAGGAATAGGACTCTTATGCAGATGGTTAGATCGATGATGAGTTATTCCGAATTACCAAATTTGTTCTGGGGATATGCTCTGGAAACAACAGCGCACATTCTGAACTTAGTACCTTCTAAATCAGTACCCTCTACTCCCATAGAATTATGGAATGGGTGAAAGCCCAATCTAAGACATTCAGATTTGGGGTAGTCCAGCACATGTGCTGAAAGCAGATGCTGATAAGTTAGAATCTCGTACAGAAGTTCACGTGTTTGTGGGTTATCCTAGAGGAACGAAAGGTGATTTATTTTATAGTCCTAAAGACCAGAAGGTCATTGTTAGCACCAATGTCCAGTTTTTAGAAGAAGACTATATAATGGACCACAAGCCCAAAAGTAAAATTGTTCTAGAAGAAATTAGAGAGGACACATCTACTTCAGTACCAACAGTACAAGATGAAGTACCACAAGAGACTGCAACACGTGTCACACATAATACACAACCGCAGACAGTACCTCGTCGTAGTGGGAGGGTTGTGAGGCAACCAGAGAGATTCATATTTTTGGGAGAGTCTTCGGACTTGATCCCAGGTAAACATGAACCTGATGCTCGGACATATGATAAAGCACTCCAAGATATAGATGCAGTATCTTGGAAAAAGACAATGAATTCTGAAATAGAGTCTATGTATTCTAATAAGGTCTGGGAGCTTGTAGAACTACCAGATGGTGTAAAAGTCGTTGGATGCAAGTGGATCTACAAAAGGAAAAGAGGGACAGACGGGAAGGTAGAAACCTTCAAAGCAAGACTTGTTGCGAAAGGGTATACTCAGAAAGAGGGAATCGATTATGAGGAGATTTTTTCGTCGGTAGCTATGCTAAAGTCTATCCGGATACTCTTATCTATATCCGCTCATATGGATTATGAGATTTGGAAAATGGATGTCAAGACAGCTTTCCTTAATGGAAGTCTTGAAGAAAACATCCATATGAAGCAACCAGAAGGGTTCATTGAAAAAGGCAAAGAGCATCTAGTGTGCAACCTCAATCGGTCCATTTATGGACTGAAGCAAGCTTCAAGATCTTGGAACATCCGGTTTAATGAAGTAATCCAGTCATATAGATTTATTCAGTGTCCAGATGAGTCTTGTGTATACAAGAAGTGTAACGGAAACGTGGTGGTATTTCTTAAACTATACATAGATGATATTTTGTTAATTGGCAATAATGTCAAAGTGTTATCAGACGTAAGGGTATGGTTGTCCAAACAATTCGATATGAAGGACTTAGGAGAATGTGCACACATTCTTGTGATCAAAGTCATAAGGGATCGTAAGAAAATGATGTTGTGCTTATCTCAAGCTTCATATATAGATACAATCCTTGCTCGTTTTAGCATGTAAAACTCCAAGAAAGGTTTCTTACCTTTTAGGCATGGAGTAGCTTTATCTAAAGAGATGTCTCCGAAGACATCAAAGGAGATAGAGGACATGAAGGCAGTTCCTTATGCTTCGGCTGTGGGAAGCCTAATGTATGCAATGCTGTGTACGAGACCTGATATCTATTTTTCCATGGGCATGGTTAGCAGATATCAGAGTAACTCTGGACAAGGACATTGGACTGCTGTAAAGCATATATTGAAGTACCTGAGAAGGACTAGAGATTATATGCTAGTTTACCAAGAAGATGATTTGCTCCCTGTGGGTTACACGGATTCAGACTTCCAATCAGATAGGGACAATAGTAAGTCTACATCAGGCTATGTATTTACTCTAGGAGGTGGAGCCATTGCATGGAGAAGTGTCAAGCAGAAATACGTTTCAGACTCAACCATGGAAGCTCAGTATGTGGCAGCCTCTGAGGTAGCCAAAGAAGCTGTATGGCTCAGGAACTTCCTAATGGACTTAGATGTGATTCTTGGTTTGCCCAAAATCATCACAATTTATTGTGATAATAGCGGTGCAGTTGCAAACTCGAAGGAACCACGAGCCCATAAGGCGAGTAAATATATAGAGCGCAAGTACCACCTGATACGAGACATCGTGAAGCGAGGAAAAGTTGTCGTTGCCAAGATTGCATCAGTAAATAACCTGACAGATCCTTTCACTATGCCCTTCCAACGAAAGCTTTTGATCGGCATGTGGAGGGGATGAGAATCAGATGTATGGCAGTAGATATGGCAGCTTAGTCTTTTAGTATAAGTGGGAGATTGTTAGAGTGTATACTAAAAGCCTAACTTTTGTAAACATTTATTTTTTGAAATAAAAGAATCACATTAGTCAAATGTCTACATTTATTTGTTAAGTGTAGTTGTTCAATTAATTTATATTGTATATAACATGGTGTGTGGTGTCACACACAGAAGATTATGTTATTAGTTCTTTATAAATTATAAACAGTTGCTCACGACTAAGATAGAAAGGAACAAACCAATGGAATAGTCATAGTGTAATTAGGTATTAGTTTATCTTGACTAATAAATTACACTAGTACACTCTAATTGTATTGAGTAGGACCATTTTAGGTAAGTTCTTTTTATACTGACTTAATAAAAGAACTAGACCTTAGTTATTATGGAAGTGTGTACTCTTAATCCTAATATAATAATAAGCACATATATTTAGTATTTATTTCTTTAACTTATCAAAAGGTGAGATTTAGTTTGATAAATCAAAAGGCCTGATAAGTTGAAAAATGATATTACTTATAGTGTGTGTTGTTGATTATAGAAGAAAACTGTGTCCTAGTTATCTAGGTTGAGAATGTCCCTAAGAGGAGCTCATAAGGGTTGTCATGTTAAACCCTGCAGGTAGACTTAGTCCGACATGACAATGAGGTTGAGTGGTATTACTCTTGGACTAAGACATTAATTAAAGTGAGTTGTCAGTAACTCAATTAAATTAATGGGCATTCGATATCTTAAACGCAGGGAGACTAATACACTCATGATAAGAAGGAGCCCATAATGTAATTTGAGATTGGTGCGGTAGTGCAATAATAACTCTCTAGTGGAATGAGTTATTATTGATGAACTTGATTTGTGTGTTCAGGGCGAACACGGGATACTCGAGCTCATCGGAAGGCCAAAACTAATTTCTCCTCTAGGTCCCTGTCGTAATCTCAATGAAGCCTTAAATCCACTCATGAAAAGCTCATCTTGGTGTCCAAGAGAGGGTCGGCCCATGGCTTGGTGACCAAGCCATAGGGGCCGACCACTTACTTCTTAAAGGGGTCGGCCCTTTGCTTGGTGCCCAAGCAAGAAGGGGCCGACCAATTAAATTCAAAGTAGGAGGGGTGTTTTGAATTTTTAAAATCTTCTCTTTGTAGATATCTACAAGTTTTAAAAGAGAGATTTTAAAATATAAAACTTTCCTTATTTGAATTAGGCCACATGGTTTAAAAGAAAGTTTAAAAGTTTTAAAACTTTCCTTTTTTAACCATTCTCATGGTTTTAGAAAAAAGGAAGGGAGTTTTAAATTTAAAACTTTCTATTTTTGTAACCATGTTAAAAAAGAAAATTTTAGAAGAGAAGTTTTAAATTTTAAAACTTGATTTTAATTTTAAAACTTTTCTTTTTTAACACCCACATTAGGAAACTAAAAGAGAGCTTGTAAAATTTTATAGGAGCTTTCCTTCTTTGCTTATAAAATTTTTACAAAACTATTTTTCCTTCTTTTAAGGGTCGGCCACCCTTGCTTGGTGTCCAAGCATGGGGCTGGCCAAATCATTCAATCAATGATTGAATCAATCAAGAAAAAAAAAAAGGAAAAATAAAAGGGGAAAAGGAAAAACAAGAGGAAGATTTTAATTTTTTGTAAAAATCTTTCCTTATTTGCCTTGGGCAAGTAATATAAAAGAAGGGGAGGGGAGGTCTCATGAGATATCAATTCTTATTCTTTTGTTGAAGCTCCCTCTTGTGGCCGGCCCTCTCCTCTTCTCTTTCCCCTTGCTCTCTTTTGCTCTGTGGTGGTGGCGGTGGCCGAATACTAGAAGGAGGAAGAGCTTTTGGGTGGTGTTCATCTTGGAGGATCGTCACTCACACGACGTCCAAGGCAAGGCAAGGAATACGGCAGAAGATCTCGAGGTTATTAGCATACAAAGAAAAAATATAACTAGTAATTGTTTTCCGCATCATGCTAGTTATTTTTCTTTATATGAATTCCAAACACAAGAGGCATTAGATTCTAGTTTTTCGAATTTGTAATTTGAATTTGTGTTTTTTTTTTGTTTTTTAAATTTGTGATTCGATTGTTCTTTTTGGTTAAACCTAGAGTTATATAAGGAAATTAAATATTAGCTTTCCTTAAAAGGCTTTGTCTAGGTGGTGGTGGATGATCCCATACTCAAGAAGGACTAGTGTCTCGCCATGCAGTCCTGGAAGTCAATTTTGGAAATTAATATTTAATTAAATTTATAACATAGGTGGATTTGGATCAATAATGTTAAGCATCGTTTACGATCCAAATCTAAACCATTAAGAACAGATAAGTTAAATTTGGAATCAATAATGTTAAGTTTCGTTTGTGATTCCTAATTTAATTTCTAAAGAACACAATAGGTTGTTTAGGAAAGGTTCGACACTTGTATAAAATTTTTATACAGTGGAACCGGTACTATCTTCCTAGGACCAACCAACAACATCAACACAAGAAGAGCTCTCATTTCGATCCATAAGAGTGTTGGTAACTTTGTCTTTATACTTAATTACTATAAAAGGGCAAGTGCAGTGTGTTGCACTTGACCTAACTTTTTGTACTCGATTCTCTCTTCCGAGGGTATCGGAAGAGATTTTCAGTGGATTGCCCATCGATAGGTCCGCGGTACCTGGACCTTGGAGTAGGAGTTGCCGAAGGCTCCGAACCAAGTAAAAACCGCCTATGTTTTTTTGTGTCCTGGTTTTTTCTTTCTCATTTTCATTTTTCTCTACGTACTCTGCTTTTAATTTTTAAAAGAAAATAAGTTTTAAAAACCATGTGATTCACCCCCTCCCCCTCTCACGTGTGTCACGATCCAATAGACTATACCTCTGTTGTGTGTGCACATGAGTCTCGTGTGTATATGCATTCATGTCTGATATTTCTCAGTAAGCTTTTTCTTTCTTTCTCTCATCGAGTCCTTGATCTTCTTCCATCTTTGTTTTCTATGGCCATGTCTCCTCAGCCTCCTGAGTCTATCCCTGGGCTAGGTCTAAGTTTAACGGCGATGAAATCGATCAGATGAAACTTACCTATCATTTTCCCATTGATTATCAAATCGCCATCCCCTCTGCTTATGACCGACTCCATTTGCCTCTCGATGGTTTTTGCCCTTTTTTAAGGACCAGTTTTGCGCCGACCTCTGCTTTCCCGTTTACCCATAAGTGTGTAGATATTTTCACATTTGCCTGCACCAACTAGTGTCCAACTCCTTTAGGTTGCTTTGCTGCCTGGTCGTGCTATTCCGTTTGTATAGCATCCCTTTAGTACCTCGGATGTTCCATTACTTTTATTACCCCAAATTGTCTAAGCCAAGGACCTTTTTGTTCCTAGCCCAAGTGAGTGCTATCTTTTTTGATAAAATGTCATCCTCCAATAAGCACTAGAAGGAGCATTATTATTTTTGTTTATTTTCCCGTTTGGCCCGACTTTTCGACTGCTAGCAAATGGAAGTGATGAAGGCTCCATCGCTCGAAAGATATCAAAGCCGATCGGACTACCTCGAAGCAACCTCGAGTCTAGTCGATCAGAAATATCACATACACTGACTGCTATTAGAGAGTGCCTTATATGTGTTCTAACTGAGCTCAATCCGAACGCGACTGTCCCTTACCCTAGGTATGCCCTTTCTTCTCCCCAACTTTGAATCTAACTAATTTCCCTTCCTTTCTTGCAACTCAAATCATGTTGAGGGCTCGGTTGAGCAGCAAAAGTAGGCTCGCTGACATGGAAATTAACGGCAAGGGCGTTGCCAAGCCGGAAAGTCATAGCTTACTGTCGGTCGACCAATCCGACGATCTGATCGGTGACGCAAGAGGAAGCCATGTGGTGGCTAGTGAGGCAGAAGGAAGCCAGACGGTGGCTAGCGACGCCGCGACCACCACAGCTGAACTCCATCCCGAGCGATCATCAATGGCACCGATCATGGTGCCTTTGGAGTCGGCCACCTCGGCTGAGCCATTAATCTGAGGCAAGAGGTATTGAGGGGAAGCTTCATCCCGTTTGGCTACCTTTGTACTGCAAACTTCTGCACCTACTGCCTCACATCCGCCTTCCAAGTAGGGCGAGACCTTATCTCTCGCCTTTCTCGAGTGGGGGACGGCCACGGCTCCCACTCCTATGTCATCCGACCAGACACCCTCATTGTCTGCACTGCCGTCGGGGACCATATGCAAGTAGGTTGCTTATGTTGTAGATGCATGTTGCATATATTGAGATCTTGTCATGCTTTATACATGTTTATTTATCATACATGTACATGCTAGCATATATATTGCTCAAGTGTTACGAGCAAATCTGTTGTTAATCCCTAGTGATTTACTGTTCATTATACCATGTGTGTTAGACTGGTACTGGTATGTGTGATTATCATATCATATATGACTATGTTCTTATTTCCCTATTGAAACTATATACCATGATTGCCTTGCACATTTATCCATGTACTACCATATTTTTATTACCTGATGAGTCATCCAGACTCACTACCTCTTGTATTGGGTTCCTTTCGCCAGGGAGCAGGTAGGTATTTTGTGGAGTTGCTTAACAGATCTTGGTTGTCGGTCCCATGTCACATCTGAGATCAGTTTTCCTTACTATTTTGTACTACGCTATTTGTACTTGGTATTTAGACTGGAAATTGTTTTATGTAATCTTGTTTATGGTTTTGAGCCTCATGGTCACTTTTATTCATTTTGGGTTTTATTATTGTGTAAGTCATGTCGGCATATAGTCAGTCTATTATCATGCATGGGTTGTATTCTGTTGTACCAGTCATGTAGGCTGTGTAGTTTTATTATTTTCCATTGTATTTTTGTTTCAACCATGTGGGCTGCCTATATAACTGTGTTATTGTGATTATTTCTAACCATATGGGTTGCATATACAACTGTGTGCTTGTGTTTGCTTTTTAGTCATGTGGGTTGTCATTTATCACACTTGTACAGCCGAGTGGCTATGTATTCAGGTTTTATTTATCACCGTTACTTGGGAGATGTTGTTCATTTGTCGGGAAGGGACTCTTTTGGAGCATGACATGGGTATTATAGCAACAACCACTTCTAGACAAAACCTTTTAAGGAAATTAGATATTTAATTTTCTTTTTGAAAATCTAAGAAAATCTAAGGTCTAACTAGTCAAGTGTCGATCAAGCTTAAATCCTTATCTATCCTAATCTAAGCATAAATAAAACAATCAGTAAATCAGGCATTGCACAATTCTATTTAATAATAAAAATGGTCTTTGATCCTGTTCGAGCACTGAGTCGATGGACACTGGGGGCGTGGCGCTCTTCGTTATCTTCGACTGGTGATGTGGATCTCCGACGAACCTGCAAAGAAGCCGAGCCGGGAGGGGTTTCCCGGCGACGACCCTCCGATGCTCAAGTCAGGCAGTGAATAAGAAGAGGAGCAAGGCAACGCTATTGTGGCTACAGTGATGAGAATCGCATACCTCCGTCGAAGTCTGGGGGTCCTTATATAGGACCCCGGGGAGGCGCGAGCACGTTTCTCGATGCGTGCACACTTCCCCAAATATACCTCAGTAGGGTTGTGTCAGAAAAGCATGTCTGACGTCATTCCACAATCGTCCAGCATATCCCTGATGTGACGGTGGAAACTTCCACCGTACGATACTCTGTCCGCTCCGACCGCCGACCATGCTGTTTGTCGGCGGCAGGTGTCTCAAGGATGAAGTTACCAACTGTCCTTTTTGCCTCTTTGCGCTCTTACCTGTTCCCGGGCCGAGCGGACCAGCCGCTCGGCGCTCATGGCCTCCGGGAATGCGCATACCTCGGCCCGGGCGGGGAAGCCCTGCTCATGTGCTCGGATGGAATTGCGCCTTATTGTCCTGTGGCTAGGACGAGCGGCCTATCCGCATCCTGTCCGCCCGGCCCATATACTCTTTTACCTTGAGCATCGAAAACCTGACCCCTGGTCGGGTTGTCTTTCGTCCGGTCCGGGAGACCCCTGGCCGGATGTTCGATCGGCCGGATGCTCGGTCGGCCCGCCACTCCGCTCGGCACGACCTCTGTCTGCTCGGCACGACCTTGGGGTTGACCCTCTTGACCATTGACCTCCACATGTCGTTGACCTCCCGCCAACGAGAGTCCCCCGTCCTTACCACTGGATCACATGTCTCCCCCTCAAGTCTAGTCGAAGGAGGCACTGAGTCCGACTGACTGGACTATGAGTTTGGTCGAGTGACAGCCATCTTGCCACTCCCGAAAGTGTACCTCCGCTTGGCCACTATGGGGTCGAATAGCGCCAGTCGGGTAATTGCTGAGGGTTGTCCAACTGGCTTGTGATGATGTCCGCGGGATCTTCTTGGAACGTGTGCAAATCTCCGCCATTATGGTTGAGCACGCGGGTTCTGCCTCGTGATGGGGCTCATTAAATGCCCTCCCCTGACCGAGTGCCACGTGGCACTGTTGACGTCATCGTATGGTCGCCGCCTTATGCCCGATGCAAAGTTTATCGGTTTCAAATGGACGGTTGGATGCGGGCCTCGGGTTATGTGACCTGCATCCGACGGCTCGGGCGGGTCGAGCCCATCCTTATAAAGCTCTCGTCGCCTTCTTCTGTCGCACTTTCGCCTTCGCGTGCTCAGCAGCTCTTCCCTGCGCTCCTTGCTCCGGTGACCTCGTCCTTCAGCACTCTGGCGACCCCTTGCCCTGTTCTTTCGATCCTCATCTTTTCTGTAAGGTTCTTTGCCTTTCTCTCTTCGGTTCTGTGTTTTCTTTGCGTTCTTTGCCGCTTTCTCGCCTTTTGGTTACTGTTCCGTTCATCTCCCTCAAGCCCTTGTGTTTTCTCCCGATTTCTGCCTCCTCCACTGTTCTGGCGATGGCTAGCTCTTCCCAGCCCGCGGACCTTGCTCTCGGCCCATGGTATACTACCATGGAGTCGCGGTTCGATCGGTGTGATGTCGAGAGCCTGATTAACGTTTTTGACATCCCTTCCGATTTCGAATTGATTTTACCTTCGCCTTCCGCTCGGCCGCACAAACCTCCGCGCGACACTTTTTGTCTTTTCCGCAACCAATTCACAGCCGGTCTTCGGTTTCCTCTCCACCCCTTCATCGTTGAAGTTTGCGACTTCTTTGGCATTCCGCTCGCCCAGTTAGTTCCCAACACTTTTCACCTTCTGTGCGGAGTTGTGGTATTATTTAAGATACACAACATTCACCTCCGCCCGGAAGTCTTCTATTATTTCTACTATCCCAAGCAGTCCGAGCCAGACACTTATTTGTTTCAGGCTCGGCCTGGTTTGGTCTTTTTTGATAAACTGTCCTCTTCCAACAAACATTGGAAAGAGAACTTCTTCTTTCTTCGTATTCCCGAGCGGCTCCCTTTCCGCACTAAATGGTAGGTCGGACCGCCCACCTCCCCAGAACTGAAGAGGTATAAAACCCGACCGGACTACCTTCAAGCAGCGAATATGCTAGCCGGTCTGAAGCTTGACATCAACAAGCTCCTACCTGAAGGAGTGATGTATATATTCGGTTTGAGTCCGAGTCGGACCCCCCACCCGAGCAGCTTCGGTAAGAAATTTACTTGTGCATTTGCCTTGAGTTCTAACTGATTTTCTTCTCTTTTCCTTGCAGCGAACATCGTAATGGAGTCTGTGCTGCTCGGGATCTTGAAGAGAAAAGTGGCCGCGCTCGAGGCGGCAGCGGCCAAGGAAATGGAGCAGTTGGGCATTGCTCCGGTCGGCTCTCACGAGGGTGAGAGCGAGGCGAATGCAGGGGCGGCGGCCGCTCGAGCTTCACCTGAGGAAGCAACTGGTGGTGCAACTTCCAGCAAGGGCACTTCCGTTCAGGAGGATGACTCTGAGTCGGACGACGAACTCCCCCTCAACCAGAAGAGACGGCGAGTTGAGATGCCGCTCCGTTCAGCAACCTCCGCAGTGCAAGCGTCTGAGCGGACGGGCACCGCATCTCCCCGCGGCAAAGCGCCATCGGTCGAGGCGCTCTCCTCCGACCGGACCCCCTCCCAACTGGATCCGCCTGTGGATCCCATCGAAGCGGTGTCGGTCAGCTCTCTTCCCCCTGTACCCCGCCGAGTCCGCCGCTCGGGAATTCTGCCCTCGATGTCCAGCCCGGCTTCCGATCCCTCAGCGTCCGCTCACACGACTCCGGGCCGGCGCCGCACTATTAAGGCCACCCTACACCTCCCCATTGAGGCGTTTATGGTCGAGTCCGATCAGCCGACGGCTTCTGAACACATGATCACCATCAAGGGGCCTCTTGCTGAGATGTGGGCTGACGCCCGGGCTCGTGTTGCCATGATACCGCTTGACAAACTGGCCGACAGTCACATGCAGTAGTCCACAGGGGTAAGCCTCAGTTCTGCTCTTTTATATAGTCTTCTCGGTCGGCATTTTAACATTCCTGTGTATATCAGAGATGGGTGGAAAACATTGCTGTCGCCAACCGCTTGGCCATGGTGGAGGAGGAGCTGAAGAGACTGAAGAGTCTGGGTGGCCCGTCTTCTTCTCAAGGTCCTTCTTATGTCGAGCTGCAGAAGGAGCTCGCAAAAACCAAGGACCTGCTGGAGGCCGAGCGGAAGAAGACGGTCGACCAGGCCTACATGCTGGCCCAATACGAGAAGCAGGTCAAGACCTTTGATCGGAAGATGAGCTTGGCCACCGATCGGAAGAACCAGGCCATCGTCGACCTGGACAAAAAGAATGTTGAAGCTAGGGCTCTGGAGCAGTGGGTGAAGGAGCTCGCGGATCTACTGGACCGCGAGAAGAAGGGTCGTTCGGTCGAGGCGGCGGCTCTCAGGGACGATTTGAAGGCCCTGCAAGAAGCTATCGACGCTTCCCGCGCCGCCTTCAAGGAGTACCAGGAGGCGGAGCCAGGCCGTGTCGCCACCTTGAGGCAGACGTACATCCGCTCGGCGGAATTTGTTGACTAGGTCTGCGACCGGATGGTTATTACCTTCGAGTTGGCCATCACCGCCACGGTGGACTATCTGAAGTCCAAGGGTCAGCTCCTCGAATCCGTGGTCATCCCTGCTACGGAGCATGCGACGCTTCTCACCACCATTCCGAAGCATGTTTTTAATTATCTAGAATAAAGTGTTTTCTGTAATCCTTCCAATCGGCGAACTTATAAATGTAATTTTGGAATGCCAATTTTTGCTCTTCCGTGAAGTGTTTCTTGTAACTGCATCGCTCGACCTTCATTCCGCACGGAACTCCTGTTAGTTTTTCGTTAGAAGTGTTTTTCTCAATTGCGCCGCTCGGTCAAACGACCTTCATTCCGCATGGAACTTCTGTTAGTTTTTCGTTAGTCGGCGCTGGTAAGTGCACGCCATTGTTTTCTCCCTGTCCTTAGGATCAAGGCTGGTTGATCATCGGCCTTAGATGCTGGGCCTCAGTCTATCTGCGCGACGCTGTCCCGTCCGGGGGGTTTATAGTCACCGGTTCGACTCTAGAGTTTAACGTCGCCACTCGACTGTCTTCGATCCGGGGGGTTTATAGTCGACAGTTCGGTCTTCGAGCCGGGGAGTTTATAGTCGCCGGTTCGACTCTAGAGTTTAACGTCGCCGCTCGACGGTCTTCCGAACGGGATATTTATGGTCGTCGCTTCGACCCTAGAGTTTAACGTCGCTCGACGCTCTTCAGGCCGAGGGGTTTATAGTCGCCGGTCCGACTCTAGAGTTTAACGTCACCGCTCGACGGTCTTCAGACCGGGGGGTTTATAGTCGCCGCTTGACGGTCTTCGAGTCGGGGGGTTTATAGTCGCCGGTCCGACTCTAGAGTTTAACGTCGCCGCTCAACAGTCTTCCGAGCGGGATATTTATGGTCGTCGCTTCGACCCTAGAGTTTAACGTCGCCGCTCGACGGTCTTCAGGCCGGGGGGTTTATAGTCGTCGGTCCGACTCTAGAGTTTAACGTCACCGCTCGACGGTCTTCAGACCGGGGGGTTTATAGTTGTCTGTCCGACTCTAGAGTTTAACGTCGCCGCTTGACGGTCTTCGAGTCGGGGGGTTTATAGTCGCCGGTCCGACTCTAGAGTTTAACGTCGCCGCTCGACGGTCTTCGAGCCGAGGGGTTTATAGTCGTCGGTTCGACTCTAGAGTTTAACGTCGCCGCTCGACGGTCTTCCGAGAGGGATATTTATGGTCGCCGCTTCGACCCTAGAGTTTAACGTCGCCGCTCGACGGTCTTCCGAGCGGGATATTTATGGTCGCCGCTTCGACCCTAGAGTTTAACGTCGCCGCTCGACGGTCTTCATGGAGTTTTGTCGTTCGGCAACAAATGCTAATATCCTTTGTCTTTTTTAATTTTTACTCCTGCAGCCAAAGGATACAGACGAACAAGGAACACATGAGATAAATTACACCAGCGCACCTTTTACCCCGCTCGGTACGGCTGGAGATGGTTTGTGCTCCATGGTCGTTCTAGCCGCCGTACGTCCTCATCTTCCAGATAGTATGCACCCGATCGGAGCTTCTCAACAACTCTGAAGGGCCCCACCCAGGGAGCTGCCATCTTACTCATATCGCCGATCGACTTCACCTTCTTCCATACTAGGTCGCCGACCTGGAATGCTCTGGGAATTACATGCCTGTTGTAATTCTTTTCATTCTTTGCCGGTACGCCATCAGCCGGACGACTGCTTTCGCTCGTGCTTCGTCAACTAGGTCCAACTCCAGCTGTCTCCGCTCAGCGTTGTCCCCATCATAGTTCTGGATCCAATCGGACTCAACTCCGATCTCGACTGGGACGACCGCTTCACCCCCATATACCAAGTGGAACGGTGTTACCCCCGTTCCCTCTTTTGGGGTTGTGCGAATGTCCCATAACACGCCGGGCAGCTCGTCCACCCAGCTTCCTCCCATGTGATCGAGCCGAACCCGAAGTATTCGCAGGATCTCTCGATTAGCTACTTCATCTTAACCATTGCTCTGAGGATACGCCACTGAAGTGAAGTGTTGTTCGATGTCGTATCCTTTGCACCATTCTCTGAGCTCTTGACCAATGAATTGCCGCCCGTTATCCGAAATGAGCCGACGAGGAATGCCGAACCGACAAATTATATGCTGTCAGATGAACTTTTTGACCATCTGCTCGGTTATTTTGGCCAGTGGTTCGGCTTCGACCCACTTGGAGAAATAGTCGACCGCCACTAATAAAAACATCCATTGCCCGGTCGCTATAGGGAAAGGCCCCACTATATCCATACCCCACTGGTCGAACGGGCAGGACACAGTAGACGCCTTCATCTTCTCCGTTGGCCTATGGGAGAAGCTGTGGAACTTCTGACAGGAAAGGCAGGTAGCGACGGCCCGAGCGGCGTCTTCCTGTAGAGTTGGCCAAAAGTATCCGGCCAGCAAGATCTTCCTAGCCAACGATCGCCCGCCCGGATGGCCTCCGCAGGATCCTTGATGTACTTCTTGGAGAATATATTCTGCGTCTTCCGAGCTGACACACTTCAGTAGCGGGCGGGAGAACGTCTTTTTGTAAAGTTGGTCCCCAATGAGTGTGAACCAGTCGGCTCTCCTCCTCAGTAGCAGGGCTTCCTCTCGATCGGACGGCGTGGCCTCCGAACATAAAAATTCTATTATAGTTGTTCTCTAATCGCTCGGGAATGTGAGGCCTTCCATTCGGTCGATGTGCGCCACCAAGGACACCTGCTCAATTGGCTGTTGGATGACAATCGACGATATTGAGCTAGCGAGCTTGGCTAATTCATCCGCTGACTGGTTCTCGGCTTGGGGGATCTTCTGTATGACAACCTCGGTGAAGTTATTTCTGAGATTTTCAGAGGCCTCCGCGTAGAGCCGGAGCCTTGCGTTGTTTATCTCGAAGGACCCCGAGAGTTGCTGAGCGGCCAATTGGGAGTCAGAGTACAGTATCACCCGGTGGGCTCCCACATGCCGCACGGCCTGAAGGCCGGCTATGAGGGCCTCATATTCCACCTCGTTATTTGTTGCCCGATAATCCAGACGGACGGATAGGTGCATCCGCTCTTCTTGAGGGGAAAGTAGTAAAATACCTATTCCGCTCCCGAGCCGAGTGGACGATCCATCCACAAATACTTTCCATAAAGCTTGGAGCTCGGGATTCTGAACCTTAGTTACAAAGTCTGCCAAGGACTGCGCCTTGATCGCCGAGAGGGGTTGATACTGGATGTTGAATTCGCTGAGCTCCGTCGTCCACTTAATGAGCCGCCCGGACTCTTCAGGGTTTAGGAGTACTCTTCCTAGCGGGTTGTTTGTCATAACGATGATAGTATGCGCCAAAAAATAAGGACGGAGCCTCCGTGCGGCCAGGACTAGGGCGAACACGAGCTTCTCGAGACCAGTATAGCGGGACTCAGCATCTTTTAAGATGTGGCTCAAGAAATACACTGGCTACTCCTCTCCGCCTGCCTTTACCAGTGCCGAGCCGACAGCATGCTCGGTTGATGACAGGTATATACGGAGCGGCTCGCCCACGTTTGATTTAGCCAGTACAGGTAGTGAGTTAAGATAGGCTTTTAGCTCTTCGAACGCCCGGTCGTACTCCTGATCCCACTGGAACTTGGTGGCTCGGCGCAGGATCTTGAAAAATGGCAAGCTCCGGTCGGCTGTCTTAGAGATGAATCTTGGCAATGCCGTTATCAGGCCGGTGAGGCGTTGCACTTCCCTCAGATTCCTGGGAGGCGGCATGTCTTGCAGTGCTTTCACCTTGCTAGGGTTCGCCTCTATGCCCCACTCAGTCACGATATATCCCAAGAAGCGCCCGCCTTTTGCTCTGAACAGACATTTTTGGGGATTCAGCTTGACTCCATACTTCCTCAGTGTTCGGAAGGTTTCCTCTATGTCTGTACAAAGATCGGTCGCTCGGAGTGACTTGATTAGTATATCATCCACGTAGACTTCTAGGTTGCGCCTGATCTGCTCCCGGAATACTTTGTTCATCAGTCGTTGGTAGGTAGCCCCAGCGTTCTTGAGTCCGAACGACATCACGTTGTAACAGTAGGTATCGTCCGCAGTAACGAAGCTCACTTTGACCTGATCCTCCCAAGCAAGAGGCACTAGGTGGTAGTCCTAGTATGCATCCAGCATGCATATCAGCTCGCACCCCAAGGTAGAGTCTACCAGCTGATCGATACGGGGCAGAGGGTAAAAATCCTTTGGGCATGCCTTGTTTAGATCTCGGAAGTCGATGCAGACTCTCCATTTGTTGCCTGGCTTGGAGACCAACACCACATTGGCGAGCCAGCTCAGGAATTGCACCTCCCGTATGCGGCCTACCTCCAGCAGTTTCTCAACTTCAGCTTGGATGATGGCATTCTGTTCAACGCTGAAGTCCCTCTTCCTCTGCTTCATCGGCTGAGCGTCCGATCGGACGTGAAGTTCATGCTGTGCTACGCTCGGCGAGACCCCCGGCAGTTCATGAGTTGACCAAGTGAAGACGTCGCAATTTCGCTGGAGACATCCGATCAGCTCCTCCTTCTGGCCTCGACTTGTGGCACTTTCCGAGCGGATTTAGCCTCGGCTCGGACCATCTCTACGTAGCATCGCCGGGCTGCCAGTTGATCCCCTCGGACTTCTCCAACTTGGTCTTCTACTAGGAATTTGATTTTTTGGCAGAAGGTGGAGACGACCACTCGGAATTCGTTGAGAGCCGGTCGCCCCAAGATCACATTGTACGTAGAGGGAGCGTTGACTACGATGAAGTTAGCAGTCCGCGTTCTTCTGAGCGGCTCCTCTCCCAGCGAAATAGCCAGCCGGACCTGTCCGACTAGCACAACTTCATTACCGGTGAACCCGTAAAGGGGGGTTGTCATCGGCAGCAACTCGGTTCTGTCGATTTGCAATTGGTCGAAGGCCTTCTGGAAGATTTTGTTGACCGAGCTGCCTGTATCAATAAAGATGCGGTGAATAGTGTAGTTAGCTATTACCGCTCGGATGATGAGGGCGTCATCATGCGAGACTTCGACTCCCTCGAGGTCCCTAGGCCCAAAGCTGATCTCGGGCCCGTTCGCCCACTCCTGACTGCAGCCAACTGCATGGATCATGAGCTGCCTTGCATGCGCCTTCCGTGCCCTGTTGGAGTCGCCTCCGGTCGGCCCTCCGGCTATAATGTTGATTTCTCCTCGGGACACATTGCTTCTATTCTCTTCCTCCCGAGCGGATGGCCTGGGACGCTAGCACGATGCCCAAGGTTGAGTCCTGGGCTGCTGATGATGTTGCCGCTCAGGGGATTTTCTTTCTACATGCCGACCAGGGCTCTGGTGTTGATGTCGCCGGTCCGGCGAAGGCGATCGGCGGCGATAGTTCCTTGGCGTAGGATGAGCAATTGGGGGGAGGCTCCGACAATCGCGCGTGTTGTGGGTTGCTGACTAATGGAGTGAACAAAACATGGGAGTCCATACCTTACCCATGGGTTTAGACCGATCGGCCACTACTTGTTGGACGGCATGCGACCTTGCTTGCTGATGAGGATGGGCTACCTCTGCGCGGGGTCCTCTCGGTGGTTGATAATTGGAAGGCGGCTTCCGCTCGGCGTGAGCTGGTGGCTAAGATGGTGCTTCCTTTTTCCTCGCCATCTGAGCTTCCTCCACATTGATGTACTCGTTGGCCTTGTTCAACATGTGGTCGTAACTGCGAGGCGGCTTTCTGATGAGCGAACGGAAGAAATCACCGTCCACGAGCCCCTGCGTGAACGCGTTCATTATAGTTTCTGAAGTGACCGTCGGGATATCCATGGCCACCTGGTTAAAACGCTGGATGTAGGCTCGGAGCGATTCCTTCGAGCCTTGTTTGATGGCGAACAGACTGACGCTGGTCTTCTGGTAGCATCTGCTGCTCGCGAAGTGATGGAGGAAGGCCGTGCGGAACTCTTTGAAGCTCGTGATCGATCCATCTGGCAACCTCCAGAACCATCGTTGCGCCAATCCCGAGAGGGTGGTGAGGAACACCTGGCACTTCACACCATCTGCATATTGATGCAAAGTGGCTGTGTTGTCGAACTTACCCAGATGGTCGTCCGGGTTAGTGGTCCCGTTGTATTCCCCGATCGCCGAGGGCGCGTAATGCCTTGGCAGCGGATCGCGCAGGATGGCTTCGGAGAACTACCTATTGATCCGCTCGGGGGACGAGTCTGTCCGTGGCGCCTTGCCCTTCCTTGCGTCGCGGAGGGGCGCCTTATCGGACGAAAAGCCCCGGTCAAGGTTGGCTTGCGCGACTTCCAAGGGTATTTGGAATAAAGCCCGATGGAACGGTATCGGGGCGGGCGGGGCTTCCACCTAAGTGCCGATCGGCCCTTTGTTCTGGTCCCATATTGAGAGCTGCTCCGGTCGATCGTCTGGTGCCGCTCGACCACCTGATGCCGACGTTGCCTGTTGCGCTATCCGATCGGCTTGAGCCTTTTGCTGTTGCTCGACTATCTTGGCTGCCCGCGCTTGGATGAGCGCGTCTAGTTCTTCAGGGGAGAGTGTCACCATGAGTTGGCGTCCAGCTTCTTCCATCGTCTCTGCTCGGATTCAGGAACGTTCCCACAGACGGCGCCAATTTGATCATGTCCGAGCGCTGAGTCGATGGGCACTGGGGACGTGGCGCTCTCCGCTGTCTTCGACTGGTGATGTGGATCTCCGGCGAACCTGTAAAGAAGCCGAGCCGGGTGGGGTTTCCCGGCGACGATCCTCCGATGCTCAAGTCAAGCAGTAAAGAAGAAGAGGAGTAAGACAACGCTACTGTGGCTATAGTGATGAGAATCGCATACCTCCGTCGAAGTCTGGGGGTCCTTATATAGGACCCCGGGGAGGCGCGAGCACGTTTCTCGATGCGTGCACACTTCCCCAACATACCTCAGTAGGGTTGTGTCAGAAAAGCATGTCTGACGCCATTCCGCAATCGTCCAAGCATATCCCTGATGTGACGGTGGAAACTTCCACCGTATGATACTCTGTCCGCTCCGGCCGCCGACCATGCTATTTGTCGGCGGCAGGTGTCTCGAGGATGGAGTTACCAGCTGTCCTTTTTGTCTCTTTGCGCTCTTACCTGTTCCCAGGCCGAGCGGACCAGCCGCTCGGCACTCATGGCCTCCGGGAATGCGCATACCTCGGCACGGGCGGGGAAGCCCTGCTCATGTGCTCGGATGGAATTACGCCTTATTGTCCTGTGGCTCGGCCGAGCAGCCTATCCGCCTCTTGTCCGCCCAGCCCATAGACTCTTTTACCTTGAGCATCGGAAACTCGACCCCTGGTCGGGCTATCTTTCGTACGGTCCGGGAGACCCCTGGCCGGATGTTCGGTCTGCCGGATGCTCGGTCGGCCCGCGACTCCGCTCGGCACGACCTCTGTCCGCTCGGCATGACCTCTGTCCGCTCGGCACGACCTTGGGGTTGACCCTCTTAACCATTGACCTCCACGTGTCGTTGACCTCCCGCCAACGAGGGTCCCCCGTCCTTACCACCGGATCAATCTTTTTATTGGCTCCCCTTAGATCATAGCCTCGATAAGGTCCATCAAGGTAGAGGATTTGATCCCTGGGAATCCAATATTTATTAAGTCCAACTTGCTTAATCAAGTTAGACTTATGGACACATGCTTGATCTAGTTTTTTGTTGGTTCAATTAAATGAAGATAGATAAGATCTAAACTTTTATTTAGTCTTATATCCGAGTCCGGATCGATTGTATACGGCTCTTTATTTGCCAAGGATCTGATCAAGATTCTTAGAATCCAAGGTGAACTGTTCCAATATGTCCTTTAGTTCTTTAACTTGACTTTTCAAATTAGAATTTTCTTTCTCAAGTTGTTGGACTTAGTTGAAGTTCCAGCCTGAACAGGTTCAGTCAAGGGACTTAGATTAGTCACTTCCTTAAGGGTTATTACCTCCTTTTGGAGTGACTTGACCCAAATATTGGATTTGGCTAATTTTCTAGATAGGTATGAAATTAGGTTATATAATCTAACTATTGAAGGACTTAAAGTGGAATCGTCTTCTTAGCCAGATTCAGATTCGTTACTTTGCTTGATCTCAGTTTCATTCTCAGACTTAACTTCAGATTTAGTCTCGGCAACGTGAGTTTATACTTGTAGTGCCAATAAACTAGGTTGACTTTGTTCTTTATATCTTCCTTCTTCCTTGCTTTATGTTCAGACATTCCGGCTTATAGTATCTTTTCTTATTATAGCATGTAACTTCAGACTTAGTCTTTATATTCAAATTTGAACTTGACTATTTCATTTTAGATTAAGTCACCTTCTTAATATCAAATTTTGTAAAACTCTTCTTCTTCTGGTAACTGAAAAAGGTCCAAATCTGGCTCCTGAAAGATTATAATTGGCGCGACAATGCTACTAAAAGATTATAAAAGATTCTAACTAAAAAGGTCTAAGTAACTAGTTTAATGGTCATTATTATAATTGGTGCAACAATGCTACTAAAAGATTTATGAAGATTATTGGTGCAATAATAGTTATAAATGATTGGATTTGCTCATATATATTTGATAATAGATTTAAATTTCATTTTCGTATGATGCTAATATATCTATCCAATCAACAGAGTCTAATTGAGTCGAATTGGTTTTGCTCAATAATTAGAGGTTTGATATAGATGGGCTTAAAGAAATAAATAAATAATATTATAAGAAAAAATAAATATTATATAATTATGTAATGTAGCGATATTATAGATAGACTTATCTCATATAACTAAAGAATATTTAATATTATTATAATATTAATAAAGACGTACCTATGTTTGACGGAGCCTGAACCACATATAAAAAATGACTCTTTTATTATGATAAATAATAATAATGTTTAATTTACAAATAACATATATACTAAATATATAAATAAACTAAACATAAATATATTACATCAATAAAAAATTAATAAATATTTAAAATAATTATATAAATACTATTCGTCGAACTTTTTCTTTCTCAATCGATAGCATTGATAGCTCATTTAGTATATCCTGTAATACTTAGACCAATGTGGTGGTCGCAGGCAGTAGCAAGGCGACAAGTAATAATCACCATGTAATTAGGTCGCAGTTTGCACAAGCGACTGAGGTAACGTACGACAACTCTGTGCTACGCAATTAGGTCACGCGAGCAAAGGCCAATCGCCAATCCGCGTCGAGTGAGATAGTCACTGCAAGAATTGACGCAATTAGATCTCACAAACGATCCTTGATGCACAATTAGGTTACAATTAGTGTCACGTGTTGCAAGACGAAGAAGATGATCGAAGAAGAAGATTATGATTACCTCTTGTTCCGTGGATCCGTGCCTTGGTAGAAAGAACGCTGGAAAAGAAATCGCGTGCAAAGAAGAACAACAATGAAGAAGAAATTACGTGCAAAGAAGATTCATATATATAATTCAAAAAAATGGACACTTCATTGGGTCAGACCTTGAGATGGTTACATCTTCAACATCATGAAAGTTACGGCTCTGAATATTAATTATCCATTCTTTTCTTCCCTAATATAAATCATTCTATTTTTTAAACATAATTATAAACATTAAATTGAAATCTAACTTAAAAAAAAGGTCTAACTAAATAGTTTAACGTGGTCATTATTATAATTGGTGCAATAATGCTCTTAAAAGATTTATGAAGTTTATTGGTGCAATAATAGTTATAAATAATTAGATTTGCTCATATTATTTCGGAGGATATTGTTAGGACATTTTCGAAGCTGGTGGGGGATGTGAATATCTTTTTTCGCTTCGTCTTGATGATTTACAACGGGTACTCGAAGCAAAGATCATAATGCTAATACCTCTGATTTATTAGGCCTCCATCTCATTGAGATGATTAATCTAAGGATTCACATGGTGCACACTGTTCCACTATGAACACTATGAACACAATCCACTATGAACACTCTACTTTGTATGTAACTAATCAATGGTGATCTCTATCAAAAGATAGACTTCATTAAAAAATTTTAAAATAATTTTGAAATGATTTTAAAAATAAATTTTCAATTATGTTCTTTGGGCTAGATGCACATGACTTGTACATTAGCTTTCCAAATGATTAGACTTTACAAAATTATTTGTTTTGATGATACTAAAACTCAAAAAGATACATTAAATCAAGATATTGAATTTTGTTCATCTTCTTAACATCTCACCTGTATCTAATATGTCTCAACACATGTACAAGTCAACCTTATGATTTTTGTGAGATGAATCTCTGGTGTAATGGTCAGGGGTCGATTCTCAGAAATTGATGATCTGGGGTTTATTCCACCATACGTCTAACACTTATGTACCTGTATTTACCTCCTTCCATATTTATAGGGCTGATACTAAGAGTCGTTAAGATAATAGATTTACCTTGATAAAACTGCAGAGCACTAAATAATGCTCTTCTTTGCCGCACATTCACCAAACACACCAGATTATATCTTCAGTTGTGCTAAAACTATACTTTGTAGCTTTGGCTTGTATGTCATTCTTGTGGCAATTGTCTTAGCAACATACAACGATAACCAAAATTTCCATTATTAAATTATTATTTAAAAGTGTGTATAAACATGTCTTTTTTTTTACCAATTTTTTGTGGAAAAATGATGATGATAGGTGTTCATGAGAACTAATATGGATATTCATGAAAACTTTGTTGTTGCTTTGACAATACTCCAGTTATTTGAGAGAATTTATAAATTGTCGATTAGTTGTATGGGAGGAAAAAACTAATGACGGTCATCCCTAAATGTTTGTTCGTTAAGTAAAACACAGTTACAGTATTGAATGGAAAAAAGAGAAAATCCTTTAACTCAAAAAGATTGTGATCCTTATAAATCGAGCGGAAGATAATCCGTTTCAAGCTGTCATTCCACCCTCATCTAAATTCTACAATCATCTACATTGTAATGACATTGAAGATAACACTATAAAAAAAAATAGCATTATCGACAGAATATTCGATCGTAATTCCGTCGGTGAAGATGTTTACCAACAGAAAATAATGTGCCAATATAAAATTCATCGAAAAGTATTTTCCGACCGATTTAGGTATTTCGTCAGTAGTATTACGGATGGAATAGCTTATTCCATCGGTAATCTTAACTTAATTCATCAGTAATCCCATTTACGGATTATCGACAGAATTAGTATTCCGTTAGAAAATACCGACGGAATACTAATTCCGTCATTTAGGGATTATCGACGGAATACCTAATTCGGTTGATATTTTCTGACAGAATTAAGAATTCAGTTGGAAAATATCGTTCGATATTTTCCAACAGAATGCCTAATTCCGTCAGTATTTCGACGGAAATAAAAAAAATCACAGGTTGCCTTCCTATTTAAGTCATAACCTATATACAGTTTTCATACATAAAGAACTATCACAAACGATAATATTTTCATACATACAAATGATATAAAGTGCTCACAATCCACAATTACATTTCACATTCATATATTTATACATTTAACAATCCAAATAGTATCTGAAATAGCAATAGAAAACTCATATATATCCATATCCATAATAGAAAATTCTTACAAATAAACTAATAGAAAAAAAATTACACTATCCATTCATAATCCAAATAGTACATCTATATCTAAAATTGCAATAGAAAATTCTACAGAAAGTCAAATATGATAGACTTATATCATATTTATATATAACTAATATATATATATATTAGTTATATATACCTGGATAGTCAGCATGAGTAAATGATGATCATCAATGACAATAGGTCTGGACTCCTGAAATATATAGTAATACAATATTTAAATATTAGTCTAGTAAATTATCAAAATATAATAAATATATTTTGCATGAGTTATGGTTGAACAAACCTAAAAAAACTAATTATCATGATCTGATGGATCCTAAGTCTCCTATGGCAGCGGGGGCAAATGAGCTATGAACGCTCGCATCTAAGTCATGAGAGCATCATGATCCTATTTTCGCATACAATCATCCTCGGCTTGTTGCCGCTCAGCTGCCATTGACTCATTCATCTTCTGATCTATTGAGGCAATTTGAGTGCGCAGTGCTTGATTTTCTCATCTTAAACGCTGCATCACAGTAAAAGAACAGGAAGAGGAACCATCATGACCCCTAAGAGTCCTCAAACAATCGAATACGACTTTAGCTTAGGAGCTAAGGTCGTAAAGGGTGGAGTTTTTTTCCCGTTCACCAACAACATCATAATAAATATCCTTTAGTGCCTCAATGGATAAAGGTTGTGACCCCCCCCCCCCCCCTCTGCTTGTGGTAGAGATGTCTGAGTCACTCTATCTGTCATTTGATCCTGCGTGAAAAAAAAATAATATAAATATTATTCAATTTAATCATAATTACAAAGTTAATAAAGATAAAAAGTTAAATGTAATAAAGTAAATGATTTTACATGTATGGCCTTCGATCTGAGATCGACAAATGTATATCCATCCTTTTGTGCTTAAGAAAGACCTTTATACAAGTAGGTTGGCGGGTTAGTTCATATTCCTACATTCACAAATAATTTGGGACAAAATTATATAAATTTAATAATAAATACAAAAATTTATTTATTTAACTTTAAATTAAACTCACCAGATTCATGGTGTGTTCAACAATGGATTTGGATCCTAACGTATGCCGAGCAGTTCCAGTGCTCAGGCCACCTGGCTCTGTACTTCTCTTTGTTCAAATCTTTTCTACATTTTCTTGCCACCTCTCTATAGCCCAGGTGGTCGCCCATGCACTCCATGTCGCCTCGAAAACATATGTCAGTCTAGTGCCTTTCTTTCTTATATAGTACATCATGTCTCTTTAAAGTTTGGCACAGTAGTTATTCCATGTCACTTTAAATTGTTTTTCTTGGTCTTCCTCCCATGTATATCTTTTCTACAAACATAAGTTGAACATTTAGTATATGAAAGGATAAATATATTATGGAATACCAAAATATTAAATTTACTTACCACGAATTTATTATAGTAAAATGTCTTCATCTCCTATGTCACGCCCCGAGGGTATACTTGTCTGTCAAATCAGACAGTACCCCTAGTGAGAATATAGGAAATACTTGATATCAAACAAATTCAAGCCAATACAAACTCCAATGCAATAAAATAACACCAAGTCACCAACGACAATACGTGTATGTATGCGTTAACATGTGATCATATTAAACTAACCAAAAACATAACTAACAACATAAATTACTCAATACAAAAGAAAACCAAAATTTTAAAATAGCGGAAGGTACACCAACAACTCAAATAGAAATTCAAACTTAAGTGGGACCGACAGTCAGGACCTCTGAGCAACACAACACCTCCTCTATCTACTAACCTGAAAGTCAAAGGAAAAGCAAGGGGGTAGTGAGTACAACAACTCAGTGGGTAAAAGAAAATAGCGCATGAATAATATACTATCAAGAGATCAAAGAATGCAGTCTCAGGTAAAATACTTACTAACCGATGTAGATGCCCTAACAAAATCACCAGCTAACCAAAAGTATAATCAATTACATAGCACTTCATTAACTTGCTCAACCAAGTATAATCAACAAATCGGAAGTACATACAGTACGTTCAAATCTGCATGAACAAATACATGACCGACATATAGTAAGCACATAACAAATACTGACTGCAAGAGAAACGCTCTACCACGGATGGTCCCGTGGGCAATCAAGGTAAATGACTAGTTACTATATGAGGGAGAACGCTCTACCACCGATGGTCTCATGGGATGACAGGGTAAATAACTAGTCGCTGTCTGCGAGAGAAGGCTCTACCAAGGATGGTCCCATAGGCAAACAGGGTATATACCAATGGTCACTAATGACTCTTTCAACCACACATGGGAGATAAGATATACTAACGATCGCTGACGACTCTCTTAATTATAAATGGGAGACAATAGTCAATAGAATATACCAATGATTGCTGACGACTCTCTCTCAACCATTAATAGGAGACAATGGTCAACAGGATATACCAACGGTTGCTGATGACTCTCTCAACCATAAATGGGAGACCATGGTCGATAGAATATAGCAACCAAGGGTCTAGTTGGATCCTCGAAATACTATACCATAGTATAATTCTACTAATGTATAGGCATGAGCCTATATAACAAGTAAGGGTCTACTAGGATACTCGGTACCCTATATTATGATATAATCCTATTAGTCTATAGGCAGAAAATAGACAATCATGTCCCTAAGTTAGTATTCACCTAGCATTAATATCTTGACTAATTCCATGAAATCATCTCAGATATAATAAACAATGAGATCAAGATCAAATAATCCTAGGGGTTGATTCAAAGGGGAAAGCCTAGTGGAATACACTACCCTTCCATCAAGTATAAGTCAATATAATATCACTAACATATATGCCCTCACACCAGTATACAACTATACTACCTATAATATTAGTGCCTTGTAGGCACGAGTCTAAGTATATAACCATACTATAATATAAATTCATGAACATAAGCTATAGGCCTAAATAACATCAAGGGTATATTAGAATACTCAATATCCTATACCATAGTATGAAATAACAAACACAAGTTTAGCAAGATACTTAATATCCTATACTACAGTATGATTGTCATACACTAGGGTCTGGTAATATCATGCATATATATATGAGTCCAATCATAAATAACAATTATAACTACATAGTTATCAATAATAGGTCAACATATAAGGGCAAGCAATAAGGTATCAACTCAGGAGCAATATAGGATAGATTTAAGGTAGGTGAGTAACTGTAAATTCATCGAACATGGAAGTAAATAATCATGTACTATAATCAAAGCTATCAAGAAGATAAGTTGGATCTACCTACCTGATCTGTAGATCGTGTTAACTATCTTCACATCCGGGAGTCACATCAAGCTCATACAAGTGTATAACACAAAGCTGATATAAGGATGTATGTTTACAACTTATATAATCAATCTATTGATCAATCAGATAACTAATCAATTAATTAATTAATTAATCAACCTATTAATTTATTAATCAATTCATTAATTAGTCACAATTATAGCTAATTAATAAATCTATTATCCATTTGATAATCCCTATTACTTGCTTAACCACTGTAATAAAATTGATTATTGTTTAACAACTCAATCAATTAACCTTATTCATCATTCCAAATCAATCAAATACCCTAAACCTGTTAGTGAGTGCATCCTAAGATAATTATCTGAACTAATTAATCACATACACAATTAATCAACCTTAGCTTCTAATCAAGCTCTTAGAGATTTCTAATACTAATTAATCAATCAAATAAAAATTTGTTACCCTCTTCTCCTTTGGTGGTGGCTCGCTGCGGACGATAGTAGAAATGTAGGGAACAGGCAGTGCTCATTGCTGGTCGCTCTGGCGGTGAAGCAAAGTGGCGACCAACGATGAGGTGGTGACGCACGAGCGCAAGGGGAAGAAGAAGGGCTAATTGGCAGTGCTTCGGCTGGCGCGGTCAAGCAAACTATTAGCAGGGTACACAATGTCAACCACAATGTAGTAGTAAACTCGTGTGGTGGAGAAGCGCGGCTGCTCGTGGCGACGGGGAAGGGGATCAGGAGAAGACCGGTGCTCAGGGAGACAGTTGTCGGTACAGAGATCTGGTCGTGATGGGGGAAAGAAAGGCAGCTTGTGCCGCTGATCGCTCGTGATGGGATCGTCGCTAGTGGAATTGGGTAAAGGGAACCACAGTGTCTAGCGAAGGGAACCACAATGTCGGCGAGGCAGGCATGGCGTCGTGAGGCAGCGCATCAAGCTCTCCACAGGTGCGGCAGTGGCGAGGCATGTAATGCATGTGGAAAGCATTGACAGTGACTAAGGGAAGGAAATGAAAAGCCGCCGGTGTCGGGTACTCACTTGGACGGAGGGCTTGCGCCAGTAGTCGAGCATGTTGTGGCGGCTGTGATGTTAGGATGGTGGGGCTCGCAGCAATTGCCGCGACCACGGAGGGAGGCTTCTTGTTCGCAATAGGAATATTAAGATTAGGTTTTAACTTAGGGTTAAACTATGAAAGCCTAACTTTATCTCAATCAACTCTTACTTTAATTGGATATTCAAAACAGACTTTTCTCTTATCCATTTATACCCCTTAAAATCTAAAAAGTTTCCATTAAAATCTAAACAAAAATCCAATAAATGTCTTAGATTCATATAAACCTATTTCCTGATAAATTATCTACTAAAATATATTTATTTCACTTAAAATAATTTAATTATATCAACCTTTAATTATTTTAAATCCTTAGCTATATTTTTGGTATATTACATTCTGCTCTACATGCCTCCATGTAGTACCAGAAGTGCATATTCTTTCTTTAAATTTTTCGATGATGTAAGATGCAATCCAATGGCTATCAAGAATAAATCTACAAGAAAAAAAATATGAAGATATGAAATTTATTAAAGTAATATATGAAATTGAATTACTAATAATAAAAAATACTTACGTGTCTCCAACAACTCTAATAGCCTTGTAATCACGGGGTGTTATTGCTTGCTGCTCAGCCATAATAATATCTGTAAAATAATATTACAGCACAACATTTATACTAAAGTTTACAAATATGCATGACATCAATACAAAACAATATGGAAATATAACTTATTTGATGAACAATAATACTAATATTTTATCATTTTTAACATCTGACTAATCAATAATAACAGTTTCTACATCCTCATCACTAGACTCTGTTAGTATAACTTCATCCTCACTATTAGACATCTCTGCATCATCTATCTCCTCGTAAGTGATATTAACATCTATAAGTAATTGAGATGTGGATTAGAGTTGTGCATCAACTGAATGTCTCTTCTCTTCGTAGGGTATTCAAGATAAAAAAAACATGGCCTGCTTGTACCTCAAAAATGAAAGGTTCAAACTTATTGAACCTTTTGTTTGCATTAACCTTAACTAAATTATAATTTGGATGTATTCTAGTACATGTTCTTGGGGTATGATCATACCATGAACATTTGAATAGCACACACAGTTTTATAGGTAATGCAGGATATTCAACATCTATAATTTCCTCAAGTCTACCATAATAATCAAACTGAGTGTTATTGTTGTCCATAGATCATTTGAATCAAACACTAGAATTATAGGTTAATCTCCGTGAATCTCATTGTGCCACGTGGAATTTGAGGATATTAACATAGTGACTAGAGTAGACCTTTATTTTATGAAGGGGTCCTGATGCAAGATTCATTATCGTATCATCTACTACATTTGATATTCTATGATCTTTAACCTATAAAATTAGTAGACATTAGGACATTTCTTAATACACATGAACTTAAAGATTTGATAAAATTTCCAACTTATATATATTTCAAATTATAATGCAAATGTGACCTCTAACTTTTCAGCTACCCCACCTGCATCCATTGATGGATTTTGTAGATATAGTTATTGTTCATATAAGCTGGGAAACAAGATAATTTTAAGATAATTGAGTTATCAAGCAAACAAATTAAATGGGGGATACATTTTTTATTAGAGAAGTCAACTTACTTTATGTATGGTTTGACCTCATCACAGTTTAAGAGTATGTATATTCTTACAATATGGTATTTTTTTTGGAGATAAAAATCTAGAAACAAATGCAATCATTGGCTTGCTAGGAAACTTGCAAATAGAAAGCATTGAATGGTCTATTGCCTGAGCATCATCAAAATTTCTAGGACACTTGTGATGTCAGGTTTTCATACATTATCAGTAAAATAATAGGAGCAGAAAGAAGATGTTTCTTCAACCAAATAAGCATTACATATTAAGCCCACAACTCTTATTTTGTTACAAACACTATTCTTTAATTTCCATAAAAATCATTTGAATGGATACATCCATCTGTATTGCACAGGACCAGCTATTTATGCCTCGTATGGTAAATGTACTGGTAGATGTTCCATTAAATCAAAAAATAGATGAAAATATGTGCTTTAGCTTACATAGTGTGAGAGAAATGTCTATTTCTAACAGAAGCATATCATCCATCATAATACACCTCGCTATCAAATCTCTAAAAAATAGATTCAATTCTGTAATTACTTGCCAAATATTATGAGGAAGTAAATCATGGAAAGTTGTTGGTACGGGAAACATCCGACGATCGAACCTGTATTTTGATTATGTCAAAGGGTCCAAAGTTAAGTTGTTTTGTTATCCAATAAGGTTCATTGAGCTTACAGAAAAGTCCCAAGTTATCTTAGGCAAAAGTCCTAGTAGATTCTAGGCAGGTGAAAACCCCTAGGGGGTGGTAACCCTAGGTCTTAGGGGGCGGTAACCCTAGGTGGTGGAAAGTCCTAGCTGTGGTTAGATAGGTGGAAACCCCTAGAGGATGGTAGCTCTAGGTCCTAGGGGGTGGTAACCCTAGGTTGAAGAAACCCCTAGGGGTGGTAACCCTAGGCTGAGGAAAAATCCTAGGGGTGGTAACCCTAGGTGGAAAGTCTTGGCGGGTCGAAGGCTTCGGGCAAAAATCCTAGAGTCGGGGACTCTAGGTTGAAATCCTGGTGTCGCAAACCAAGTGAAAGTCTGGACGGGTCGTAGAGCAGACGCCCAACATGAAGACCGGAAGCTTCGGACGCTGAACAAAAGTCCAGTTGGTCTGGAGGATCAATCTGACAACTGATAACTTCTCCTGAGAGGAGTAAGTGAGGATGCATTCCCCGAAAAGGGAACAGTAGGCGTCGGTTCGACCTAGAGTTTTATTCGAAACTCAAAGTCAGAACCGGACAGTCAGAGGCCGTCGAATTTCAGTTTATATATTGTTTTATGTCTGAACTAACTTTATTTTGCATAAAATAAAGGAGCTGGAAAAAGTTGGTCCGGGCACCCGAAAGGGGTCTGGGCCCCCCGAGCTGGTCCGGGCGCTCGGAGTCAGTCCAAGCACCCGGGACCCTAAAGTTATCGCCAAGCTAATGTGGTGCATGCGGAGGGGTTTCGGGCGCCCGGAACAGCCTATAAAGGAAACTTCAACTAGGAGCTTCATAACGACATTCAGAACGACTTCTTCTCTTACGCATTGCCAAGAAAACACTTCCACGACACCCCGAAGCTCCAACGTTAACCGAGAACAAGAATCTTCATATCTGTAGTCGTCGGTATTCTTTACTTTGGAGTTGTTTTTAATATTGTAATTGCTTACTTGTACTTATTCGGAATTGATAGTGGATTGTCCATCGAAAGCACTCTTACGTGTGAGCCTTGGAGTAGGAGTCGACACAGGCTCCGAACCAAGTAACCAAAAGTGTTAGCGATTTCTTTTAACTTATTTCTATATTCCGCTACGTATTTACTTTGAGTTTTCCGAAACAAACGAAATAGCCACGAGCACTATTCACCCCCCCCCCCACCCCTCTAGCGCTTTACGATCCTACAATTGGTATTAGAGTGGGGTCACTTTGAATCGGTGAAACCACCATTTAAGTAATTTTTTCATGGTAATTTTTAATTTTTCGGAGTCAATCGGAATCGATAAAATTGTCATCTTTTGATTTTTTTTTTCTATCAAATTCTTTCATTTCTCGAAGTAGGTGCAACACCACTCTAGCTCGCCTTTTTAATTCATTATCCCACACTACTGATCCAAGACCAAGTCTTGGAACAAGTTTTCTTATTTTTCTATCGTGCTAGATTTTTAAATTGCCCATCAAGAAGGCTTCAGCACGGCTCGCCCGCCTCTTTTCTCCGACGAAGATTTTGGCTACTGGAAGGGGCGAATGGAATACTACCTCCAAACCCAACTCGAGATGTGGATAATCATCAAAATCGACATCTCACTCCCACTCTACAGCACTAGAAAACTAGTATCTTGTGAGAACTGGGACGCAAGTCTGATGAAGAAGGTCAATGCCAACGCTAAAGCGACATGTACTCTTCAATGTGGTTTAACAAAGGAGGAGCTAAACCGAGTAGGCTCATTCTCAAGTACGAAAGAACTATGGGAGAAGTTGATCGAGCTCCATGAGGGAACTTCCGACACGAAGGTAAGTAAAAGAGATTTGATTTTAAATAAGTTATATAACATAAAAATGCAGGATGGAGAATCTGCAAGTCAACTACATGCACGCATCCAAGACCTTCTCAACAGTCTCCACGCAATCAGACAGAAGGTGGAAAATTACGACGTTATCAGGTATGTTAAATGCATTCCCTAGGAACATCTTGTGGGCATCAATGGTAGATTCTTACAAGGTCTCTAAGGACCTTTCCTCCATTAGATTAGATGAATTATTTTTAGAGTTTGAATTACATGAACAGACTAATACACCTATGGCCGAGAAAGGTATTGCTTTGATTACATGTATGAGCAGAACGCGAGAAGCAAAAGCAAAGTACAGAACTGAACCCGAGTCCGAAGAAGAGCCGAATTTAGATGAAGACGACGATGAAATCACAGCAGCGGTGCTGGTGAATCTGGTATGAAAACTCTACAAGAAGAAGAAGGGATTCATCAAGAAGGACATCAAAAAGGTAATTCAGTCCAAAACGGTGCAACCAAGTCCAAAAATAAAGACCGAGGTAACTTGTTATGGTTGTAACAAGAAGAGGCATATCAAAGCCAGTTGTCCAAATCAAAAGGAAGCGAAGAAGCAAAAGAAGAAGAAAGTACTGTAGGCGATGTGGGATGAGTCTTCCTCTGAAGATTTTGATGAAGAGCTCAAACAGATGAGCTTCCTCGTGCTTACAGCCCGGGAACAAGTCGACAAATCAGAAATCGAGAGTGAGTCAAAAAAAGAGTCCGAGAGAAGCCACAAATCCATATCCATTTCCGAAGGGCCTAACCCCCACTGTAAGTACTTCTCAGATAACTAAACTACACAACTTAGTTAATTATCTTATGCGTAAGTTAGCAAAATCCAACGTCCGAATCAAGTCACTCATTCTTAAGGAGGCGACTAAACTTAGTTTTTCAACTAAGCTAGTTCAAAGTGGAAGTTCAATTCAAGTCCAACAACTTGAGGAAGAAAATTCCAAATTAAAAACTCAAGTTAAAGAACATAAGGACACATTGGAATGGTTTATCTTGGGTTTCAAGAATCTTGATCTGATTCTTGAAAAATAAAGAGTTATATACAACAGATCTGGGCTTGGATTTAAGGCTAAACGAAAATACAAGTCTTACTTATCACTTATAATTAGAACTAATAAAAAATAGTCCAAACATGGGTCCCCAAGTCAAACTTGATTAATTAAGTTAGACTTGGTCAATATTGGATCCCCAAGGATCAAATCCATTACTTTTATAGATCCTATCGAGACTATGATCTAGGGGGAGTCAATAGAAAGACCATCTTTATCGATAAATTAATATGTTTGATGCTTGTTTTTACTGCCTTTATTATACATGCTTAGACTAGGCTAGATAAGGACCTAGGCATGATTTACACTTGACTAGTTAGACCTAGGGGTTTCAAAAGGAAAATTAAATATTCAATTTCTTTGAAAGGCTTTGTCTAGAAGTGGTGGATGATCTCATACCCAAGAAGGTCTAATGCCTCGCCACAGCCTGGAAGTCAATCTTTGAAATGAATATTTAATGGACTGATTGTAAAACCTGAGTCTAACTTAAATGTAAATCAATCCTTAGATGATAATCTAAATCAAAGGTAAAATTAACCATCTCACAAGAACCTATAAGGTTCTCTGATTAAAAATCTAGAAAAGGGTGAGATGGACCTAGGTTTAAAGTAGTTAACCAAACCAAAATTAATTAATTCAATTAAGTTAACTTAATTATTTTGGAAAAATTAATTTCAAAATGTTAACTATTTTCAAAATCATTAGTTACAAAATTATAATTAATTTCAAAATCATTACTTACAAAATTATAATTAATTTCAAAATCATAATTAATTTTAAAATCATAATTAATCTCAAAATTAATTATAATGAATTTCAAAAATCTTAATTTTTTTATTATTATTTTTCAAATCATAATTAAATTTTAAATTATTAATTCTTAGATTTTTAAAATATTAATTATTTTTAAATGATAATTAAATTTTAAATCATAATTAATATGTAAGTTTAAAATTTCAAACTTAATTAATTTTAAATATATTTTCAAAATCTTCAAAATATTAATTATTATCAAATGTTTAAATCTAATTAAACTTATATTTTAAAATTTAAAATTCAAACTCATTGAAAATTCAAACTTATATTTTAAAATCTCAATTTCAATATTTTTTAAATATTGATAAAATTAAAATAAATTTAACTCTGTCTTACACACACTCATAAGCTGAACATGCTTGATAATCTAGAATGAGTGAGATGGAAAATCAAGAAAGTAAATAATAACTTTTATGTTTTTTTTCATACTTGGACACTAGGACTCTAAAAAAAATTTGGCATTAATAAAGGGGAGGGCAAAGAAATTTAAGACATTTTTTTAAATTTTGTTAGAGCATTGTTTTCAAAGTTAAACTTTTCAAAATGAGGGAGTTCAATTTTTTTTACTATTTTTGAAAAGAAAAATAAATTATTTTTTGAAAAGATAGAAACTAAGTATTTGATAAAGTATATTTAAGTATTTTTTTCAAAAAAAAAATCATTTACTTAGCTAAGTATTTTTTTTCAAGAAATTATTTTTAAAAACTAAGTGTTTAAGTAAAATTATTTTTAAAAAGCTAAGTGTTTAAGAAAAATTATTTTTAGGCTAAGTGTTTAAGTAAAATTATGTTTTTAAAACTAAGTGTTCAAGCAAAATTATTTTTAAGCTATGCACTTAACTAAGTTTTTATCAAAAATTTTTTTAGCTAAGTACTTAACTTAGTTTTTATCAAAAAATTTTAACTAAGCTTTAATCAAAATCCTTTTTATGCTAAGTACTTTTAATTAAGCCTTTTTCAAAAACATTTATAAAGCTAAGTTCTTATCAACTTCTCTCGAAAGCTAAAGTACTTGACAAAATAATTATTTTCAAAGCTAAGTTTTTTTTTCAACCGCTTAAAAATTAGCTAAGTTTTTTAACTGATACCCTTCAGGGGGAGCTTAAAGTTAAATAGATTAAATATTTTTTGTCTATCTCTACTTAGTATTATTTTTTATTTATATCAAAGGGGGAGAATAAAGTCAAAGTTAAGAATTTAAACATAATTTTTATGAAATGGGGAGCATAAGGAAGTTTTTTACAAATTATTGTATTTATGCTCATGCTTAAATTTCTTAATTATTTTGTTATATTTTACTTAACTTTGAACCGTGTTGCTATAATAAAAAAAAGGGAGATTGTTGGTACGGGAAGCATCCGATGATCGAACCTATATTTTGATTATGTCAAAGGGTCCAAAGTTAAATTGTTTTGTTATCTAACAAGATTCATTGAGCTTGCAGGAAAGTCATAAGTTGTCTTAGGCAAAAGTCCTAGTGGATTCAAGGCAGGTGGAAACCCCTTGGGGGTGGTAACCTTAGGTCCTAGGAGGCAGTAACCCTAGGTGGTGAAAAGTCCTAGCTGCGGTTAGGCAGGTGGAAAATCCTAGGGGGTAGTAACCCTAGGTCCTAAGGGGTGGTAACCCTAGGGTGAAGAAAACCCTAGGGGGTGGTAACCCTAGGTTCTAGCGGGTGGTAACCCTAGGCTGAGGAAAATCCTAGGGGGTGGTAACCCTAGGCGAAAAGTCTTGGCAGGTCGAAGGCTTGGGGCAAAAATCCTAGAGTCGGGGACTCTAAGTTGAAATCCTAGTGTCACGAACCGGGTGAAAGGCTGCGCGGGTCATGGAGCGGACGTCCAACATGAAGACCAGAATCTTCAGATGCTGAGCAAAAATCCAGTTGGTCTGGAGGATCAATCTGACAACCGGTAACATCTCCTGAGAGGAGTAGGTAAGGGTGTGTTCCCCGAAGAGGGAACAGTAGGCGTCGGTTCAACCTAGAGTTTCGTCGAAACTCAAAGTTAGAACTGGACAATCAGAGGATGTCGAATTTCAGTTTATATATCATTTTTGTAGGACCGTTAGATTCGATAGAGGGGGGCTGAATATCGATTCGAAAATATCGAGTATAAGCGCAGCGGAAAAGTAAAGTAGACACAGGGTTTTTTACTTCGTTCGGAGCCTGTGACGACTCCTACTCGAAGGCCCGTACTCCTTGAGTACTTTCGTTGGGCAATTCACTAGCAATTCGGATAATTACAATTTAAGTACAAAAAGATGCTAATGATAAGAAAAACAAAGCTATACCGACAGACAAGGAATTTAAAAGAGCGGGAACGTGTCGTCGGAGCTTTATATATGAGCATCGTTGGAGCGCAGAGCAGCAGAGCGAGTAATCTCAGAGTTCTCAGATGTGAAAGGTTGATTCTGAAGCTCCTGCCTGGGGCTTCTTTTATATGTTGCTCCGGGCGCCTGGAATGTGACGTAGCTGCTCAAACCGAGATGCTCCAGGTGGCGACGACTTGGCCTGGATATAATTTGCTTTCTGGGCGCCAGGATCCCTTCCGGGCGCCCGGACCACCTTGTTCTAGAAAACTCCCTTTTCCTGCAAAACAAAGTTAGTCCGAGGCAATATATATCCTGCAAAATAGATTGTTAGCACATTTTATAATAGTATGAACTAGCACAAATAGTATTACTTAGATTCCGTCTTTCCGAGACCGGAATCTAGTCATGATCTCGACTTAGACATCCGAAATGGATCTAAGCCGGATCGACGCCTAATGTTCCCTTTCCGGGAACGCATCCTCGCAGTCACTCCCCTCTAGTGACTTACCTCACTTACCTGCCAGACGTCCGGTCAGCCCTACGACCCGTCTGGACTTCTTGCCAGCTATCCGGTCAGCCCGTCGACCTAGCTGGACTTCTCGCCAAGCGTCCGGTCAGCCCGTCGACCCGCTTGGACTTCTCGCCAGCTATCCGGTCAACCCGTCGACCTAGCCGGGCTTCGTGCCAGACATCCGGTCAGCCCGTCGACCTGTCTGGACTTCTCCTGCACACTTGATCAAAGTGTCAGACAACAACAAAACTAACTTAACCCATTTGTCATCCATCAAAACCTAGGTTAGACCGTTAGTACTACCCGCACCAACAATCTCCCCCTTTTTGATGGAATGACAACCTGGTTAAGTTAGTGAAAAGACGCAATAAATAAAATAGGTACATGGTTAGTTTTGGTGTTTTCAATTTGGTTTAGCTAACTTAACCACCTATACCACTTGTAGGACCGTTAGATTCGATAGAGGGGGGGTGAATATCGATTCGAAAATATCGAGTATAAGCGCAGCGGAAAAGTAAAGTAGACACAGGGTTTTTTTACTTCGTTCGGAGCCTGTGACGACTCCTACTCGAAGGCCCGTACTCCTTGAGTACTTTGGTTGGGCAATTCACTAGCAATTCAGATAATTACAATTTAAGTACAAAAAGATGCTAATGATAAGAAAAACAAAGCTGTACCGACAGACAAGGAATTTAAAAGAGTGGGAACGTGTCGTCGGAGCTTTGTGAGCGTCGTTGGAGCGCAGAACAGCAGAGCGAGTAATCTCAGAGTTCTCAGATGTGAAAGGTTGATTCTGAAGCTCCTGCCTGGGGCTTCTTTTATATGTTGCTCCGGGCGCCTGGATTCCTTCCGGGCGCCTGGAATGTGACGTAGCTGCTCAAACCGAGATGCTCCACGTGGCGACGATTAATTTGCTTTCCGGGCGCCCGGACCACCTTGTTCCAGAAAACTCCCTTTTCCTGCAAAACAAAGTTAGTCCGAGGCAATATATATCCTGCAAAATAGATTTTTAGCACATTTTATAATAGTATGAACTAGCACAAATAGTATGATATAGATTCCGTCTTTCCGAGACCGGAATCTAGTCACGATCTCGACTTAGACATTCGAAATGGATCTAAGCCGGATCGACGCCTAATGTTCCCTTCACGGGAACGCGTCCTCGCAGTCACTCCCCTCTAGTGACTTACCTCACTTACCTGCCAGACGTCCGGTCAGCCCTTCGACCCGTCTGGACTTCTTGCCAGCTATCCGGTCAGCCCGTCGACCTAGCTGGACTTCTCGCCAAGCGTCCGGTCAGCCCGTCGACCCGCTTGGACTTCTCGCCAACTATCCGGTCAGCCCGTCGACCTAGCTGGGCTTCGTGCCAGACATCCGGTCAGTCCGTCGACCTGTCTGGACTTCTCCTGCACACTTGATCAAAGTGTCAGACAACAACAAAACTAACTTAACCCATTTGTCATCCATCAAAACCTAGGTTAGACCGTTAGTGCTACCCGCACCAACAATCTCCCCCTTTTTGATGGAATGACAACCTGGTTAAGTTAGTGAAAAGACGCAATAAATAAAACAGGTACATGGTTAGTTTTGGTGTTTTCAATTTGGTTTAGCTAACTTAACCACCTAACCCTCTCCCTTTGGCATTCATCAAAAATAGGCAATGGTAAATAAGTATAGTGTAGAGTTACTGTAGAAATTTGTAAATTTAAGAGACAGCTAAAAAAGATACTGATAAAAGTACAATTTTTTAAAACTTGTAAATAAGCATAGTTAAGTTGACTTGGGGGAGTCTAGAAAAATTGCTTTAGGTTATCAAAAAACTTAGATTGCAGAGTAATTTTCAAAAGATAATATTTGCAATAATGAATTTTAAAAGTTATAAGTTTAAAGTTGATAATCTTTTCAAACGTTTAAAATTTTTCAAATCAGGTTTTTCAAATTTCGAATTTAAGTAACATATACTTTTCAAAAGGTAAAATCTAATTTTCAAATTCCAATTTTCAAACACTAAGTTGAATCTAGTTTTAAGTAAATAAAATTTTAGCCAAAATAAATTTGTTATAATTTTCAAGCATATGTTACAAAACTGAATAAGTTTAAATTTGCAATATTCAACTTTTAAAATCAGGTTTAAAAATTAGGTGGGATTAGACTTCCAAGTTTTTCAAACACTTAGTTAAATTTAACTTTTTGAAAACTAAGTGTAAATTTGTGTTTAAAAATAAGTTAGTTTTAAAATAGATGTACAAAAGCATTTTTCAAACACACAAAATTTTAATTAATTTCTCCCCCTGAACTTGATACTTAAATTTAAACAGCTGTGTAACCAATTAGGTACTAACTAACTATCAGAAGATAGTAGCTTTCACTTGGTTAGTCAGATTAAGGTGATTATAAGCAGTCAGTGTTTGACTTGACTAATGATCTTAATCTGATTACTGTCTGATTTGTATTTAACGTCCAGACTTATGCTGATGCACTGAAATAAGCATCTTAAGTCTAGACAGTTAGCATATGCATCTCACCCCTTTCTATGTTTGTCAAACACAAGCAAGGTAAGCCTAAGGTGTTGGTGAGATGCTCAAAAACTAGTCCTATGGGTACATGCTTTCTAAGGATTCAAAACTAGTCTAAGGCCAAAACTGTTTTTAAAATCTAAAAATGGAAAGTTTTGAAAACAAACAAGTTTAACTTATAATTTGATAAAACCATTTTTGAAAATATTTTTGAAAAATCCTAGTCTATTAAGCACATCCCTAATTTTCGACATAAGTTGCTAAAGTCACTTTCAGGGAGTGGTTTTGTGAAAATGTCTGCTAAATTTGATTTGGACTCAATGTATTTGAGTTCAATATCACCTTTAGTAACATGATCCCTGATAAAGTGGTGCCTAATTTCAATATGTTTGGTTCTTGAATGATGCACAGGGTTCTTGGTTAAGTTAATTGAACTTATATTGTCAATTAATACTTTTACATTTGTGATATTTAAGTTGAAATCTTTTAGAGTATTCATCATCCATAATAATTGTGCAACACATTCGCCTATAGCTATGTATTCTGACTCAGTTGTAGATAGAGCAACACAATGTTGCTTTCTACTAAACCAGTTAACAAGTGATGAACCTAATAATTGGCATCCACCACTTGTGCTTTTGCGGTCTAATTTACATCCAGCATAATCTGAGTCAGAATACCCTATTAGTTCAAAATTATTGGTCCTGGGATACCAAATTCCTACATTTGTTTTTCCCTTAAGATATCTAAAAATTCTTTTAACTTGTGTCAAATGGGATTCCTTAGCACAAGTTTGGTATCTAGCACACATACTAACTGCAAATAAAATATCAGGTCGGCTTGCAGTTAAGTACAGTAGGCTACCTATTGCACTCCTATAATATTTTAAGTCAACTGATTTTCCACTTGGGTCATTGTCTAAGATTGTGTTTACTGCCATAGGTGTTTTTATTTCTTTTGTATTTTCCATTCCGAATTTTTTAAGTAAGTCTTTAGTGTATTTATGTTGATAAATATAATTTCCTTCATTTGTTTGTTTGATTTGTAATCCTAAGAAATAAGTTAATTTTCCTACTAAGCTCATTTCAAATTCTTTTTCCATTAGATTAATAAATTCTTCTAAAAAATCTGAATTTGTTGAACCAAATATTATATCATCTACATATATTTGTGTAATAAATATGTCTGTATTTAATGATTTAACAAACAAGGTTGAGTCAATTTGACCTTGGTTGAATCCTTTAGATGTTAAGTAGGATGTTAGTCTTTCATACCATGCCCTGGGTGCCTGTTTAAGTCCATATAATGCTTTCTTTAACTTAAAAACATAATCAGGGTGTTCTAGACTTTCAAACCCAGGAGGCTGACCTACATAAACTTCTTCTTTAATTAGTCCATTAAGAAAGGCAGACTTAACATCCATTTGGTATAGTTTGAATCCCTTATGGGCTGCATAACTTAGTAACATTCTAATGGATTCTAATCTGGCTACTGGGGCATAGGTCTCATCATAGTCAAGTCCTTCAACCTGACTAAACCCTTTGGCAACTAGCCTAGCCTTATTTATAGTAATTTCTCCAGTTTCACTTAATTTGTTTCTGAATACCCATTTTGTTTCTATTATTTTCTTATTCTTAGGTGGTGGTACTAGGTCCCAAACTTCATTACGCTCAAATTGGGCTAGTTCTTCTTGCATAGCTATAATCCAGTCTGGGTCTAGTAGGGATTCATCCACAGTTTTGGGTTCAATTTTTGAAATTAAGGAAATTTGACTTAGGTTTCTAAAGGATGATCTGGTTTGAACTCTCAAGTCTGGGTCACCAATTATTTGATCAGTTGGGTGATTTGGGTTGACCCTTATTGTTCTAGGGGGTTCATGTTCTTGAGTGTGTTCATCTTCTTCATAGTCTAGGGATTGATTGGTTTCTTCAAAATTATTAATTTCAGTAGGTTGAAGTTGAGTTTGTCCTTGGGTTTCTTCAAATTTTACATTTGTGGTTTCCTCGATTTTTAGCGTAACTTTATTATATATTCTGTAACCCCTACTGTTTAGAGAATATCCTACAAAAATTCCATTTTCTACTTTAGAGGTGAATTTTCCTAAATGTTCTCTAGTATTTAGGATGAAGGCTAGACACCCAAATACTTTAAAATATTTTATGTTGGGTTGTTTGTTATAAAATATTTCAAAGAAGGTTTTATTATGTCTTTTATTTAATGTTGTTCTATTTTGCACATATCAAAATAGCTTCTGCCCAGAAATATTTAGGTAGGTTATATTCATTTAACATGGTTCTAGAGGCTTCTAGTAAGGTTCTATTTTTTCTTTCTACAATTCCATTTTGTTGGGGGGTTTTAGGACATGAAAATTCGTGATGGTAGCCATTTTCAAGATAGAATTTGTTAAAATTATGATTTTTAAATTCTCCCCCATTGTCACTCCTAATTCTTTTAATTTTAATATCTTTTTCGTTTTCAATTTGTTTGCAGAAGTTTATAAAGATTTCAAAAGTTTCATCTTTATGTTTTAAGAATTTTACCCAAGTAAATCTAGAATAATCATCTATAATTACTAAACAATATAAGTTTCCATTTATAGATTTGACTCCATGGGAGTCAAAAAGGTCTAAATGTAGAAGTTCTAATATTGAGTTAGTTTGTGGCTGATTTGTTTGTTTGTGAGTGGATTTAGTTTGTTTACCTTGTTGACAAGCATTACATATGGTTGAATCTAAGTTAGGTAATTTTGGTAAGTCTCTCACAAATCCATTTAGTTTATTTATATTTCTAAAGTTAGTGTGAGACATCCGCCTATGCCATAACCAAGTTTCTTCTTTTTGTGTTAAATAACACTTAATGGAAGAAGTGGTTAAGTTGATGGCATAGATATTGTCTTTTCTAAAACCTTTTAGGCTTATGGTAGGATTATCTAGATGTTTGATTAAACACTCTGTGGATAGAAATTTAACCTTATACCTAGTATCACACAATTGACTTATACTCAGAAGATTATATTTAAAATTTTCAACAAGTAAAACATTTGTAATTATAAAGTCTATTTTTAATTCAATATTACCTATACCAATTATCTTGAGTTTGCCGTTGTTTCCAAAGGCAACTGTTCCTAAGCTTTTGTAAGTGAGTTGAGTGAACTTAGTGTGATCTCCAGTCATATGTTTGGAGCAACCACTGTCCAAAATCCACTTGGTTTCCTACAATAAGTAGGATTTAAAGTTAGTCTTTTTATTTTTGAGCAGTCATTATTTAAGTTAAGTTTTAAAATTAAAGTGAGTTTTAAGTTTGAAATTGAAATTAATTTTAAAATTAAAATTTTGAAATTAATTTTTAAGTTTCAAATTTTAAGTTTGAAAATTAATTTTTAAGTTTTAAAATTAAAATTTTGAAATTAATTAATAAGTTTAAAATTAAAATTTTGAAATTAATTTTTAAGTTTAAAATTAAAATTTTGAAATTAATTTTTAAGTTTAAAATTAAAATTTTGAAATTAATTTTTAAGTTTAAAATTAAAATTAATCTTTAAGTTTAAAATTTTTAAATTTGAAAATTAATTTTTAAGTTTTAAAATTAAAATTTTGAAATTAATTAATAAGTTTAAAATTAAAATTTTGAAATTAATTAATAAGTTTAAAATTAAAATTTTGAAATTAATTTTTTAAGTTTAATTAAAATTTTGAAATTAATTTTTAAGTTTAAAATTAAAATTTTGAAATTAATTTTTAAGTTTAAAATTAAAATTTTGAAATTAATTTTTAAGTTTAAAATTAAAATTTTGAAATTAATTTTTAAGTTTAATTAAAATTTGAAATTAATTTTTAAGTTTAATTAAAATTTTGAAATAATTTTTAAGTTTTAAGATTAAAATTTTGAAGCCTTATTCATCTCACCCGATCTATATTATCAATCAAGAAATCCTATGATTTTGTGAGATGAAATTGGATTTTTAATTATGGAGTTTTAGTTTAACTTGTGTTAGATTCAGATTTAGCTTTGGTCTCCACGAATAGGCAATCTTCGGATAAACTTCTAAGCTTGGTGAGTCACATGGACATCATTAGAAGTAACCAACCTTTCGAGGTTTTCCGAATAGTCCTATCCACGGAGCTTAGTACTAAATCTTGGTCTAACTGGTTAGGGTTCATTTAAGGGTAGCTTCGGTCAGTTCCACTTGGCCAAATGCACCAGATCGAAACCATATCTTTCTAGACATGCGATGCCCAAGCTTCCCTAACGTACTATCATCCAAAAACTTCACCAGTACCATGATTCAAGTTAAACTTGGTCTCTTTTTAACTAATCCTAATTACCCTGCCGGGTTAGTTAATTTTGGAGGTGCCAGCTATTCTGGAGCCTCCCCCTGAATTATTGACCTTTTAATTTAAATTTTCGTTTTAGGTTTGTGTCGATTCCTTTTATAGTTATGGTTAACTTGGTGATAATTTTGTTGATTTTTAAAGTGTTTAAATTTTGATTTAGGTTTGTATTTTGGATTTTGGTTTGGTTTATTCGATTTTATATAATGTATTTTTTCTTTAGGTATATAATATTGATTAAGTCCTATTTGCGTGGTTAAGCACGCTTTCGGAACCCAAGCTAGATTGGTTGATTTGTATTGGGTTATTAATGATTTGAAGGTTTTATTTGAATTCGACTTATATCCTAGTCCGGTTTTATTATAGCATGCTTTTTGATTATTTAGGATTAAGTCTAGATTTTTTGATCTTGTTGTGAATTTTTCTAACATCTCTTTTAAATTGTTTATTTCATTTTTTAATGATAAATTCTCCTCCTCAAGTGTTAGATCTTGAGTTGGATTCGAATTTTTTATTTGTTCCTTGAGGTCTTGATTTTCCTCAAGAAGTGATTTGTTTTCCTTTTCTATTTTAATTAATTTACTATTTAAACAGGAAATAATTCTAAAAAAAATTGTTTAAATTAAAATCTACCTCATTCGGGCCTTCAGAAACGAGTACGGACTCGTGGCTTGTTTCGGGTTCAGACCCGTCTTCATCTTCCGACTCATCTTCTGTTTCAGCTTCGTGGGCCATCAGTGCGAGGTGGCTCTGATGTTTCTGTTCTTCTTCCTCTGATTCGTCCGAGGAGTCGTCCCACGTTGCTTTGAGTGCCTTCTTTTTGGTTGGCTTCGGTTTGTCGAACTTCAGTTTTGGACATTCGTTCTTGTAGTGTCCCTTTTTATTGCAGCCGAAGCAAGTCACGTTCCTTTGTTCTGAGGGAGAACTGATCTTTTGAAGGTCCTTTTTGCTGAAGCTCCTTTTTCTCCTGGTGAACATTTTTCTTACCAAGTTCACCAGGTGTTCTTCGTCTTCGGAGTCTTGGTCGGAATCTTCTTCAAATTCAGGCTTGCTTTTCTTTTCTTTGGAGGAACCTACAAATAAAGCTATACCTTTCTCGGCTCCAGCATTAGTTTGTTCATGTAATTCTAATTCACAGAAAAGCTCGTCTAATTTTAATTTAGAAAGATTTTTAGAAATCTTGTAGGCATCTACGATTGATAACCACAAACTATTATGTGGAAAAGCATTTAATGCATACCTTATTAAGTCTCTGTTTTCCATCTGGTGGCCTATCGCATGAAGCCCGTTGAGGATGTCCTTGATCCTCGCGTGGAGCTGATTTGCCGTTTCTCCTTCCTGCATTTTTATATTAAGAATTTTATTTAAGAGCAGGTCTCGTTTGGTTACCTTGGCGTCGCTCGTTCCCTCGTGCAGCTCGATCAATTTGTCCCACAGCTCTTTAGCGTTTTTGTGTGGACCGACTCTGTTTAGTTCTTCTCTTGTTAATCCGCACTGTAGAGTGTTGATCGCTTTATTTTCTATCGACGCCTTTTTCTTCAAATCTGCTGTCCAGTCTTCAGGATCCAGTATATTTCCGGAGTTGTCCGCTGGAATTTTATAGGGTCTCATAACGCTCATCCACTGGTCGAAGTCTGTTTTGAGGTAAACCTCCATGCGCTTCTTCCAGTACGGAAAATAGTCCCCGTTGAAGAGTGGAGGTCGTACTGTGCTGAAGCCTTCTTGTTGGGACATCCTGTACACAAGTAAATAACCGAAAAAAAATATCCCAAGACTTGGTCTTGGATTAGTAGTGCGGGAAAAAAAATAGTAGAGAAATCTAGATTGGTGTTGCACCAATTTAGATTTAATTAAAAAAATATTAAAAAATAAACCAATTTGGAATAAAGTGTAAAAGTGAAGACCAAAAAAAATAAAAGGTTTCACCCCCAGTCTGATTGGTGGTTGCACCAAATCAGAGCGGTACCTGCTCTGATACCACTTGTAGGACCGTTAGATTCGATAGAAGGGGGTGAAAATCGCATCGGAATAATAAAAAACAGTAAAGTGAACAAGGTTTTTACTTCGTTTGGAGCCTGTGACGACTCCTACTCGAAGGCCCGTACTCCTTGAGTACTTTCGTTGGGCAATTCACTAGCAATTCGGATAATTACAATTTAAGTACAAAAAGATGCTAATGATAAGAAAAACAAAGCTGTACCGACAGACAAGGAATTTAAAAGAGCGGGAACGTGTCGTCGGAGCTTTGTGAGCGTCGTTGGAGCGCAGAGCAGCAAAGCGAGTAATCTCAGAGTTCTCAGATGTGAAAGGTTGATTCTGAAGCTCCTGCCTAGGGCTTCTTTTATATGTTGCTCCGGGCGCCTGGATTCCTTCCGGGTGCCTGGAATGTGATGTAGCTGCTCAAACCGAGATGCTCCACGTGGCGACGACTTGACCTGGATATAATTTGCTTTCCGGGCGCCCGGACCACCTTGTTCCAGAAAACTCCCTTTTCCTGCAAAACAAAGTTAGTCCGAGGCAATATATATCTTGCAAAATAGATTGTTAGCACATTTTATAATAGTATGAACTAGCACAAATAGTATGACTTAGATTCCGTCTTTCCGAGACCGGAATCTAGTCACGATCTCGACTTAGACATCCGAAATGGATCTAAGCCGGATCGACGCCTAATGTTCCCTTTCCGGGAACGCGTCCTCGCAGTCACTCCCCTCTAGTGACTTACCTCACTTACCTGCCAAACGTCCGGTCAGCCAACCCGTCGACCCGCTTGGACTTCTCGCCAAGCGTCCGGTCAGCCCGTCGACCCGCTTGGACTTCTCGCCAGTTATCCGGTCAGCCCGTCGACCTAGCTGGGCTTCGTGCCAGACATCCGGTCAGCCCGTCGACCTGTCTGGACTTCTCCTGCACACTTGATCAAAGTGTCAGACAACAACAAAACTAACTTAACCCATTTGTCATCCCTCAAAACCTAGGTTAGACCGTTAGTGCTACCCGCACCAACAGTTTTATGCCTGGACTAACTTTATTTTGCAGAAAATAAAGGAGCTGGAAAAAGCTGGTCCGGGCGCCCAGAAGGGGTCCGGGCGCCCCGAGCTGGTCCGGGCTGCCGGAGTCGATCCAGGCGCCCGAAACCCAAAAGTTATCTCCAAGCTTATGCGGCGCATGCGGAGTGGCCAAGCCACATGGTCTAGGTGCCTGGAGGGGTTTCGATAAGACTTACCGATAGTATTCGTTGGGAGAACTAGTCGGCCAAGTCCAGCTGGGGGTATTTCAAAATCTGGTCAGCGGTATTTGTTGGCGCAGCAGGGCCAGCAAGAAGGGGTGAATTGCCTTAAAAAATAAATATAAACCTTTCCCGTTCTTTCAACTCTAATTAAAGCAACTATAATAATAAATGAAAATAACAACTTAAAAGATGAGGCACCAGATTTACTTGGTTACAACCTAGGTGATTGTTAATCCAAGACCAATGAAAGCACTAAAAGAAAATCTGCTTCGTTGAAGGCGGAGAAGCCTCTTACACTAGTTGAAAGTTTAGAAAGCTGCTAAGAAATTGAAACCAGAGTTAATTATCTATTTTCTAGGTCTAGGAGTCTTTTTATAGTCCCTAGAAAATCTTATCCGTGGCTTGAGGGTGCCTTCAATAGAGCTGAAAGGCGCCTCTAGTGAGACGACAGTGGATAGAAGTTTATCCACTGCCAATCGGCAAAATCTGCCTGGTCGAAGGCACCTTCTATAAGATTGGAAGGTGCCTTCGTACTGTTCATCGAAGGTACCTTCCAGCCATGGAAGGCGCCTTCCACAGTGAAGGTGCGGAGGCGGGCGAAGGCGCCTCAGAGGCACCTTCAACTTCCTTCGAAGGCGCCTCCAGTAGTATTTCCAGTCTTCTTTTTACTCTTCTACTGCTTTGATCGCCTAGGCGATCGGGCCATCTGGGATAGGGCTCACCCGAACCTATTTCCCGATCTTCTCCTCGAGCAAGCTTCCGCTCCAGTTTCTCGCCCCTCGGAACGTCGAACATGTCCTTCTCGACCATCGGTGTACTTTTCCACAGCACTTCATCCCTCGAATGTACCGATCCCATCAGCTCCCCTTCCCGTATCATCCTTCTCGCTAGTTGTGTCTTCTGCTTGACTTCTATGTTCCTAAGGTCCTGCACACTTACACACAAGGATCAAACATAACAGGATCTAACTTAACCTAGTTGATCACATCAAAACTACCACGGGGTTCCAATAATCTCTCCTTTTTTGATGTGCATCAACCCAGGTTCAAGTTAGGATAAAAACAAAGCAATAATAGTATTGTAAAGAAATTGTAATAATAACATTTTAGGAACATTAAGTATAATGTTACAAAATTCAAAATTTTATAATGTTGCAAAATTCAAAATTTTAAAATCTCCCCTAAACTTGTATTTTTTCCTCCCCCTTTGATCACATAAAAAAAATATGAGAATAACATAAAAAGTTAGAAAGTTTGAAATTAATATTTAGGGGTACTTAAACATAGTAAACAGAATGTTTAACAATTTTTAACAAAAATTTCATAATTGTATTTGACAATAAATAAAAGAGTTAAAAAAACAAAAATTTGACTAATTTTTTTTAAACAAAATAAGTTATTAAAAGATTATAACAGTAAATCATTTAACAGTTAGTCAATTAAATATTTATTTCAATAATTGACTTCCAGGCTGTGGCGAGACACTAGGTCTTCTTGGATATTAGAGTAACAACCACTTTTTTAGACAAAATCTTTTAAAGAAATTAATATTCAATTTCCTTTCTGACATTTAACCCTTTTAAAATTAAAACAATTTTAGTCTAAGTATGATCTTAGAACCCAATCTAAGTTCCTACCTACTGGATTAATCAGAAATTTTAGAGGTACATAATTTTTAGAAATGTTCCTAATTTATCCCTGGTGATGGCTAATATACCAGTTTAGCTTACCATACTTTCTAAATTTTAGTTTTTGATAATTATTCAAATTCAAACATGCATAATCATTATTCAAACTTTTGATTTGAATTTTTAACTTACTATTTTCTAATTTTAACTTATCAAAGAGGTCTAATTGGCTTGTTTTTTTGCTAATTGTCTTTTCAAATCATTATTTTCTTTTTCTAGTTTTACTAAATTCTTATAAAGTATTTTAATGAATTGAAAAGATTGTTCGGGTGAAAGAGCGCATACCTCACTTACCTCATGTTCTAATGCTCCTCCTTCATCGCAGCTCTCTTCTGGTGATTCTCCCCTTTCATCGATGCTCATTTCTAAGCTGCTTTCATCTTCTTCTTGGTGGTCGACCAGTAGGGCTAGTCCGGAAAAGGCCTCGATCTTGGACTCAGAGGATGATGGTTCATCCCATGTGGCCTTCAAATTCTTGTTCTTTGATTTGTTGCCCTTGTCTTTCTCCTTCTTATTTAGTTTAGGGCATTCATCCTTGATGTGCCCTTCTTCGTTGCAGTTGTAGCATCGGACCTCCTTTTGTTTCGATAATCCTTTTTCGTCTACGATTTAAACTTATTAGATCAAATAAACTTATTAAATTTTCTTACCATTAAAGTCATTTTGTCTTCATCAATTGACTCTTCGGAGTTTGGATCGTTCATTCTTGCCTTTAGGGAAATGTTCTGACTCGGTCTCTTTCTTTGGCCTGCACACCGAGATTCGTATAATTTGAAAGTGGAGAAAAGATTTTCTAAAGTACTCACCTCGAGATCTTTGGAGATATAGTAGGAGTCTACTATAGATGTCCATTTCGGTGTTCTCGGGAACGCATTTAAAGCATACCTTAGCGTGCCCCGATTGATTACCGTTTCTCCGAGGTTCGTTAATCTAGTGATTAGCTCCTTGATTCTTCCGTGTAGTTGAGCAACCGATTCTCCTTCTTCCATTCGGAGATTGCTTATTTAGTTCCGGAGTAGATCCTGTTTTACGAGTTTAGCTTCGCATGTACCTTCGTGTAGTTCCAAGAACTTCTCTTAAAGTTTCTTTGTTGATTCGTAGGTGCCGATTCTGTTGACTTCTTATGGAGGTAGAACGGTCAATAGATAGAATTCAGCTCATCCATTTTCCATGAAATATGTTTGCTCCTTTTAGGTCCATGAAAAAAGGTCTACTATGACATTTTCTTAATGACACTAATAAAAAAATGTCATTATAAAATATTTTTAATGACACTCTTTACCATTGATTATTTTTTTATAAAAATAATCATATTAGACCTCTTATGGTGACATATTTTATATGTGTCGTTATATTATAAACACTATTAATTCCCTTCCCACACAATCGTTTCCTTTATCTCCCACTTCTTCGTCTTTCCTTTTCTTTTCTCTATCGCCGTTAGGTTTTCTTTCCTCTATCGCTGTTAGGTTTCCTTCGTCTCCCACCTCTTCTTCTTTCCTTTCCTCTTTGCAATGTAATCAGGTTCTTCCCTCTCCACAGCAAGTAAAGAGAAGCTCAAAGGTAACCTATTTATTATTTCTTCCCTCACCGCAGCACCGCGGATAGACTCGCCAGGCGACGAGGGTCGCCTCGCCGGGTGACGAGGGTCGCCTCGCCGGACGACGGGGGTCGCCTCGCCGGGCGACGAGGGTCGCCTCGCCGGGCGACGAGGGTCTGCTTCGCGTTGCCACATTCTGACGATGAGAAAGAGGAGATGGTGTCAGAGGAAGAGATCAGCCTGCCTTCCTCTTCTGGCTTCCTCCCCAAATCCAAGGATGTCTTCCTCTTCTGGCTCCCTCCCCACATCCAAGGAAGATATCAACCAATGATGCCAAGTCATTGCGAGATATGGCATGGAAGAAAGATTCTCAAAATCGTGATGCGTATTTGGCTTGTGAGAGTAAGGGTGAGTATGAAAGGTTGACTACCTTCCTGAAGTTGACGTACACCAGTACAAGGTTTGATTTCTTATTGCTATTCAGATGTTTTTGTACAACATTCAGTTATGAAAGTTCATACGGTTACTCTTTATTTTTCTGTTTCTCTTATGCAGGCCAGGATTGCACATTATCCATATTGCTGCAAAATGGCACCAGTTGCAAGGGTGAGCCAAACTTGCATCTTACATAATGTGAACTCTTTGTTTCTTGTATCAGAACTTTGCGATCTTATATTCAAAATTTTAATCAGATGAGTTCTTATTCACTGCACTGCTCAGACATGTTGAAGTGGTTTTAGGATACTTTTAGATTCCTCCTTTTGTTTTTTTTTTTTTTGGAAGTGCCTTCTAAGTATTGTTGCAAGTGAGCATTCAACATTTAATGTCTGCTTAGCCTCTTGAGTAATACTAAACAGATATTTCTATTAAAATACTTGTGCATATCACAATATCTGTTTGCTTTTATGTTTTTGTTGCACACTTCCACTAACTCTTGGACCTCTTATCTTTCTATTCCTACATACAAATCTTTTCTATGTAAATTATGAAATTTATGTGGATGGAATAGGGATGGAATAATATTGTCAGGTGCTATAAATCAAAGGCAATTAAGGAAGAAATAACATTGTGAAGTCTAAACTCGAGAATCCAGCTGAAAGTTTGTATTTTAAGTGATTGCCTGTGTACATGCATATGTTCTACCTGAAAATTACCCTTATGAACTTCAATGTTTCTTTCTATTACTTTTAATTATTTTGTGATCTATATTTATTTTTAGGTTGGTGGTTTAGGGGATGTTATCACTGGTCTTGGTAAAGCATTGCAGAGGAAGGGACACCTAGTGGAAATTGTCCTTCCAAAATATGATTGTATACAGTATGATCTTATTGCCGATCTGAAGGTATATTACATTGTTGTTTGTACCAGTTCCTACTTTTGGGATGATATGGTGTTACTGTAGGTTCTCAGTATAGTTGATGTTGCAGGCACTGGATGTTGCGATAGAGTCTTATTTTGATGGACAACTATTCAGGAACAAAATTTGGGTTGGGACTATTGAAGGTGTAAAACTAAGTTTATTCTGGTTTTTAACTTGTACGTATTAGATATACAAATTGAGCTTGACAGAAAGTTAGTTTTCAGGTCTGCCTATTTATCAATCTTTCATGCTCTTTTATGTTTGTCAAAGTAGTCTATATTTCTCGTTCAAAGATTTACCAATTTCTTTATATATGTGCCCATCCATTAAATTTCAAGTAGAATTGGAGTTAAGGTTGATAGTTTAAAGAAGTGTGAATAAACTCAGCTCTATTAAGTTTGTGTAGTATGCATTTTCCCTAGTTGGTTTAAGTGATAATGAGAGGACTAATTGTCGTTGTTGATTGATAAGTAAAGTTTGTTGATTTATTTTGTTACTAATGATGTTTGCTTTGTTGGTGCACATATACTATTATGGAAACAAAAACTTTTCATTGTTTTCTTTGGTGTTTGTAGTTAACAATAAGCGAAGACTACTATTAGGTGCATATGGAATGATACTTTGCATTTTTCTCATTTGGCATGATATATAATATTTTGAACTATTTTTATTAATTTTGTATCTTTATTGTTTTATTTCACTTATACAAATATATACATTGTATTTGCAGATGACAGGTACTTGGATTTTTATGAATCAATATAATGGTTGAAGATGATTCATCTAATTGAGTTTTTATTTTACAAGACTTTGTTAGTATTTACAATTTAATATTTTGAGTGTATTTGTAGGTTGTTTTGGATGTAAAAGATTTATCATTAGTATTGCATTTGTAAATTTGACTCAAATGAGTATTGGATGAATAAAAATATCTATGAGCCTTTTAAATTTTGTTTTGTAATTTTTTTCTATTCTAAATGGTCAATGAATTGTGATGATATGTAAATATTGAATTCAAGTTATTTATTCTAAATAAAAATTAATGATAATTTTTAATGTATTTATAAATTATTATAATGATATTTATTATGGCATTATAAATTAGTTTAGGTGGTATTTATAAATGTCCTTAAAATATGATGTTTCCTGACATTTTTGACTGTCGGTATATCCCTATATTGTGACACTTTTAAAGTTAACATTGATATTGTATAAAGACATCATAAAATGTCAAGAATGTGAGGAGGTCTAAGACGACATCACTTTATAGGGCGTTTTTTGGTGATGTCACTAAAACTTAAGTGTCACCAAAAATATACGATAAGGACATTTATGTGTGTCATTATAGACCTTTTTTCTTGTAGTGGATCTTTGTCTTTCGATGCTACAAATCCATATTTTAATATTAACAATAAATCAAAATCAGTTTTAAAAAATACCTCCATGCGTTTCTTCCAAAACGCAAATTCTCCCTCAAATTTTGACAGGTAGATTGTCGGTCTAGCCATCATTTCGGTGTTTCAGTCGACGATTAGTCCTTCTGAGGTGGTTGGGTTCTTACACCACTTATTGGCGCAATGGGGTCGGTAAGAGGGGGTGAATTGCTTGAAAAAATAAATAGAAACCTTTCCTATTCTTTCAACTCTAATTAAAAGAAATTATAATAATAAATGAAAATAACAACTTAAAAGACGAGGCACTAGATTTACTTGATTACAGCATAGGTGGTTGTTAATCCAAGACCAATGAAAGCACTAAAAGAAAATCTCCTTCGTTGAAGACGGAGAAACCTCTTACACTCATTAAAAGCTTAGAAAGTTGCTAGAAAATTAAAACCAGAGTTAATTATCTATTTCCTAGGCCCAGGGGTTTTTTTATATCCCCTGAAAAATCTTATCCATGGCTTGAGGGTGTCTTCCATAGAGTTGAAAGACTCCTCCAACGAGGCGCCAATGGATAGAAGTTTATCCACTGCCAATCGGTAAAATCTACTTAGTCAACGGTGCCTTCCATAAGGCTGGAAGGCGCCTTCGTACTATTCATCGAAGGTGTCTTCCACAGTGAAGGTGCGGAGGCACCTCAAAGGCACCTTCAACTCCCTTTGAAGGCGCCTCCAGTAGTATTTCTAGTCTTCTTTTTGCTCTTCTGTTGCTCTGATCGCCTGGGTGATCGTGGCCATCTGAGATAGGGCTCACCTAAACATATTTTCCAGTCTTCTCCTCGAGCAGACTTCCGCTCTGGCTTCTCGTCCTCGAAACATCGTGCACGTCCTTCTCGTCTATCGGTGTACTCTTCCGCAGCACCTCGTCCCTCAGATGCACCGAGTCTCTCGGCTCCCCTTCTCGTATCATCCTTCTCGCTAGCTGCGTCTTCTGCTTGACTTCTTGTGTTCCTAAGTTTCTACACACTTAGACATAAGGATCAAACATAACATGACCTAACTTAACCTGGTTGAGAGAAGTGCTAGAAGAGGGGATTGGTGTTAGTTAGAGCCCTAGAGCCAATCATTTGATGATTGTATGGACTCATTGTATCATATTCTTGTATATTAATAAAGGCATTTGTTTGGTTATTATACTTATTTGTATTAGTGCCAAATAGACTAAGTATAATAGTGTCCTTGAGTAGAAGGTTCATACCTATATCAATCGATTAGTTGAATCGATAGTGAGATGATATAGGGAACACTACTCTAAATTATTCCTAGTCGAGTATTAACATTCAGGGACAATGTTAATACAATAAGACTAGCATGTAGGTCAGCTCGATGACTTGATCTCACAAGTCATGGATATAGAGATATCAGGCTGACACATGGGTATGCATTAGAGAATGTATACTGAATGACCCGCCATGAGAAAGTATCATGGATCGTTATATGAGTGTCATATACTTTCTCATGTGGCTATTAGTATGACTATTAGTCCTTAGACCTGAAGTCACCATGGATCCCTACATAAGGAGTTATGTACTTTGGTTTCGTCAAACGTCACCCGTAACTGGGTGGACTATAAAGGCGATTACTGGGTATATAACGAATTATGTAGAGGGATGTGAGTGATGTAGATGGGATCTATCCCTCCCATATGACGGGAGCGACATCGGTATTTTTGATAGAGTGAGACCACTAAGTGCATGGCCATGCCCAAATGAGTCAACATTAGATGTTGAGCTCATTTGATCGAGTGAGTCTACTTGGAGTTCAAGATTTAGATTGATTAGAGGATGACACGGTCTATGCCTCACATTGATCAATCTAGATGTCTAGGATAGAAGGATAATGTCACATATTGTGAGGAGTCACAATTAGTAGTCACAAGGTGATGTTGGATCTCAACATTTCTTGTAACTTGGGTAGCAATGATGTATTGCTAGATGCCGCTCATTGCTTATATTTCTAAAGGAGTTTAGAAACATTGCCAACGTTACAAGAACCTATTGGGTCACACACAAAGAACAAGTGGATGGAGATTGGGTTCATATGATGAACCAATTTGATTAGGTTCATATGATGTACCAAAGATTGGATTCAAATTAGACTTATTGAGTTAGACTCAATTAGATTCAATTGTTGAATGAGTCTAATTTAAATTTGATTCATTGAGTCAATTTATATTAATGAATTGAGATTCATTAAATTGAAATTGACTTGAATCAAAGGTTGGATTTAACTCAACAAGGAAGAAATTGGTCAATTTTGACTTGACCAAATGGAAGTTGAAACATCAAGTTTGACTTGATGTATTGCCACATCATAATGATGATTCATCCTTGCCACATCACCTCCACCTCATGAGGCATGCCACCTCATGGGGGTTACACTCTTCCCTTGGTTTTAATGTGGCCGACCACATTAATGGGGGGGTTACATTGTGTGGCCGGCCACACTAATGCAATGGAGGGGTTTTGATTTTGTGGTATTATGTGTGCATTGATGCTATCATCTTCTTCCTTGTCTTTCTTCCTCCTTGCTCTTGCTGTTGCCGTGAGTTTCAAGGGAAAGGTGAAGGTGGTTGAGTGAGTTCCAAGAGCAAAGGAAGAGTGAAGGTCACAAAGGAGGGATACTACTTCTTGAGTGTAAGACATTCCTTTTGCATCCTTTCTTTTCTTCCTTTTAAATCCTACTCGAGAGCCCTAGAAAGTGCTAGCACACTTGGGGCTCTCTTCTCCATCCTTGAGTGCTAGAGAGTACTCCTTGTTCGTGTGGATATCACTAGAGAAGTATCTACCTTGATACTTTGGAGATCGGACACGTACCTTGGATGAGCGGGAATTTTGCGAGGGCACGTTTCAAAGGTAAAAGTTCTCAAGACATAGATCTAGGAGTAGATCTAAAATTTTGAAACTCGTACTCGTAAGTTCATTCGGTTTTTCCTTGCACGGATCTACGGCTTTAGGTGATTCGGGGTTTCCGCGATGCGAAAAGCGGTTTTCGCGGCCCGAAAAACCCAACAATTGGACACAGCACTTGAAGGGACGGTAGTTAAAACAAAGCGGTGAAAGCATATCGTCCCTTGGATCGCTCCTTGGGGTGAGAAGGGGGTATAGGAGCCCCGGACGATCGTTAGCTCAAGGAAGGAGGAACAGAAGCTGTGGAAGTCCCAGGCTGGCCTTATGCTCGGGAGGATGTCTGCTCCTGGGCTGAGGTAGGGACGGGAGAGGAGGTCGCAGCCTCCGAAAAAACTGGAGTGATTTCCCATGCGGGAGTTTTGGCCTTGGTAGACACCCACAACAGAGGCAGCCTCTAGGGGGAAGACTGGATTGAGGGAGTGACTCATCGCCTCTTGCGTTGAAGGCACAAGAGTCGCTCTGAGATCGGAAGAGAGACTTTCTCAGTAGCAGTTGCCTCAGCAGGAAGCTCCACCGAAAGGAGAGATTCATCCTTGGGAGCCTCATGCTCCCCCGACTGCTTAGAGGAGGCCCTTGCGGAGACGCTAGCCTAGGAAACATCCTGGCCAGATATAATTTCTCTTCCTCACTTCCTTAGGATGTCGCTGGGCATTGCGGAAGAGTCGAGGGCAAAAGCTTGAACATGATGACTTCTGCATGTAAAGGAAAATACCTCAGTTAGTGGAGACATGAAAGGAGAGTCATTTGATCTTACCAAAAGGGGTAGTCAGAGGTGTTCGGATGGGGCTTAGCCCGAAGGTGTACAACACGTTTTCCCGTAGTAAGGAAGAGAGTCACAGTTGCACCCCATCCAATTCCCCAAAAGTTGTGAAACAATCTGGCCGGTGTTGATGGTCACTTAACTCAAAAGGAGAGAGAAGATTGGGACGTCATTCAACAGGCCAAGTCACAGACTCAGACAACTGTACATAAAAGAAACGAGACTTCCAGCCTTTATTGGAAGAAGGTATACCTTCGAAAAACTTATACTCGGTCCTAAATTTCACCATAAAAACACCCGGCTCTGATCGCTTGAGAGAATAGAAATGATGAAAAAATTGAGGAGTTAAAGGAATCTCGTACAGACGACACAAAATTATCATTCCATGTATGGCACGGAAGGCATTAGGGGCGAATTAAGATAAAGGGATACCAACATATAGATTCAACAATGAAAAGAAGGAAGGGATAGAGAAGCGCAGACCGCCAAAATGCTGGTCCTTGAAGAAAGTCACGAAGCCGGGGGGAGGAGGACAAGGATGGTCGTCAGGCCCAGGAAGACGAAGCTTATATGCTTCGAAAAGCTACAGGCTAGAATGTGCCGACTTAAGGTCACTCTTATCAAAATCAGAACGGAAGTATGCGTACCAGGGGATTACCATTTCTCCGGCCATTATCGAATTGAAAAACTCAGGAGCAGGAGATGAGGGAGAAGAAACACTTACAAAGGAGATGTCCGAGGGACAAGCAAGAACAAGTGGAGAAAGAAAGGTCGAAGGAAGAGGAAGCGCCGATGAATAGCCGCTTGAGGCCTTTAGGGTTTTTAAACCAAAATCCTTAAGAGACATAGGGATTCGATCCAGTCAATCGACATAGCGTGACACACGGTAGCCGTCAGATCAAGGGAAGAGAAGCGCCATCGGGTCGTGTGTAGAAATCGTGTGTTAGGCGTCGTATCGGAGGGAGTAAGTGGGGCACATGGTGATTTTCTATGAAATGTCATTTATAATGGAAATGACAGGAAATAATAGTGATGATATGGGAGCATTGGCACCATGCCTCAAGGAGACCGTGCCTCGAGGACTAAAAATTCTATGTGGCTACCTTTGGAAAAGGAATAGAAGGCGATGGGAGTCATTGATCATAATTTGGCACCTTACCCCAACCTCGGAATCAGAAAAAGATTCAAATTTGGTCAAGACCTAATTGTGAGGTCGTGAGGTAGGAGTCATGATCGCAGATTACTTCAAGGGCCACAGAGGTTAGGTCCACAGGCTCATTTCCCTTTATCATCAAAGGCCTCTCGGTCGGTGTCCCAGACTTTCGCTCCAGTGCGAGTTTAAGTAAGCATGCTCTCGCAACCGATGACCTCTCGATCGACGTCCCATACTCTCACCCCCAGCACGAGTTATAAGCGAGCATGCTCTCGTGACCAACGATCTCTCGATCGGCGTCCCAGACTCTCGCCCCAGCGCGAATTATAAGCGAACATGCTCTCGCTACCAACGACCTCTCGGTCAACATCCCAGACTCTCGCCCCAGCGCGATTTATAAGCGAGCATGCTCTCACTACCAACGACCTCTCGGTCGGCGTCTCAGACTCTCGCCCCAGCACGAGTTATAAGAAAGTATGCTCTCACGACCAACGACCTCTCGGTCGACATCCCAGACTCTCACCCCAATGTGAGTTATAAGCGAGCATGCTCTAGCAACCAATGACCTCTCGGTTGGCTTTCCAGACTCTCACCCCGATGCGAGTTATAAGTGAGCATGCTCTCACGACCAATGACCTCTCTGTCGGCTTTCCAGACTCTCGCCCCAGCATGAGTTATAAGCGAGCATGCTCTCACAACCAATGACCGCTCGGTCGGGCTACTAACCTCCACCTTAGCGCAAGGTATGAGCCAGCACTGCTCTTGCAAACACTTGTCAACAACATGAGTGTTGGATCGTCTTCATCTGCTCCAACATCGTCGGGCCAATGACAATACTATGACCAGCCACCTTCACTGGGATGATAGCAGCATGGTGACAAGGATATCGGTTTCAGTCTTGGCAAAGATAATCATCTACACGTCAGTCCCTTGTACGCAGGTGGAGTCACAAGCGTGCTAGGGTCTAGTCAGTCGAACTTGAGCCTCCTTCGACTAGACTTGGAGGGGAGGCTTGTGATACGGTGCATAAAGGTGGGGTCGATAAGGTCAGGCAGTCAAAAGTCAAGGGGATATGGCAGTCAAGGGCAGTCAATAGTCAAGGGGACGTGGCAGTCAACAGTCAGGAGAAAGAGAGAGTTAGACCACCTCACGTCATCAGCCGTATAATTCTTGGTCGGGCACAGGCAGGACAAGTCCCCCAGATCTGAGACATAAGATAGAGCTCGTACTCTTCCTGACCTCTCCCCGACTTATCGGACTTCCCCGGCTCAGGCCGTGTAAACAAGCCTGGTACTTTCACTAAGACAACTCTCAGCTGGCCCTTCAACGATCAAGACGTGAAGGATGGGTCCCTCACCACAGTCTCAGATATAGATAAAGCCCGGGTGGGTCGCCACGGTTCATCCTCCTCATCAAGACTCAAGCCGGGTGGTACATCTGAACGGTCATCCCGAGCTTTCTGTAGATAACCCCGGGTGGGACGGAAAGCACTAAGTGACAACAATATTAGGGAATCGTAACCTCCTATCAGAGAATAACTGTCATATGTCAGGAAATATTCCAGTGGTATGCTATCACCTATGAATGGAACCTTCCTTCCGCCAATAGGAGGCCACCGTACATCCTCTCTCATCCGACAAGCTCTGAACGTACGCAGCGGCATATAAAAAGGGAGGTATTCTCCCTTGAGTAGGTATGCACACATTCGCACTCGTCTTCTACAATTATTTTTTCTTCGTACACTGTTCTTCTGAGGAAAAAGTACTTGACTTGAGCATCGGAGGGCCTGCGTCCGGGATTTTTTTCTTGGTTTCTGGTCTCTAATGCTTCGTGTGCTTGTCTGAATGTGCACAAAGCCTAAGCACTGTCGGTTTCACCACTACTGTCCCTGAGTTCCACGCGGGGGTTCATTTTTCTGGTGCACACACGCTAGGTGTGTCAAAGACGCATCTCCGTCAACGCCAGCACCATCTCAGTCGACCTTCGTCTGACTCAGATTCCGGACAGGATCATCACCTATTACTCATTTCATTCTATTTAGTGGGCACTAAGTATTAAGTGTCCAAACCAATTAATCTTGTAAGTAATCGATTTAATTTTATAAAAGTTTTTCATCGACCACTAGATCAATGGGGGAAGTACACATAAAGATCCATCCTGACAATAATATTCTCGGATCTTCTATCCACTTAAGAAAAATCCCTCCACAATGCATCATAATTGAGTCGCGACATATGGTTGAATTAAGTTAATTTGAATTACAAGTTCGATCTCTAAGTATGACGTATTTGCAGAAATTTTTCCTCCAAATGGGGGGCGCAACCAAAGGATGATGGGCTTCTAGCTAACCGCCGCGTGCGCTTCTCGATTTACCCTTGTCGTCGGTGGAAAACTTCTGTGAGGTTAGACCAATCACCCCTAGGGATAGTCAATAAAATTAACTGGGATTATCATTATGATCAGGTTGCGGATGTAATTGATTATGATGATATTATAGAGTTTGATAGTCACATGCGCCAATAATAATAATAAAAAATTTGACACATGGAGGCCTTCCTGAGAGATTAACATTTTAAGTATTTTGGGAAATACTTGATTCATGTGAGTCGTGACACTAGGAAAAAAATTATATTAAGGTTCTAAACCTACAAGAACATCTATATATTAATAAATATGTTGAAATCGAAAGTCGAATTACAACTAAGTTGTTAGCGATAATTTTGACTAATTACATATAGTAATGGATAGAGGCATCTCCTTATCTAATAAAAGGTCACTCACTCACTCCAAGCGCGTCTCACCTTAAACCCCACAATGAGATGAAAAAAGTAAATCATGGTGATCGAGCGGACTCTTTGTGTGTATGGGATTTTATTTTCTAAGGAATTATTCTCCTAGGGATTTGATTTTTGTTCTCATGTGATAATCTATCGTTTAAGTACTAACTCGATTATGTCCGTGGGAACGATAAAGGCATCTGATTGATGAGGTTAATAACTAATTTATCTTATTCTTCACAAATCAAAGGAAGATGGGAATGAAGTATTATCAACCTAACCAGGTAAATGATGAACACAGTGTTGGTGTCCCAAGTGGAGTGAGCCACGATTTAAATATGAAAGTCAACTAGGTTAAGTTAGGCCTTACAGATTTAATGTCTTATGTTTAAGTGTATAGGGACTTAAAAGCATAAGAAGTCGAGCAGAAGAAGCAACAAGCGAGAAGGATGACACGGGAATAGAGTCGATGAACTCAGTGCATCCAAGGGAAGAGAGTATATTGTGGAGCGAGAAGGACACGGTCCGAGGGACGAGAAGTTGGGAAGAAGTTTGCTCGAGGAAAAATGTCAAAGTTAGGTTTGGATGAACTTAACTCCAGACAATCAGACAATCACCCAGGCAAGTGGAAGTCAAAAAATGGTTGACACAGAGGTTGACCATTCCAGATTCCTAGAACAATTACAAGCACCTGGAACGATTCTAGGTGCTTGGACTCCATGCGCCTAAATCCATCAGGTACCTAGATTGGGTGGCCATATTACCGAGAGTCATTGTCGAGACGCTATCCACGTCAGCATAATCTAGGCACATAGATCGCTTCTAGACGCCCGCGATGCCCAGAGCTATTGAATAGACCGTCGCCAAGTGGATCGAGATCGAATGAGTCTAGGCAACTGCATTGCTTCTAGGTGCTTAAGTTGCTACGTCAGCAAACGGTCATTTCAAACACAATAACTATAAACAAGCCCGGATGCTTGAGGTTTAGAAATAACATACTATGTAATTTTCATTTTCAAATCTGTTTTACGATTGTTGCTCTTAAACACTGCAAGGTACTACTCTGTCTCTAACCATTATCGAAGGAGCTTGATAGTACACTTCATATTATTTTAAATTAATAATCATATAAATTGTAAATCAAGTAAATCTGTAGTCGTCTTATTTTATTTTATGCATTACTTTTATTATTAATTAATGTGTTCTTAGGCCAGAGAAATTGTAATTTTTTATTTACAGATTATTCATCCTCACTAATCGGACGAATCCAATCCTACCCACAGAACAAAGGAAGAAAGAGACAGATTGATTGGAGCTGATTTAAAAGGAAGAGAGATATATGATATATGATTAATAATAAAAATGTGCCTAGGTTAGCACGTAGATTGTTTAAATAATATATAAAATATTATAATAAGAAATATGATATATGATTAATAAAATCAATTTTTTGATTATTATCTGGCCTTGATCTAATAATGCAGCAATCCGATCGATGGATCGATCGATCTCTCTCATGAGACTAATTTCTTATCGAGAGAGAGTGAGAGTGGGTTGGTGGTTTCATTTCTGATCTTCTTGACAGCCCTGCTAGCAAGCGACTTGTGCTGGAACCCATACGTCTTCAATATCTGGTTGTCGCCAAAGTTGAAGGCCCGGTCCATCTGCTTGAGGCACCGCTCCACCGAATATTCCGCAAACTTACCGCACGGCTTGCACCCCACGAAATGGGTCACAAGGGGCCATCGTTGATCCCCAAACCCTGGGTGGAAGATTGCCATCATCTCCTCGTATCGATCGACGACGATATCATAGAATCCATGGAGGTAGTAGGCGCTCTCCAGATAGACCTTGTCCCCCCATCGGTCGCGCCGGGTGGCGAGGAGGTACACCATGGCCGACTGGTCGTCGGCCTCGAACACAGGGCGCTCCGCCAGATAGGCGGTGAGGACCTTTCCGGCCTCGATGCGGATCTCGCCTTTAGGCCCCATGGGGGCCCAGACGTCGAGGAGGTCGAGCGACCACTGGCAATTGCGGAGAAGGAAGATGCCGGTGTTGAGCCCGATCCAGTTGTGTTCTTCGTACACCATCTCATCCCACCCGTGCATGACCAGGTTGTGGGCGGCGTAGCGGTCCCATGGGATCTCGAAGGTCATGTCGGTGAACATGGCGTCGCTGTCCATCCACCACAAGAACTCCACCTCCGGGTGGGCGAGGAGGAGAGTGCGGAGCAGGGGGAGCTTGGCCCAGAAGCCGGTCATTTGAGCGTCGAGGAGGGCCGTGTTGTAGAAGATATCGATGCCGTGGAGGCGGCAGTAGTCGATCTTGTTCTTGAAAGCCTTGAGGAGGAAGTGGTCACCGACCGGGTTCTCGCAGGGGTTGGGGGAGGAGCCGGTGACGAGCAACACCCGGGGCTTGCTGGGGGCGAGGAAGCTCGGCCTATCCGGGTGGCGGCTTAGCCACTCGGCGCGCTGCCGGTCCCAATCGGAGATCTTGGGCCCCAGCGAGTAGGGTTCCGGGGGGTCGAGCGGGGCCTCCTCGTCGCCTTCGCTGGAAGAGCTACCGGTCGCTGCCAAGGCACGGCGGAGGCGGATCTGGGGGAAGCGGTTCTCGGCGCCGGCGATGGCCCCGCAGAGGAAGAAGACGAGGGTGAGGACGAGGCGCAACATCCTCTCTCTTTCTTTCTCTCCTTGCAGCTTCTCAATTGCAAGCTCCAAATGTCGATAGATGGACATGAACTCAACGCAGCTGCAGATAGAATAAGTAGAAAGTCAAAGCTGCGCGCGAGAAAATGGAAGAGAGTGGCCGGCCACTAAACTTAAATTTAAAATTACTATTTTTGGTCAAATCAGTCTTAAATCGAATTTTTTTTAATAAACTAAATTAATTAACTTTTTTTATTAATTCAATTATAATTGAATCAGTTTTTTTATCGATCCAATTGTGTAGTTATTATTTAATTGAAATATATAATTTCAATTAAATATAATTGAAATTTAACATCAAGTGAATGAAAGAAAGTGCCTTTGACTCTCATCATCGAAGAGGGCATTATTGTCCGATCTGATCCGGACCGGGCCGTGTCTGACCAGGTCAGATATGGGCCAGCCCGATTGCCTATTCCTTTCTTCCCACGTTTTCTCCGTAATCGTGGGCGCCAAGGAAGAGGACTACGATATAAGACAGAACACGCGGATCGACTGCATAGCCCCCGCCAAACTCCATTGATCGGTGGTGCTCGAGAAGGAGGAGATGGTGTCCCTGAAGCTGCAGAAGCGGCTAGCGGCGGCCATCCTCCACTGCGGCCGGCGCAAGCTGTGGCTCGACCCCGGAGAGGTCGACCACGTCGCCATGGCCAACTCCAGTAAGTAATCAGTATATTCCATCGCTTTCTGTCCTGTCTGAATCGACCGCAGTCAGCTTCCCATTCATGGCCAGAAGAAAACTTCCTCCTCCAGCGAGCCGGCCCCTCCTCCTCTGCCGGCGTCGTCTAAGACTCTGGGGATGATGCAATTGAGTCAGAAATGGAAACTCTCAAAACAATTTTGATTAGTGAACTAAATATATGTGAACAAATATTTGAGCAGTTAATTCTTGACGAAATTAAAACATCCATATTAATGATTAAATTTAGCACTTAATTCGAGTATAGAAATGTGTTTTTAATTTTTTTTTTTTCTTTTTTGTATGGATTTTGCAGGGAAAGAAATAAGGAACCTGATCAAGGATGGAATGGTTCTAAGGAGACCTACCAAGTTACACTCTCGGTTTCGCGCTAGACAAGCACTCGAAGCCAAGAGGAATGGACGGCATACCGGACATGGTTAGTATACACATTGGCACGAAAAAGAAACTAGCATTGAGGGCACTTCTCATGTAAATCACATAACTTGCTTGTCTTTTTATTTATTCATTTGTAAAGGGAAGCGTAGTGGTACTAAAGAAGCTCGGCTACCAACTAAGGTACTATGGATGAGGAGAATGAGAGTACTTCGTCGTTTGCTAAGAAAGTATCGAGAATTGAAGAAGATCGACAAGCATGTGTATCATGAAGCATACATGAAAGTGAAGGGAAATGTGTTTAGACATAAAAGAGGGCTCATGGAGAACATTCATAGACTCGAAGCCGATAAGAGAAGAGACAAAGCTTTGATCTATCAATTAGAAGCTATAAGAATCCAAAGCAAAGATAATTTTCAAAGAATGAAGGTGAGTCATAGAAGGGAGGAATGTGCACCTCAGCTACGGTTGCTTGCTTAATAATCTTTTTTTTTCCCCTTTGTTTTCAAGAATATGATTAGTGGTTTAGGCGTGTAAATATAAAAATATGTAGTCTTGTATAGGTCATACTGACCAATTCATAGTGTGTTACAACTCTTGTTTTAAAGATTTATTTATTTTCCAACTTTGATAAAAAAAAACATTTACAGTAAGTATTAAAAATAAAGTAGGATAATAAAATGAGGCCAATAAATTCTTCCAAATTCACCAAAATTATTAATAAGGAAAACAATTAACCTGGGAACAGACGTCAGCAAAAAAAAATTAACCTGAGAGAGAAATTTTACCCAACATATTTTTATCATGCACACTCATGAACGATTGACTACAAATCCGATGACCGAAAGCACGTTCAGATATCCCGATTCACTTTTAAGGATCGAGGCACCCGATATTTAAGGATCGAGGCACCCGATCGAAGGTCCAAATTTACGCTCAGTCACTCATGATGACAAAAGGCTAGAAACATACATGATATGGATGTACAAGGTGTGTGTATATATATATATATAGACGATCCAACTCCATATTTAGTAAAAAAACATGACATCTCTTGAAGTGGCATTCATGCATCACCAGAAATTTAATCGCCGCAAGTGCACCTTGAATGAGAATGAAACCCTCATTGCCCTTGGTACCTGATGCGATGATAAGTCTACCTTAGGAAATGTCTTCGTCACAATGAAAGTTAAAGTCAAGACAGTCAACGCCCCACTATCACTGGTTGGGTGGGTGAGTAGTTCGCCCGACCAAGATATGAAAGGTCCGACCCGACATCACTACTAGCTCAGCCACCAGCTAAGCTAAGACGCTCAAGACAGGAATGATCGCCAAGTGTTTGCAGAAACAGGCCAAGTGGCTACCCCGCTCGACCTTACATCGGTGCTCAGATCAGCGGAGTAAAGGCATGGCCGAGCGAACCACACGTGGACAACGCTACTATAGCTGAGCGGCTATCCCGCTCGGTCAAGATACACGTGCGGCAACCAGACAGTGGAAGTATCAGCCGAGCGACTGCCACTCGACAAGTAATTGACTCATCAGCCAGATAACAGACTCTGGGTGAGCGGTCATCCCACTCGGCCCACAACAGGCGACACTACAGGGGACTCTCAGACGAGTGGCCATTCCACTCAACCCACAACAGGAGACACTACAGGAGACTTTCAGCCGAGTGACCATGTCGTTCGACTGAGCAACAGATACTGCATGATATCCTTCAACATCCTTTTGGGAGTTAGTGTCGCCGACAGGCGGCATGGTCAGGCAGAAGATCGTACGGCGGAAGCTTCTACTATCACTTTAGAGATATGCTCGGCTCGTTAAGGTATTATGTCAGGGACACTTTACTGACATGTTTCTTCAGGGAAAGCTTGGGATATTGTGCCCACTTTAAGAAGCATGCACACATGCTACAGGAGCCCTATATAAAGGGGGTCTAGGCATTTGATACGGTGCATGATCGTGGGGTCGACGAGATGAGGTGGTCGCGAGTCAAGACCACAAGATGGTCAAAAGTCAAGTTTACGTAGGGGTCAGAAGTCAAGCGTATGTGGCAGTCGGAAGTCATGCCAACATGGAGGTCATAAGTTTGGCCTACGTGGGGGTCAAAAGACTGGCTTGCGCGAAGGTCAAAGATCCGACCTACGTGTAGTGCTAGGGACCCAGTTGCAAGATAGGCTAGGTTAGGCACGAATGGCGTCTTAAGAATGGACATAGCGTACAAGTCCGGATTGACCAACCAAGGATACAGGTCGGGGCTTCCAGTCTTGCGGCACAGAACATAGCGTACAAGTCGGGATTGGCCAACCAAGGATACAGGTCGGGGCTTCTAGCCTTGCGGCACAGAACATAGAGTACAGGTCAGGATTGGCCAACCAAGGATACAAGTCGGGGTTTCTAGCCTTGCGGCACGGGACATAGCGTACATGTCGGGATTGGTCAACCAAGGATACAGGTCGGGGCTTCTAGCCTTGCGGCACAGGACATAGCGTACAGGTCGGGATTAGCCGATCGGGATTAGCCAACCAAGGATATAGGTCGGGGCTTCTAGCCTTGCGGCACAGGACATATCGTACAGGTCGGGATTGGCCAACCAAGGATACAGGTCGGGGCTTCTAGCCTTGCGGCACAGGACATAGCGTACAGGTCGGGATTGGCCAACCAAGGATACAGGTCGGGGCTTCTAGCCTTGTGGCACAAAACATAGCGTACAGGTCGGGATTGGCCAACCAAGGATACAGGTCGGGGCTTCTAGCCTTGCGACACAGGACATAGCGTACAGGTCGGGATTGGCCAACCAAGGATACAGGTCGGGATTGGCTAACCAAGGATACAGGTCAGGGTGTCTAGCCTTACGGTATAGGATACATGGGCAAGCGTACAGGTCGGGATTGTGTCGACTGGCGGATACAAGTCGAGATCCAAGATAAGCGGAAGTCGATTGACGGATATAGATCGGGAGCCAGGATAAGCGGAAGCCGACTGACGGATACAGGTCGGGATCCAGGAGAAGTGGAAGCACACCGAGGCATATAGGTCGGGACCCAGGGCATGTGCAAATCCAGATGCATAAAGCAGTAGAGGATAGATACAGGTCTACGCTCACAGGTCGGGACCAGCAAATACAAAGAGCCAGTACAGGGATAACGAGAAGAGGAGGTTGGGCGCTATACGACAAGCAGTCTAAAGAATCGTAACCAACTGTCAGAGAATAATCACTGCCTGTTAGAGAATATGTCAATGGTCGGGTACTCACAGCACTTTGGTTCCCTCCTGGACTTATAAGAAGACGCCACGTGTCATCCACCGCCAGACAAAGTCTGACATCTGACATTCCCTGACACCCGTCAGACTCCAGAAGCATCCGTTGCGGTATAAAAAGGGATGTTTTATCCCTTACGCAGGTATGCTCACTCGTCATTTCTTACTCGTCTTTACTTTTCGTCCTTTCTCTGTGTTTCTGGGGAAAAAGAACCTGACTTGAGCGTCGGAGGGTCTAACCCAGGGACTTTTTCCCTGGTTTCTGGTCTGTAACGACCTGTTGGCTTGTCTGAGTGTGAGCAGCATCTTGCTTCACCATCCCCGTCATCTACCCTCGTCATCCGTTCATGTCAGTGCTCCCAGCGGGTGTCAGATCGACTAGGCCTCACAATGACTTTCCATCAACCTCGACTCCAGGATCACCTGCCTCTGTCTGACTCAGCTTCCGGACGGGATCAACATCGGCGGAGGTATGCTTTTTCTCGCGATCTCTACAGTTACGCTACAGCTCCTTTTGCTTCTTGCTTCGCCGGATACTGACTTGAGCGTCAGAGGGTCATCGTCGAGGACTCCTTCCCTGGCTCGGCACTGACGTTGCTTGTGTTGCAGGCGGGAGCAAAGCCCCTCAGAGGTCAGCAGGAGCGTCACGTCCCCAACATCCACCTCCTCGATTTTCGAACAGAATCATATTTGGCGCCATCCGTGGGAACGTCACCTGAATCCGAGCCGAGGAAATGGAAGACGCTGGACGGCTAACCACTGTGACGCTCACACAAGAGTTGGAGATGCTCGTGCAAGCACGGAGCAGCAAAGATGATGGAGCAACAACAACAAGCGATAGTCGATCGGCCAGCACCGCAACCGATAACCTCGACGGTCGATCGGCGAGCAGGGCAAGAAGACCGAGCGGAGCAACTCTCAGTATGGGGACAGAACAGTAAGTCGACCGGCACCCAAGGGGAACCGTCGCCCGCGTCAATCCCCTTCAATCGGGCTCTGTTCCAAACCCCCTCGGAGATAGCTCAAGCGCATCAGGAGCAGGGGTCATCTTCTTGTTGGGACTGAAATGTAGCTAGAGGGGGGTGAATAGCTCGTCGCGTGCTCGTGGTCGGCGTTGCTTGTTTCTTCAAAGATGTGCAGTGGAAATATAAAAGAAACAACACACACAACGCTAACAAGTAGATTTACTTGGTATCCACCTCCAAAGGAGGTGACTAGTCCAAGGATCCACACACTCACACACCTCCACTAATAAACACTCCTTTTCGGTAACTACCGAAGACGGAGAAGCCCTACAAGTTCACACTACAAGAAGAAAGGGAAAGGATACACAAATACAAGCAAAAGCTTACAATGAGTATAGAAAACTCTAACACTAGCTTTCTTCCTCAACTGTAGATCCGCCTCTTGACTTGGAAGACCTCCAAGAACCTTCAAGAACTGGCGATCTGAACTTTGTGGAGAAGCTCTGGGAGCACAGTGAAGATATGAGATGAATCGGGTGAGTTCTACCGAAGGAATCGAACGCCTGCAGCTAAATACGACGCCAACAGTCGGATCCCGATTGATTGGATTGCTCCCAATCGATCGGGGAGGCTTTGGATCGATAAAATGATCGATCCAGAGCGCCTCTGTGCTCTCTGGAATAGCCTGGATCGATCGACTGATCGATCCAGCCTTTATCGCGTAAAAACGCGCCACCCCAATCGATCCACCGATCGATTGGGGTCTCTGGATCGATCGACTGATCGATCCAGAAACGTTCTGTGCGCTCTGTGACTTGCCCACTCGAGGCTTGTCGCGGGGACCTTCCCAATCGATCGGCCGATCAATTGGGCATCAGCCAATCGATCGGTTGATCGATCTAGACATTGGTTTTTACCCAAAACCAAGTCCCAAGCCCCCAAACCAACATCCGGTCAATCCATGACATGTTGGTTCATCATGCCTAGCATCCGGTCACCCTTGACCTGCTAGGACTCCCTCACCAAGTGTTCGGTCAATCCCTTTGACCCACTTGGACTTTTCCTCATCATGCCAAGTATCCGGTCACTCCCTTTAACCTACTTGGACTTTCACCAGATGTCTGGTCAACCTTTACCCATCTGGATTTCCCCGTGCTTGGCTTCACTCACCAGGACTTCCCTTCTGCCTAGTTTCACTCACTAGGTCTTCCCTTCTACCTAGTTTCACTCACTAGGACTTCTCTTCTGCCTGGCTTCACTTACCAGGTCTTTCACCTAGCTTCACTAACTAGAATTTTCTTCTGTCTGGCTTCACTCACCAGGACTTTCACCTATCTTCACTCACTAGGTCTTTCATCTGGCTTCACTCCCCAGGTCTTTCACTTCTGCCTAGTTTTACTCACTAGGTCTTTCACCTGGCTTTACTCACCAGAATTTCCTTCTGCCTAACATCCCAGTTAGGACTTCCCAGTCAAGTATCTGGTCAACCTTGACCTACTTGGCTCTTCTTCAACCAACCTGATCAGACCCTGATCAGAGGGGAATTGCACCAAGCAATCTCCCCAAATGAACAACTGCACCTGCACTTGTCCATATCATCGAAGTCTTGTATTGTCAAACATTGAAACTCAAACCAAGACTCAAGCTTGGTCAACCAAGTCAACCTTGACCTGAAGGATATTGCACCAACAATCTCCCCTTTTTGATGTTTGACAATACCTCATTTAAGTTAGGCTAATTCTCATAGCCTCAACTTCCTTCATGCCACTAGGTAATGAAAGCGTAAGTTAAACCCTACATTCTCCCACTAAGAAGGCAAACTCCCCCTTAGATAATGAAGGCCTAACTTAAACCCTACATTCTCCCCCTATTGGCACACATCAACAAATTCACTTCTTGAAAACTCTCCCCTTTGAGACTCTCCCCCTGAAGAGTTGTTCATCGTTGTTCACAACTTCACTCGTTGTGATCAACACGATAATGAAGGTCTCATACCCTTCATTATCATCAACCCTACATTCTCCCCCAATGTAGACAAATGCTCAACCTTGAGCATTTACAACTTAAACAATGAAGATATCCAACCTCCATTGTAATCTAATGCTCAAGCTTGAGCATTTTTACTAAAGAAGGTTAACCATCTTCCAAGGTGTATGAAAAATAATTTTCATGTCTTTAAAGAGTACCTCCCCCTAAAGACATGGTCGTACCTTCAGTCATTGCACCAACAATGACTCGGAATCCCTAAACCTTTAGAAAACCCAAATTTAGAAGTTTTGATGTTCAAAAGTTCAAAATTTGAATCAAACCTCAACCTAAACTTCAATTTAGTCTTCTTCAACCAATCCATCCTTGTTTTCATCATGAAAACACTCTTTTTATGTATACAAATGTATTTTGAGGGGTTAGGAATGGTTACCTAGACTAAAATAGGTTCAAAATGCTGAAAATAAGCTTTTCCAGCTAAATTCAACATCTTCGATCGATTGGAGTTGGGTTCCAATCGATTGAACCAGCTTGAATCGATCCACTGATCGATTCAGGAGGGCTGGATCGATCGGTGGATCGATCCAGAAGGCTTCTGTTCGTGAGAAGCCTGCTCTCAATCGATCGCCCGATCGATTGAGACCCTTCAATCGATCGGGTGATCGATTGAAGGCCTGATAGTTCTGAAATTCACTTTCAGTGAATTTCAGAAACCCTTAGAAAAATCTACAAAATTTCAAAAATCGTAAAAATTTGTGTAGACATTATTTAGGGTATAATTTATCATGGAAAAATAGTTTTCTAAGAAAATACATCATATTTTCAAAGATTGACACGAACTTGAAAACTTGCAAAAACTTTAGTATTTTCTTCAAGTTTGTGTCTAACTATTCAATGGTGACTACTATCAAAAGATAGCCTTCACCATGGTTTTCCAAAAGCATTTTAAAAACGTTTTCAAAACCAATATCCAACCATGTTCCTTGGGCTCAATGCACATGACTTGTACATTAGTTTTCCCAATGATTGGAAAACACATAACTATGTATTTAGATGAGCCTATAACTCAAAAGAATACACTAAATCAACATCTTGAGTTTTGTTCATCATCCTAACATCTCACTTGTATCTAATGTGCACTAAAACACATACAAGTCACCTTATAGGTCTTTGTGAGATGTCGAATTTGGTTTTGCCCTAATCTAAGGATCATGCATATCTATCTAGGCATTTTGTGGATATTGAATATCCACCTAGGATGTCACTTGTTGAATACCACTTGTTGGTAAATGTCATTTGTCCTTAAATTTCAAAAAAAAATAAACATAATGTATGATAATGTTATGGCATACATCAAAAAGAACTAATTTTCAAAAGAAAATTTCTTATAACTACATGATGTATGTATGACATGACATGGTATTTTTTTTATATATTTTTCATAATAAAATGAGAATGTAAAAATAATCATGATGTCATGGTATATAATGGGCAAACAATCATGGCAATGTTTAGCATAAATAAAATATACCTAGATTATCTATCTAATTATCCTTGATCTTAGCTAACTTAAAATCTAACCTAGATTTGTCCAAAGTGCTTCAAGAAAGTGCCAAAACCTAAATTGGCATTTCTAACTCTCTTGATTAATTTATGCCAATTGAAATTAAGCCTATTCCTCAAGTGTTGGCATATTTCATTTTTCCACAAGAGCAGCACTTTAAATTAAGGCTTAGATTTGCCTTAAATTACTAAGAAAATACCAAAGTCTCAACTTGGTATTTCTTATGCTTTCCCAAATTGTGCCAATTAAGATTAAAATCAATATCTCCGGAATTAGGCACATTTTACTCTTCCAAAGAGTAAATGATAAATCTATTTCATTTTCAAAGGTTAATAATAACCTTGAAAATGCTCTTTGAGTGTCAATTTCTTCAAAGTTGGGTTAACTACCCTTCTTCTCAGAGTTGACACTCTCTAACCCATCTATGGGGTAGAGAAAATGCTCCTAGGAACCCAAAACTTATTGGTGCTCCTTGGATGCTCTAGGTATTCACTAGGGATAACTTCCCTAGATACCTTCCTAGTGACCTTGTTTGGCTTCTTAGAAGCCTTGGTCACCTTTTCTAGGTCAACTCTAGGGATTACTTCCCTTGTGACTTTCTTAGACTTCTTAGAAGTCTTAGTCACATTTGTTGCAAAAATACTCTTAGGGATGACCTCCCTAGTATTTTTGGTTTGCCCACTAGGCCTAGAGTTGGTTCCATAGTTATACGGAACACTATGGTAAGAAACTACATCCTTCTTGGTTTTAGGTTTGTATCCCAAACCCTTATGACCATTGGATGACTTTGATACTTTTAGACCTAGGATTTGACTCTTGGACCCTTGTGTCATATTTGTGATTTTTCTAAGAGTTCTCTCTAATTTGTCAAGTCTTGACCTCAAGACTTGATTTTCCTTGCATAATTCTTCAACCTTAGGTTTTTCACTAAAACCTTGATTTTTCTTTTTCTTAGGCAAATACCTAGAATCCTTAGGGTTCTTGCTTAAATTCCTATCTACCTTTCTAAACCTAAGTTGAGAGGTTTTAGCATGATAAGCTACATGATTTTCCTTAACTTTGTTATGCCTCATATTTTCATGGTAAATAGCATTGAAATGATATAAGTTAGAACTAGCATGCTTTTTACCATAATTCAAAGGGGTAGGCTCAATAAAAGTTACCTTTCTTTTTACCTTGGAGGCTCCCCCTTTAATTGAGCTTCCTCCTTGAGTCTAGACCATCTTCTTCCCCTTAGGGCATTGACTTCGGTAATGCCCTCTTTGTTGGCACAAGAAGCACGCAATGTGCTCCTTGCTCTTCTTTGTTGTAGGGATGGTCTCCGTGGGCTTCTCCTTGCCCTTGGTTGCCACTTGGCCCTTCTTCTTGGCCAAGTTGAGACACTTGCTCTTGTAGTGCCCATTCTCCCTACACTCAAAACATATAATATGATTTTTATTATTAATTGAGATATTTTTACCTTCACATGTAGGGATGACACTTGGTCCTCCATGTGATGTGGATGTAGAGGCTTCCTCTTGATCTGATAGTGATGCTCCTCCATTAGATTTGACTTGACTTGTGGAGGTGGAAGCTACTTCATCCTCTTCTTCTCTTGATCCGGATGTGGAGACTTCTCCTTCTTCTTGATCCGGTGTCACCGAAGATCGCTCCCCCTCAATCCTAGAGGTGGAGGCTTGATCTTCTTCTTCATCCTCTTGTACATGAAACAAGGAATATGCTCCTTCCTTGCTCTTTTGGTTGCATTCCTTTGAGGATGAAGCTTCTTGAACTTCTTCTTCGGAAGTTGAGCATCTCTCAACTCCGGAATTCTCCTCCTCTTGGTCTTCCTCCAATGAGTCGCCCTCTTTATATTCCTCTTGATTCGGTACAGTGGAGGGTTCTTCATGGAGCTTAGCCAACTTGCTCCAAAACTCTTTGGCATCTTCATATTGTCCAATTTTGCATAGAATTGTGTTAGGCAAAAAATTAACCAATAATTTGGTTACCTTGTCATTTGCTTCGCACCTTTGGACTTGCTCCGGGCTCCATTTGTTCCTCTTGAGAACTTTGCCCTTTGAATTCGTTGGAGCTTCGAAGCCTTCCATAAGAGCAAACCATTTCTCTATCTCCACCATTAAGAAGTTTTCGATCCTTGATTTCCAAAGATCGAAGCTTGTAGATATGTACGGTGGAGCCACCCTTGTGTCAAAACCAAGTCCATCTTGGAATTGCATCTTGAAGTTGAGCTTCTTGAATTCTTTGACTTTGATAATTTTGCTCCAACTTCTTCACCCTCTAGCTCTTCTTGTTATGTTTGCCCCTTCCGGCGATGATTACGGTGAAGAGCGACCTCGCTCTGATACCACTTGTTGGGACCGAAATGTAGCTAGAGGGGGAGTGAATAGCTCGTCGCGTGCTCGTTGTCGGTTTGCTTGTTTCTTCAAAGATGTGCAGTGGAAATATACAAGAAACAACACACACAACGCTAACAAGTAGATTTACTTGGTATCCACCTCCAAAGGAGGTGACTAGTCCAAGGATCCACACACTCACACACACCTCCACTAATAAACACTCCTTTTCGATAACTACCGAAGGCGGAGAAGCCCTACAAGTTCACACTACAAGAAGAAAGGGAAAGGATACACAAATACAAGCAAAAGCTTACAATGAGTATAGAAAACCCTAACCCTAACTTTCTTCCTCAGCTGTAGATCCGCCTCTTGACTTGGAAGACCTCCAAGAACCTTCAAGAACTGGTGATCTGAACTTTGTGGAGAAGCTCTGGGAGCACAGTGAAGATCTGAGATGAATCGGGTGAGTTCTACCGAAAGAATCGAACGCCTGCAGCTAAATACGATGCCAACGGTCGGATCTCGATTGATTGGATTGCTCCCAATCGATCGGGGAGGCTTTGGATCGATCGGTTGATCGATCCAGAGCGCCTCTGTGCTCTCTGGAATAGCCTGGATCGATCGACTGATCGATCCAGCCTTTATCGCATAAAAACGCGCCACCCCAATTGATCCACTGATCGATTGGGGTCTCTGGATCGATCGACTGATCGATTGGGGTCTCTGGATCGATCGACTGATCGATCCAGAGACGTTCTGTGCGCTATGTGACTTGCCCACTCGAGGCTTGTCGCGGGGACCTTCCCAATCGATCGGGACCGATCGATTGGGCATCAGCCATTCGATCGACTGATCGATCCAGACATTGGTTTTTGCCCAAAACCAAATCCCAAGCCCCCAAACCAACATCCGGTCAATCCATGACCTGTTGGTTCATCATGCCTAGCATCCGGTCACCCTTGACCTGCTAGGACTCCCTCACCAAGTGTCCGGTCAATCCCTTTGACCCACTTGGACATTTCCTCATCATGCCAAGTATCCGGTCACTCCCTTTGACCTACTTGGACTTTCACCAGATGTCTTGTCAACCTTGACCCATCTGGATTTCCCCATGCCTGACTTCACTCACCAGGACTTCCCTTCTGCCTAGTTTTACTCACTAGGTCTTCCCTTCTGCCTAGTTTCACTCACTAGTGTAGGACCGTTAGATTCGATAGAGGGGGGTGAATATCGATTCGAAAAAACAAGAGTTTAAACGCAGCGAAAAAGTAAACGAACACAGTTGTTTTTTACTTCGTTCGGAGCCTGTGACGACTCCTACTCGAAGGCCCGTGGTCCTTGACCACTTTCGTTGGGCAATCACTATCAATTCGAATATTACAGAGTTAAGTACAAGAATTGACAGATAAAGAAAATACCGACAATAGAATTGAAACAAAACCAGCACTGAGTCGGAGAGCTTTTCGTAGCGTCGCAAGAGCACAGAGCAGCAGATCTTGGATTCTTAGTTGATATCAAGCTCCACCCTTGCCCCTTCTTTTATATGAAGCTCAGGGAGCCCCGGATCCCTTCCAGGCGCCCTGGTGAGACGTGGCAGGTCCAACCAGTGAGCTCCACATGGCGACGCGCAATCAGGATAAAGTTTGCCTCCTGGGCGCCCGGATCCCTTCCGGGCGCCTGGATTCCTTCCGGGCGCCCGGACCCTGTTTTCCCGCAGAATCCGTCCTGCAAGACAAACGTTAGTCCGGAGGCAAATATATATCCTGTAAAACAGATTGTTAGCACAATTAAAGTTCAACAAAGTAATAACAAAGAGTATGACTTAGATTCCGTCTTTCCGAGACCGGAATCTAGTCACGATCTCGACTTAGATATCCGAAATGGATCTAAGTCGGATCGACGCCTAATGTTCCCTTCCCGGGAACGCGTCCTCGCAGTCACTCCCCTCCAGTGACTTACCTTACTTACCTGCCAGACGTCCGGTCAGCCCTTCGACCCGTCTGGACTTCTCGCCAGCTATCCGGTCAGCCCGTCGACCTAGCTGGACTTCTCGCCAAGCGTCCGGTCAGCCCGTCGACCCGCTTGGACTTCTCGTCAGCTATCCGGCCAGCCCGTCGACCTAGCTGGGTCAGCCCGTCGACCCGCTTGGACTTCTTGCCAGCTATCCGGTCAGCCCGTCGACCTAGCTGGACTTCGTGCCAGACATCCGGTCAGCCCGTCGACCTGTCTGGACTTTTCCTGCACACTTGATCAAAGTGTCAGACAACAACACAACTAACTTAACCTATTTGTCATTCATCAAAACCTGGGTTAGACCGTTAGTGCTACCCGCACCAACAATCTCCCCCTTTTTGATGGAATGACAACCTGGTTAAGTTAGTGAAAACATATGCAAGAAACAACATGCATTTATGTGGTTTTAAAGTTTGTTAGTTTGTATTTTCAAATTGGTTTAGCTAACTTAACCACCTAACCCTCCTCCCCCTTTGGCATTCATCAAAAAATGAACAAAGGTAAACAATCATAGTGAAGAGTTACTGTAACAGGTAATCAAATTTTGAAAGATATCTAGGTTTGGTTCAAAATTTGAAAGATAAAAGTGCAATTTTTAACACCAAGTTAAAAAATAGTCAAGTTGACTTGGGGTAGACAAGTTGAGTTTTGAAAAGTTAAAGTTAATCAAGTTTAACTTTTCAAGCGTGTAGAAATTTTCAAGACAGGTTTTTCAAATTTACTTTTTATGTTTAAGTAACATTTAATTTTCAAAAAAGGTAAATTTTTCAACTTCGATTTTTCAAACAAAGCAAAAATTAAACTTTTCAAGAAATAAAATTTTTGCCAAAATTAATTTTTAAGGCTAATTTTGGAAATAGTTAATTTTTCAAATCAGGTTTGAAAATTATGTGGGATTAAACTTAGTTAAATTTAACTTTTTGAAAACTGGTGTTTTAAAAATAAGTTAGTTTTAAAATAGATGTAAAAAAATATTTTTCAAACACACAAAATTTTAATTAATTTCTCCCCCTGAACTTGATACTTAAAAGTTTGAAAATATTTGCTAAAAATATTCAAAGTAATTTTTTTTTTTTAAATGAGGTAGAATTTTCTAGAGAGATTTTAAAGAGAAGATTAAAAAAATAACGCTTAAGGAGATAATTAAAAAATAAACCTCCCCCTGAATTTGATATTCCTTTAATTTGATATTCCTTTAATTTGATATTCCTTTAATTTATTAATCCTCCTTATTTATTAATTTTTCTAGGGGATTTAAAAGAAATTGAACCTCCCCCTGAATTGGTTACTCCCCTTAATTTAATATCTCCCCTTTAATACTAAGGTTTGGTTGTGTTAAATTTCAAAGCCCTAACACATTTGTCTAATTTAGTAATACATATATTATTATCTCTGTATCCTTGGTATAACTGTTTATTTGAATTTGATTAATCAATTATTAATTAATTTTAGATTCAGGTGCTTAACTTTAGTTTAAGGTTAAATAAGATAAGATTTTATTAATTCAATAACAGTTAAGCATTATCAATAATTTATTGATTAGTTTTCACTTGATTTAATAATTTAATACTTAGTGAAATAATTTAAATTTCATATTACTTGATTGAGCTGGTCAATGAGAGTGTTAGTTATAATTATGATTATTAAAAAAAATTTTAAAGGGATTACTAAAACAGCATTTAAAAGGAATTTAAAATGATTTTTATAATATGTTTTATGTCAATTAACATATATTTGATTCAGTTTTGATTTTAGATTTAAATTAATATTAGTGGTTAATTTAAGTTTAAGTTTAATTTCAAGTTCTAAGTTAAAAATTTTAATTTTAATTTTAATTTCAATATTAAGTTTTAATTTAAGATTTAATTTTTAGTTAAGTCAAATTAAAAATTAATTTTAAGGTTAAAATGATATTTAAGATTAAAAATGAGTTTAAAGTCAAAATAATAATTTTTAAAGTGAAAATAATCTATAGAAATAATTTATTATTACTATTTTTAAGTTAACAAAATTTCATTCAAAATGATACAAAATTTTTAGATAGTTTTAAAATGATTTTTAAAATATTTTTTAAATGATTTTTAAAAGTTGTTTTTTTTAAATAATTTTTGAAATAATTTTTAAGTTAAAATAATTTTTAAGTTAAAATAATTTTTAAAATAACAATAATTTTTAAAAGGTTTTAAAAGAATTTTTTTAAAAGAATTTTTAAAGTTTTTTTTTTTAAATGATTTTTAAAAGAGTTTTTAAAATAATTTTTAAAAATGTTTTAAAATAATTTTAAAAAAAAAATTTTTAAAATGATTTTTTAAAAGAGTTTTTAAAATAATTTTTAAAATGATTTAAAATAATTTTTTAAAAGAATTTTTTAAAGTTTAAAATGATTTTTAAAATAGTTTTTAAAATGTTTTAAAATAATTTTTAAAATAATTTTTTAAAGTTTAAAATGATTTTTAAAAGAGTTTTTAAAATAATTTTTAAAATGTTTTAAAATAATTTTTAAAAGAATTTTTTAAAGAGTTTTTAAAGAATTTTTAAAAAGTTTTTTAAAGAATTTTAAAAATAGTTTTTTAAAGAAATTTAAAAATAGTTTTTAAAGAATTTTAAAAATAGTTTTTAAAGAATTTTAAAAATAGTTTTTTTAAAGAATTTTTAAAATAGTTTTTAAAGAATTTTTAAAATGGTTTTTAAAGAATTTTTAAAATGGTTTTTAAAGTTATTTTAATTTGAATTTGAAATTCGAAATTTTAATTTTAATTAAATTTAATTTAATTTGAAATTTGAAAATTAATTTTAATATAATTTGAAATTCGAAATTTAATTTTAATTTGAAAATTATTTAATTTAATCCTTATTCATCTCACCCGATCTAGATTATCAATCAGGGAATCCTATAATTTTGTGAGATGAATTAGATTTAATTATAGAGTTTGGTTTAACTTGTGTTAGATTCAGGTTTAGCTTTGGTCTCAACAAATAGGCATTCTTCGGATAAACTTCTAAGCTTGGTGAGTCACCTGGACATCATTAGAAGTAACCAACCCTTCGAGGTTTTCCGAATAGTCCTATCCACGGAGCTTAGTACCAAACCTTGGTCTACCTAGTTAGGATCCGTAAGGGGTAGCTTCGGTCAGTTCCACTTGACCAAATGCACCAGATCGAAGCCATATCTTTCTAGACATGCGATGCCCAAGCTTCCCCAACGTACTATCATCCAAAACTTCACCAGTACTACTTGTCAAGTTAAACTTTTTGTCCCTGTTTATTCTATTCCTAACTACCCTGCCAGGTAGTTTACTCTTATTTTACCCTTGTCAGTTTGTTGGGTAAATTATTTTTGGAGGTGCCAGCTATTCTGGAGCCTCCCCCTAAATTGTTGATTTTTATTTTTAAGATTTCTTGTATAATTAGAGTTAGTTTTAGTTAAGTTTTAATGTTTAATTTGTAATTTAAATTTAAGTTTTTAATTTTGAATTAATTAAATTGGTCAAATTATCTTTCTTTAAAAGAGTATATTTAATATTTAAATTTTCTTTCAATTTTAATTTTATTGGGTTAATTGACTTATCTTTCTTTAGTAGCTTATTTTTAAAGTTTAGGTTTTTATTTAATTTTGAGTTAATTAAATTGTTTGAATTATATTTCTTTAAGGGTTTATCTTTTAACTTTTTATTAATTGTTAATTTTGAATTTTCTAGATTATTTTTGTTTAATATGTTATCTTTTATATTTAATTTTAAGTTTGTTAACTTCCGTTTTGATTTTATCAAAGTGTTTGATTTTATCCTTATATTTTCTTTACCTTTTAAGTTGATATAATTAGTGGAATTTATTAAATAAGTCTTATCATTAAAATTTAATTTTTTGTTAATTAAATTATCTTGGGTTTGGATAGAATTTTCTAGATTGATATTGTCTAGATTATTAAACAATTTATTAATTGTGTCTAGATTGATATTGACCTTGTCGTCCTTTTTGTTTGAATTTTCAAATTTGTTTAGGTTTAAATTCGAATTTTTAGATTTATTAATTATTTTCAGATTTTCTGTATTTTCTAAATTAATTATATTTGTTTTATCAGAAAATATCCTAGGGGTATTTTCTGTATTTTCTGAATTAATTATATTTGTTTTATCAGAAAATGTCCTAGGGGTATTTTCGCAAGTATTGTCATGTACACTATTTTCACATATACTTTCAGATATATCCAAATTAACATGCACATATTTTAAACTACTACTAGCAAGGGTGTTTTGGTAAATATTACTAACCTTCAGCGCAACCCCTAATTCAGCAGGCTTCTCCGTTGGATCTGACTCGAGTCCGGATTCGACTTTAACTTGATCTTCTAGCTCCATTGGCGTCTCGTGAAGCTTGATCAACTGGGTCCACAGCTCATATGCATTCTTGTATTTTTCTAGTCTGCATATGATATTGTTAGGTAAAATATTACAAATAATTTTACTTACGTTTTTATTCAGTTCCGAGTTCTGAGAAGGTTTTTTCAATATTAGCATATAATCGATATCTACGCTTCCTAAGAAGCATTCCATTCTTCGCCTCCAGTAGTTGAAATCTTCATCGTACGGTGGTGGTTCATTGGGGTTCCATCCTTCTTGAAAAGACATTGTTCTTGCACACAATGAAACAAAGACAAAATCCCAAGACTTGGTCTTGGATTAGCAGTGCTGGAAAAAATAATATTTCACTAATTTTTTTTTAAAAAAAAATAATAAAATATTGTTAAAATATTAATAAAAAATATTATCTCAAATTTTTGAAAATGTAATATTTTGTCGATACTAAATAATAGTGAAAAGATGACAATGTATTTTTCAAAAACAGTTTTGGAGGGAAAAAACGAAAGGCGTAAAGTTTTATTTTAAAGACAAACGATATTTAATTTTTCTTTCAAAAAGTCCCCCCTTTGCCTGATTGGTGGTTGCACCAAATCAGAGCGGTACCTGCTCTGATACCACTTGTAGGACCGTTAGATTCGATAGAGGGGGGTGAATATCGATTCGAAAAAACAAGAGTTTAAACGCAGCGGAAAAGTAAACGAACACAGTTATTTTTTACTTCGTTCGGAGCCTGTGACGACTCCTACTCGAAGGCCCGTGATCCTTGACCACTTTCGTTGGGCAATCACTATCAATTCGAATATTACAGAGTTAAGTACAAGAATTGACAGATAAAGAAAATACCGACAATAGAATTGAAACAAAACCAGCACTGAGTCGGAGAGCTTTTCGTAGCGTCGCAAGAGCAGCAGATCTTGGATTCTTAGTTGATATCAAGCTCCACCCTTGCCCCTTCTTTTATATGAAGCTCTGGGCGCCGGATCCCTTCCAGCGCCCGGTGAGACCTGGCAGGTCCACGTGGCGACGCCGCAATCAGGATAAAGTTGCCTCCCGGCGCCGGATCCTTCCGGCGCCTGACCTCCGGCGCTGGATTCCTTCCGGCGCCGACTGTAATCCGGCCTGCAAGACAAACGTTAATCCGGAGGCAAATATATATCCTGTAAAACAGATTGTTAGCACAATTAAAGTTCAACAAAGTAATAGCAAAGAGTATAACTTAGATTCCGTCTTTCCGAGACCGGAATCTAGTCACGATCTCGACTTAGATATCCGAAATGGATCTAAGCCGGATCGACGCCTAATGTTCCCTTCCCGGGAACGCGTCCTCGCAGTCACTCCCCTCCAGTGACTTACCTTACTTACCTGCCAGACGTCCGGTCAGCCCTTCGACCAGTCGACCCGTCTGGACTTCTCGCCAAGCGTCCGGTCAGGCTTGGACTTCTCGCCAGCTATCCGGTCAGCCCGTCGACCTAGCTGGACTTCTCGCCAAGCGTCCGGTCAGCCCGTCGACCCGCTTGGACTTCTTGCCAGCTATCCGGTCAGCCCGTCGACCTAGCTAGACTTCGTGCCAGACATCCGGTCAGCCCGTCGACCTGTCTGGACTTTTCCTGCACACTTGATCAAAGTGTCAGACAACAACACAACTAACTTAACCTATTTGTCATTCATCAAAACCTGGGTTAGACCGTTAGTGCTACCCGCACCAACAACTAGGACTTCTCTTCTGTCTGGCTTCACTTACCAGGTCTTTCACCTAGCTTCACTCACTAGGATTTTCTTCTGCCTGGCTTCACTCACCAGGACTTTCACCTAGCTTCACTCACTAGGTCTTTCACCTGGCTTCACTCACCAGGTCTTTCACTTCTGCCTAGTTTTACTCACTAGGTCTTTCACCTGTCTTCACTCACCAGGATTTTCTTTCTGCCTAACATCCCAGTTAGGACTTCCCAGTCAAGTATCTGGTCAACCTTGACCTACTTGACTCTTCTTCAACCAACCTGATCAGACCCTGATCAAAGGGGAATTGCACCAAGCAATCTCCCCAAATGAACAACTGCAACTGCACTTGTCCATATCATCGAAGTCTTGTTTTGTCAAACATTGAAACTCAAACCAAGATTCAAGCTTGGTCAACCAAGTCAACCTTGACCCTGAGGGATATAAACACTTCTGACGAGGCACTCGTGCGAGGCGCGAGGAAAGGAAAAGCGCCCCGGAGCGCCGCATCCCCTGAACGGATCAACAGACAGTTCTCAAAAGAGATATTACAAGACCCTCTGCCTCGGCACTACACCCCGTTGGCGATCGGGGCGTACAACAAGGCAACCGACCTAGATGATCATCTGGATCAGTTCGACAACGAGGCTACGCTGCACCAGTACACAGACGGAGTAAAGTGCAGAGTCTTTCTCACTACTCTCTCTGTATCTGCGCAGCGATAGTTCAGAAGGTTGTCAGACAGCTCAATACGAAGTTTCAAAGACTTCCAAGCCGTCTTCCAACACCACTTCGCCAGCAGTTGACGCTACCAGAAGACAAGCGTCAGCCTCTTCGCCCTAAAACAAGGGACCAAGGAAGCGCTCCGAGCGTACATCCAGGGCTTCAACCCAGTGGCCATGGATATCCCCTCGGTCTCGTCCGAGACCATGATGAATGCCTTCACCTAGGAACTCGCCGAAGGGAACTTCTTTCGCTCACTCATTCGGAAGCCGCCCCGGGACTTCGACCACATGTCGAAAAAAGTCAACGAATACATCAACATAGAAGAAGCCCAAGCAGTTAGAAGAAAGGAGGCGACGACCGAGCATTCGACGCCGACCGAGCATCGACCGACTAGCAGTCATATGCCGCCCAAAGGACCGAGGGCTGAGGGAGCACGGCTGCACCATGAGGCCAGGACACACGCTGTACAACATGCACATAGTGTCTGGTCAGCCTAAGGCACTCAAGGGCAAGGTATAGACGCCGATGTTTTGTCTGTTCCACCAGTTGGTGACGCACAACACGTGGGATTGTCGAGGATTTACGCCAATCGTCAGTCGACCAGCCCCCAGGGGATATCGTCGTCGCTCTCCATCTCCTGATCGATGAGATCGTCGCTGCTCGACCAAACGACGAGAAGAGAGATGGGAGCCCGAGCGCCATCACCATCGGCGGAGGGAGGAAACTGATTCCTCTAGGATCCTGGCCGAACAGAATAGGTCACCCGCCCGGGAAGAGGAAAATAGAAACAACGCTTCCCGAGGAGAGATAGGCATGATTGTCGGAGGGCCGACCGACGGAGATTCCAACCGAGCTCGGAAATCATACGCTCGGCAGTTGGAGATCCACGTCGTCGGGTGCAACAAGAAGAAGGTCGAAAAGCCTCAAATCAGCTTCTGCCCCGGCGATCTGGAAGGAGTCGAAATCCCTCATGATGATGTCTTGATCATCCGAGCGGTGATCGCCAACTACACCATTCACTGGACCTTCGTCGACACGAGAAGTTTGATGAACATCATTTTTAAGAAAGCATTCGACCAGCTGCAGATCGATCGCAGCGAGTTGCTGCTCATGGCAACCCCGCTTTACGGATTCACGGACAATGAAGTCCTGCCGATCGACCAGGTAAAATTGGTCATCTCACTGGGAGAAGAGCCGTTGAGGAGGACCCAAGCAACCAACTTCATAGTTGTAGATGCACCATCGGCCTACAACGTCATTTTGGGCCGACCGGCCCTCAACGAATTTCTGGTGATAGTATCCACTTACTGCCAAAAGATAAAATTCCCAGTAGACGACCAGGTGGGCGAGGTCAAGGGTGACCAGCTGGCCGCTCGACGATGCTACGTGAAGCTGGTCAGGGCAGAGGACAAAGAAGCACGGAAGGCTCCACGGCTAGAGGTGAACGCTATTACCGAGAAACCTCCCACCTTGGTATATGAAGAAAAGGAAGAGGTGCAGATCCACCCAAGCCGGTCGGAAGCCATGACTTTTGTGGCTGCCGGCCTAGAGGACGAACAGAAGGCGGAGCTGATCGCCTACCTCAAGGAAAACCACGATGTGTTCGCCTGGTCGACACATGAGTTACCCGGCATCTCCCCGAGTGTGGCCCAGCACGAGCTCCACGTCCGACCGGACGCTCGGCCGATCAAATAAAGAAAAAAGAACTTCAGCACCGAACAGAACGTGATCATCCAGGAAGAGGTAGAAAAGCTATTGGAGGTCGGTCACATTAGGAAAGTCTAGTTCCCGAGTTGACTCGCCAATGTGGTACTAGTCTCCAAGCCAGACAACAAATGGCAGGTCTGCATCGACTTTCGCAACATAAACAAAGTATGCCCAAAGGACTTCTATCCGCTGCCCCGAATAGATCAACTGGTGGACTCAACGACAGGCTGCGAGCTGATCTGCATGCTCAACGCATATCAAGGATACCATCAAGTGTCGCTCGCCCGAGAGGATCAAGAGAAGGTCAGCTTAATCACGGCCGACGGAACGTACTGCTACAACGTCATGTCGTTCAGGCTGAAAAACGCTGGAGCCATCTACCAAAGGCTAATGAACAAAGTATTCTGATGACAGATCGGTCGTAATATGGAGGTATACGTCGATGACATACTCATCAAATCCCTCCGAGCGGCTGACCTATGCGTAGATATCGACGAAACTTGCCGGGCGTTAAGAGCATACGGGGTAAAGCTGAACCCGGATAAGTGTATGTTCAGCCCAAAGAGTGGTCGCTTCCCATGTTACATTATCACTGAGCGGGGCATGGAAGCCAACCCCAATAAGGTCCACGCTTTGCAGAACATGCCTCCGCCTCGAAACTTAAAGGAAGCTCAGAGGCTGACCGGTCTGATCACGGCATTGTCCCGGTTCATGTCCAAGTCATCCGATCGGAGCCTGCCATTTTTCAAGATACTGCGTCGAGCAACAAAATTCCAATGGGACACCGAGTGCGACCGATCGCTGGAGGAGCTGAAGGCATATCTTAACTCACTACATGTTTTAGCCAAGCCAGTCGTGGGTGAGTCGCTCTGGATATATTTGTCATCCAACAAACATGTCGTTGGATCAGCTTTAGTTAGGCAGAGCGGCCAGGATCAGCAACCTGTATATTTTCTGAGTCATATATTGAAGGACGCTGAATCTAGCTACACCGATCTCAAAAAATTGACTTATGCACTATACTCGCCGCACAGAGGCTTCACCTGTATTTCCTAGCGCACTCGATAATAGTGATGACTAACAACGCTCTGGGAAGAGTCCTCCTTAATCCAGAAGCGTCCGGACGGCTAATCAAATGGATAACTGAGCTTAGCGAATTCGACATCCAATATCAACCCCGAGCGGCGATTAAGGCTCAGACCCTGGTGGATTTTATTATAGCAGTCTAGAGTAACAAACCACCAGCAATATGGAAGATATATGTGGATAGCTCGTCCGGTCAGGAGAGCAGCGGGATCGGCTTAATCCTCATCTCACCTCGGGAAGACCGGATGTAGCTGTCTGTCTGGCTGGACTATCGAGCTACCAACAATGAAGCAAAGTGTAAGGCATTGATAGCTGGCATGCAAGCAGCTTGGCACGTGGGAGATGATAAAGTCCTCATCCACTCGGACTCCCAGCTCGCTGCCCAGCAATCATCTGGAACCTTTGAAATATGTAGCACCCGACTAAGGCTCTATGCAGAGGCCTTCAAAAAGTTGAAGGTCAACTTCCAAAAAGTGGTTATACAGAAGATCCCCCGATTGGAGAACCAGACGACGGATGAGCTAGCAAAGCTGGCTAGCTCATTAACGTCAATCGTCATAGATCAACCGATCGAGCAAGTATCGTTGGTGACCCACATCGACCGTATGGAGGAAATCACCTTTCCAAATGACTAGAGGATGGGTCTAACAGAGTTCTTGCGCTCGGGGATTGTACCTACCGATCCAGAGGATGCTCGCCTGATAAAGAAGAAGGTCGGTCGATTCACGTTGATCGACGACCGGCTATATAAGAAAGCTTTCTCTCGACTCATACTCAAGTGTGTCGGCCAAGAAGACGTCGATTACATCCTGAATGAGGTGCACCAAGGCGCTTGTGGAGGTCATCCGGGCGGTCATGCATTAGCCCGAAAAATACTTCTGGCTAGATACTTCTGGCCAACCCTCCAATAGGATGCCGCTCAAACGGTAGTCACTTGTCTGTTCTGCCAGAAGTACCACAACTTGCTGCATCAACCGACCGAGGAGATGAAAGCGTCAATATCGTGCCTGTTCGACCAATGGGGCATGGACATTGTGGAGTCGTTCCCTATAATAACCGATCAGCGCAAGTTCCTGCTAGTGGCGGTAGACTACTTCTCAAAGTGGGTCGAGGTCGAGCTACTGGCTAGAATAACCGAACGGATGGTCATCAAATTTATCTGGCAGAACATCATCTGCCGATTCAGAATCCTGCGCCAACTCATGTCTAACAATGGGAGGCAGTTCACCGATCAAGAGCTTAGAGAATGGTGCAACGGCTATGGCATCCAACAATCCTTCACCTCGGTGGCCTACTCCCAAGGCAACAGGGCAAGCGAAAGTCACCAATCGAGAGATCCTTAGAGTATTGCGTGTTCGACTCAACCACATGAGTGCCAGCAGGGTCGATGAGCTCCCCAACGAGCTAAGGGCTCTCCGCACGACTCCGAAAGAGGCAACCGGTGAAACCTCATTTCAGTTGGTGTACGGCGACAAAGCAGTCGTCATAATAGAGGTTAGAGTAGAATCCGATCGAGTACAGCTCTACGATGAAGGGAACGTTGAATGGAGGCATATGGAGCTCAACTTGGTGGACGAAACGCGGGCAAAAGTCGTCATTCGGTTGACGGCCTACCGGCAACGTATAAAGCAGAATTATAATCGGTGGGTGATCCCGAGATCCTTCCAGGTCAGCGATCTCATCTAGAAGAAAGTGAAGCCGGTCGACGATGTTGCCAAGCTCGAGGCACCGTGGGCGGGGCCATTCAAGGTCGTGCAGAAGCTCCGTTCAGGCGTCTATTATTTGGAGGACGAAGAGGGGGGCAACTCGAGAGATCCTGGAGCACGAACCATCTACAACCCTACAGGGTTGGATGAGAGGTGCGCAAGTGAATCTTGTATTTTGTGGCTATTGTATGTTTGCCGAGTGCAGGGAAAAGTTTAAATAAAAAAGCAAAGGCATCTTTTAAAATGTGTCTCCACCAACGGTCGAGCGGCGACCTTAAACCCGGATGCAAATATATATAAATGGTTGAGCGGCGACCTTAAACCCTCGTCTCCACCAACGATCGAGCGGCGACCTTAAACCCTCGTCTCCACCAACAGCCGAGCGACGACCTTAAACTCTCGTCTTCACCAACAGTCGAGCGGCGACCTTAAACCCTCGTCTCCACCAATCATCGAGCGACGACGCTAAACTCGAGTCTTCACCAAATCGTCGAGCAGCGACGTTAAACGTAGGTCTGTTTCAAATCATCAAGCGGCGCCGATAAACTCGGGTCTTCGCCAAATCGTCGTGCGACGACTTAAGCGCAAGCATGCTTCGAATCGTCGAGCGGCGACGTCATGTCCAAAGCTTCGTCAATTAGGCAAGCGGCAACGACAGGCCCAAGAATACACAGGCAGTCGAACGGCTGACTGCAGATGAGGGTTGCACAAAAGCCCCCAAAAGGGCAAATTAAGGGCTCATTCGAGAGAACGCCCTAGCGACTTGAAAAGAAGGGTGAGTCAGGCAGACGCGCATATAAACCACGGCCGAACGGAAGAATTATGGGACTACAATACAACTAAAGGACCGAAATGCAAACGAGATAAGAAAAAGTCCCACTGAGCGACTGGGCATGCATTAATACTTCAAAAGCTTACAAAAGGGATTACAAGAGATCAAGCTCTCAGCCTCACTCTAAGTAGTCTAACACATCGACGGGGCAGAGCGGCTATAAGCTTATCCCGACTTATGACTTTGCTCGTCACAGCGGTCGGCAAGTGGCCCCCCTATTGAAGTTGGTCGATCGTCCCTTCCATCGCCAAGTCAAATAGGCGAAGGGCCCGATCGATGAATCTGTCGCAGAACGTATCCGAACGAAGGTAGGCTTACTTCATGGTTTCAAACCTACTCCCTTTGGCGTCCTGGTAGATACGTAGCGCCGCGCAGGAGCCCTCCAGCTCATCCTTAGCAGTAGCTATCTAATCCCGGAGGGACTTTTCTTCGGCTGAGCGACTGCTCCGCTCAGTCACCATAAAATCTTCAGCCTCCTTGAGCTTCTGGGCGAGCTTCCTGGCCTCCTGGTTCTTCAACTCGAGATCATTGATGGCCCGTTGCTACCAGGCAATGGCCGACTCTATCTTCTTATCGAAGGTGGTGATTTATTTTTTTACTGAGCCAGCATCACCTCCTGGTCGGCAAACTTTTTTCGTTCGGCCTCCAAAAACTTGTTACTTTTCTCCAGGTCGGCCTTCAGCTTCTCGACCTCGGAGATGGATGGCCCCTGGGAGTAAGAGGCGCCACTCAAGACCTTAAGTTTCCTGAACTCATCCTCCAAATGAGCCAACCTGTGGCACATGGCCAGGCTCTCCACCCAGTACTGCAGATAAACAAAAGGTCAGGGTCGAACAGAGGTAAGCCATGAATTTATAATAAAGAACTTACCCCGGTGGTCATTTGGGTATGACTGTTGGTCAAGGCACCTGGAGGGAGCATCGCCGCACGGGCTCGGGCGTCCTCCCAAACTTCGACGAGCTGCCCCGGATGAGGATATGGTGCTCGAGGGTCCGGGACTGGGCGCTCGGCTCGCTGTAGTCCTCCGTTGGTAGATGGAGGATCGTCGTGACAGATTGTCGGCTGCTCAGAGTCGAGTGGGAGGAGGTCGCTGGACCAGAAGCCGATAAGATCCCGAACTGTTGGACTGCTACAGGCTTTGGTGGTGGCGGCATGAAGAACACGAGTGATGCGGCCACGACCCCTGGCGGCAGCTCGTCCAAGGAGGGCGTCCGATCGGACGATGAGGCCTCCACAGTTTCTGGGAGCAGGGCCGAAGTCGAAGTTTTGACCCTCTCGACCGGTTGCGCACCCGAGGTAGCGGAGCGCAAAGACGGTTCCGCTCGGCGCCTCTTGCGCCTGGTCAAGGGCACATTGGAGGAGGTTGATCCCGAGGGTTCTTCGACAGGAATAAGAGGGTGTTGCTCCACCCGAGGCTGGGAGCTCGGGGTGGCCCCTCCGCTCGGCGCATGGTTGGTCGCGCCTTCGCCCACTCCTACGGGTGTCTCCTCGCTCGCCCCAAGTGGACCTTCGTGAGTGTCGACCGGCGGCAGACCGCGGCTCGCCAGTTCCTCAGTAGCAGTCACCTCGATGGCGCTATCTGAGAGCTTTGCCTTACCGGACATCCGCGCACGTATCATGATGTTGGCTGCAGAATAAAAGGAAAAATTAGTTAACATCAAAGGAGAACGTAAAGAAGTATCTTACCTAGGTTGGTAGGCAGTCGGGTGCGGATCGGACTCAGGCCGAAGATGTAAAGAACACCCTCAAGCAGCAACTTGTGGATGTTGTACTTCTGACCGGCCAACATTGTCGCAGTATCCAGGTAGTCTGATCGACTCTTGTAACTCTTCAGTGGGGGTTGAGACGCCACTTCGAGCTACCAACGGGTCAAGAATTCTAGCCGTTCGGGAAGGCAGAGGAAGAAAAAGTACTCCTTCCAATGTTTATTGGAGGTTGACATTTTTGTCAAAAAATACTAAGCCGACCCTAAATTGGAAAAAGAAGGTCCCTGGCTCGGATAGCTTTGGGTAATAGAAATAGTAGAAAATGCGAGAAATGAGAGGAATGTCGTGCAACCGAAATAATACGACTACGTCGCACAGAAGAAGGAAATAGTTCGGCACGAGTTGAGGGAGGGATATGCGGAAGTATTTACAGACAACAATGATGAATGGATGAATAGAGAACCGCAAACCGACAGTAAAATGATCCCTGAACAGACAAATACATCCGATCGACGGGTTGTTTGGCCGATCGGACAAGGAGGGCAAAATAATCTCGTGGTCGGGCGAAATTTCGAAGGCATTCCTAAGGCCCTCCGTGTCGCCCTCATCAAACTTGGACTCCATGGTGGTATACCAAGGTCCAGGGATGGCGATCAACGGCTGGGAGGAGCTGGTCATCGATAAAGTAGACGCAGAAAGGGAAAGGCAGCCAAAAAATGTACGAAAGGGTCGCCAGAAGATCACCGGCCCAGCGAAAAATAGAAGACTGAAAGAAAAGAGTCGTCGGAAGGTCACCGGACCAGCAAAAAACAGAACCAGAAGAAAAGAGGACGATGGGGAGAACTTACTGGGGAGAAGGGGGCGGAGGACCACCGGAGGACAAAACGCAAGGACAGGGAGTCGCCGGAGAGCACAACACGCAGGGATGGGTCGTCGGAGGCAGCAACGAGAGTGTGAAGAAGGCGGCGACACAGCGGACTCATATACCCCAGGCTCGGTCGACCGGAATCGTCCGATCTAGGTCACGGAAACCTAGGGCAAGATCTCGCCCAGGGGCATATTTACGTTAAGGCCCGAGGGGACCACGCCCATTTTTAAATAATATTATTTTTATATAGATTTTTTATTTTATTAATATATATATTATTTGACCTCACTAGATGTAGTTGTATATGATTGGTCTAATGGTAAGATTATGATTTCTTCAACATGCTTCTCAAGTTGAAATCCTTGTTGAATTGAATTTTAATTTTATTTTTCTCCTTTATATTCTACATTCTAACTAAATATATTTTTTTCCTTTATATTTCACATTCTAACTAAATATATAGTAAATTTGGAAAGAACATTATAATATAATATATTTAACTAAATATATAATATTCGTGGAAATTTGAAGAGATCATTATAATATAATATGTTCAATAATTATTTTAGTTATTTAATATTCGGCCTCGTCATTTAATATGCGGCCTCCCCAGATCTAAAATCCTGGATCCGCCCCTGATCTCACCGTTGAATTTAAACCACCAAACATCGTCATCAATGTCCATCACGTCAGGCGTGCGGCGACTACGAGCATGACACATGGCGTGCTACCACGGATCAGCAATTAAGGCTAGCATGGGAACCTGTTCTGCCTTAATGAAAAGGAATTTGCACGCTTTCCAAGAAATTGGGGTGACATCAGCCCAATCCGCGCTTGCCCGAGGAAAAAATTCTAGAATGTGTAAACCTTTGTCCGCCCGATCGGACCAAGGGAATATGTTTATGACCGAGCGGCAAACTTCAAAAGGACGATCGGCAAGGATCGGACCTATCCTACGGTCCACACAATGAGGAAAGCCGATCAAGATGGAAGTTATCCATACAATGGTCCAGTCAGTCGGACTATAACCTCCTTCGACTAGACTTGAAGGGGAAGCGTGTGATGCGATAATAAAAAGGAACCCACCTTGGGAAAGGTCTTCGCCACAGTGAAGGTCAAAGTCAAGGCAGTCAACGCCCCACTATCACTGGCCAGACGGACGAGTAGTTTGTCCGACCAAGATATGAAAGGTCCGACCCGACATCACTACTAGCTCAGCCACCAGCTAAGCTAAGACGCTCAAGACAGGAATGACTGCCAAGTGTTTGCAGAAGCGGGCCAAGCAGCTACCCCGCTCGACCTTACATTGATGCTCAGATCAGCGGAGTAGAGGCATGGCCGAGCGAACCACACGCGGGCAACACAACTACAGCCGAGCGGCTATTCCACTCGGTCAAGATACACGTGCGGCAACCAGACAGTGTAAGTATCGGCCGAGCGACTGCTCCGCTCGACAAGTAGTTGACTCATCAGCCAGATAACAAACTCTGGGCGAGCGGCCATCTCACTCGGCCCACAACAGGGGACACTACAAGGGACTCTTCGCCAAGCGGCCATCCCACTCGACCCACAACAGGCGACACTACAGGAGACTTTCAATCGAGCGGCCATGTCATTCGACTGAGCAACAGATATCACAGGATATCCTTCAACATCCTTTTAGGAGTTAGTACCGCCGACGGACGACATGGTCAGGCAGAAGATCGTACGACGGAAGCTTCCACTGTTACTTCAGAGATATGTTCGGCTCGTTAAGGTACTGTGTCAAGGACACTTTACTGACATGTCTCTTCAGGGAAAGCTTGAGATATTGTGCCCGCTTTAAGAAACGTGCACACACGCTGCAGGAGCCTTATATAAAGGGGGTCCAAGCATCGGCAGAGGTATGCTTTTTCTCACAATCTCTACAGTTGCGCTACAGCTCCCTTTGCTTCTTACTTCGCCGGAAACTGACTTGAACGTCGGAGAACCATCGCTGGGGATCCCTTCATTGGCTCCGCACTGACGTTGCTTGTGTTGTAGACGAGAGTGAAGTCCCTCGGAGGTCAGCAGGAGCGTCACGTCCCCAACATCAACCTACTCAACTTTCGGACAGGATCAATATCATTATACCAAGGGCATAATTTATTAAACTTATACCTTGTTGTTTGTGATTTATTGTTGCTTTTCTAGTGTTCTAACTCCCCTCACATCTTCTTGTACCTCAGCAGCAACTAGAGGTAGCAATAATAGACAGAATTGGGGGTGATGACGACGACAGAGTCTAGCTCGGGAAAGTCTAGGATGGTAGAGGAGTGTGATCTTCTCATACGAAGTATGAGAAAAACTTCAAGATATGTGGAGTCGCGACAAAACAAGGTATGCATGGGAGTTCTTTGTGAATAGAGAAAGAAGAGTTTGTGAATGCACTAATCCAGTTCTCCTATCTGAAGAACAAGTTGATGACCCTATGAAAACTTATGCTGGGAACTTTTTCATTAGTCGATAATGGCTCTGAATTCTTCGTAGTGAAGATGCATGTGACTTGTTTAAGGATGACAAAGGGTATTCGAGAAACTAAAACAAATGAATGATGGACTCACTTTGCGACCCATGTTGAGAACCATCTCATCTTTACACTTTAGTAGACGATATTTCACAAATTCAATAGGAGTGAACAGTTCAATAAGTTTAATTGCAAAATTAAAGAAAAATAGTCTGATCAAAATAAACAGAAATCTAATGGCAATGGCCACTCCCGCAATTTGATTTCCAAAATATCAAGTGGCAACAATATACGAACCCACAGGGAGCTTACAAAAGACAAAAATCCTTATTCTAATTTTGTGGAGAATAATTAAAATAAGAAATATAGTACCGGAATAAAAGAATATTTTTTTGGTAAGGTATACACTTCGAACTAGAGAGTTCCACCTGGTCAATATACAATAAACAAGGATGCTCTGTTCACAAATAAAAAGGAATGAGAATATTTCATCTTTAGATTTAACTTACCTGAAATATGTTTTTTTAAAACGAAAATTATTGAACTAAAAGAATACAGAAAAAATGAATCAAATTGGGGGATAAAACAGCTCTAAACAAGGATGAATATATTGTAGGTTATGTTCACTCACCAATGAATCGATTTGAAATTCTGATTGTGTTGCACATGTAGTTCATCATCTATATCCAACATATTCAAGGCACTTGCCAACAAGTTAGGCCCAATAAAGTTACAGAATAATGCATGATTGCCGCATCTAATTCCAAACTCAAATAAACAAACTTTTGTTCCAATCAATACTTCTACCATAATACTTATCCCAATAATTCTCTTTACCAACATCAGATGTATCATCATATGCTTTTCTTCTCTCTTATCTACCATAACCTCAATCAATTCAAATCATCACCTTAAATATTCCTTTCACACAATAATTTCAGGAAATTGGAAGAGCATCAATGCCAACAACTGATCAAAGAGGAATCCCAAGACCACCGAAAGGCAAAAAAAAAGCTGGACCTTGACTCCTAGTCAACTAAAGTGAATTCTCGATCGGATTGAATCGGTTCAAGACTAATTTAGTCTTCCATTATTGTTTTAGTTGGTTGGGCCAGGCAGGCCGGGGTTGGATCTCAAACATTGATCTAAACCTCGCTTATAAAAAGGATACCCGTACAGTTGTTTGGTGTTCAGCAAGAAAAAGCTAGTGGTCACCTTTAGTTCCATCTTCTCAAAGACCCATCCACTTATGGCACCACCTCAGAGAGACCTTGGTAAGGTGGGAAGAGAGGCTTTTGATATGTTAGAGGAGCACTTTGGGAGGAGGAGGTCAACAGCTGCACCCCCTCCTCCTAATGGGTACTTCCACTACAACACTCCTCCAAAGATAGAGGTGACGATTGATAGCACCCAAGTTGCTAGGGAATTCGGAGGACTTCTATTTGTGACCACCCGGCCCAGGTTTTACAGGACAAATTATGGTAGATTTGGTTGAGTTTAACAGTAGCTCGTCCTCTGTATCTTTGTCTTAATGACTAGTTGAGATCGGGGAGATGTACTAGTTGTTACCAGGTTAGTGTTCTATAAGTGTCCCAATGGTACTTCTATCATGGATATGTATCATATATATGTATAATAAAGTTACCATGAAATAAAATGTTTGTATGCAATAAAAATCTAAGGTATCCCATATTAGTGTCATTCTTATTCACGACATGCTCCTCATGTGGATCTTTGTTTATTACTTGTATTACTTTTCTTTGTTTCGTTTCCATCTCCTTTTTTTTACTTTTGAGGAAGCATGGTCATCTCATTCAAGAGGCTCAAAACACTAAGAACCATCATGAATCAACCTTAAAAATTTGTTCTTTGACAAATCGGTTGATCAAAGTGCCAGCTATTGCTCTGTCAATGGATCACCCTAAGGCCGGTTCAACCCAATTAAACACATGAATGATTTGCTAAATTTCAAATAAGAAATAAGCACAATGCCAAAGAAACAAAAACAACATGAAATGAAAACCCACCAAATTCTTCTTTGTATATTACATGTTTAAATTTGTTCAATTGTGTGCTTGGCTCATACTCTTATTTAGTTGTTTGATTGCATTAACAAAGAATATCGTCCCCTAGCCAGAGAGTTCACTGATAGGTCAACATCTGTTCTTGTAAGTATTTGTAGCTTTAGATAAAAGAAACTATATCAATATTGTGCCATACGTTTCACATTATTTTATCCAATTGTTCATTATGAAAATTGTATTAGGACATTGTCTTAAAGATATCTCCCATATCTAAGGTTATAAACTTTTATCTAGGGAACACAATAGATAGAGTACCTAAGAATTTTCAACTATCCATATTCATACTGACTTGGTATATTTTCCATACCTATCTCATTTGTACGATGAGTACTTAATAATCTACTCGTACTTGTTCTATCACCTTCTAAGGTAGTTGATCAAATTCAAATCCAACCACGTTTTATCCTTTCTTGATACCCCCAATAATCTCTATCCCCGTATTACACCCTGTCCGTCACATGCTTGCTCGGATGCTTCGATTTACCTCCCTCGTGATGGCCTTAGGTCGGGTACGACGGGGGCGCTGGGGGCGAGCGTTTCGCCTTTTTTTTGCCACAATTGATACCCCCAATAATAAAAGAAGAACAAATTGAACCTATAAAATAGATTAACTAAACTTTTGATAAATAAAAGGTGTTGAAGTTCAAAGTTTACTCTCAGTAGATTTGCTATGATATACCAATATATGGAATGTGCGATCTAAATGGATAACACATTATTCGAAGGTCAGTGTAATCTTTTCATCTTCCTCGGGGTGTGAAGTCATTCTTGATGTTGAATGGTTTGAGGGTTTTTTGGTGATCTTCCCCTTGCAAGTTCAACCCAGAAGCCCTTTCATGTTCAGATTGCAACCTAAAAAGAGACCATAGACCACTTCGACAAAGCAACCAAAGAGAAAATAGTCATAGGTATACATTCATTTCAAAGAACATACTAAGCTTGAAGAAATTCAAGGCTTGCTTGGGAACTGAATTGTTTTTCTTCTAATTTTCAGTTTATTATTTTTTGGAAAACAAAAATTAGTATGAAAATATGTTTAGCATAGCTGTGACTATTTTAAATTTTTCTATAATTTTTTTTGCAAAATTCTCTAATTTTTAAAAAGTGTTTATAAGCGTTTATAAAAAGAAAATTCCATTTTTTATAAAATACTAATGGGAAAGTAGTAATTATTATAAAGTGTATATCAGAATTAGATCTATTTTTTAAGTTATTGTTTTTCATCAATATTTTATAATTTTGTATTCATCTCTAAAATTTAATGATAAAATCAATTATTTTATCTAATTAATATAATTTATTAGGTTGATAATCAGGATAATTGGTTATATTTTATACATATATCTTCATAATACTAAATTAGTTAACATTCTCTATTACTAAGATCAATTTTACTATAAAAATATTTTATATCAAACAAATTTTTATTTTTTTGTTAGGTTATACCAATCAGATTTTCTTTTGGTTGAAAACTAAAATTTTTCATTCCAAAATTTTTTTATTTCATTGAAAAAGATTTTTTTAAATTTAAACTCTCAAACACAGTCTTATCCTTTGAAATGGGAGAAAAAATCACTTCAGTACTTCAAATTTTGTCTTAGGGTGTGGTTAAAAAATAAATTTTATGACTGATTACTTGGGAGTTGGGTGCATCAATAGGAGAGATGAGGATGACATGATCTTTTTGTTCTTTCCCTCCTCCCCTCCTTATTCTCCTATTTATCTATCCAATTAAACAAGCCATAAAACTCCAAACAGTAAGACGAGTGTGGATACACATGGATCCAGGAACTACATGAAGCAAGGGGTAGAACATAAATAAACATACAACAGAGTAACATACTGAGACATTTCATCTCATAATTCCATCTGGGGGAACTCTAATAGCAATTGCAAATAAGAGTTGACTGGTAGCAATGATTTAAACAAGTGCATATTTTCTTATCATTCAAATATTTTTTTTAAATCAAGTATAGCTAGCTAAATCTAACCTTGATTCGATTCTGTTCCATTTCATTCTAGAGCCAGCCTAACAATGATACCAAATGTCACCTTAAAGAGTTACCCATTGCTTCACGATTCACCAGTGAGCTTCTGTAAAGATTAAATCAGTTGAATGTTATATGCAGCTGCACCATTGGAACAGCAGAAGAGTGATGATATTGTGGAGATAAATGAAGTATATGTAGGGGAAATTAACAATCTGCTACAAGCCAACTATAGCAGACATATTTAATAGTTCTTTTAAAATCGAAAACAAGTTCACTAACTTACAATTCATAGAGTTAATTAGTGTCCTTCATACAATATTTCGATTCGATCAAAAGATTTTGGATTGCTCTGATCCTACCTTAATATTCTCTTTCACACGATTTAGCTAATACAGCAGTTACACCGATGGATAAGCATAACTAATCATGAGAAAGGTCAGGTATTTTGGACATAATTCATAGGATCAATAATATGCAAAGATGAAACGGATCTTAAATCTAATTTTGCGAAGTGAAAAACAACTAACAACAGATCAAACAAGTTATTTTCACTAGCCAATGAGAACTTAAACTAGAAAGGCTCAAAAGAAACTGGTAAGCAACTACCGGAACAAAACTTGGCGAAAACATGTCTCGGCAAATTGTAATCCTGAAAGAAACCCACCGCCTCGGCGCCATTGATATTCCTCCCATCCCGATCCAAAACCAGGACCAGATCCGGCAGCGCCGCCATTTTAACATGAAAAGGAAACGGAGAAGAAAACGAGTCTCGAATCGACCACCAGACAAGGCCAGAGCCGAGGCAAGCTTCAAAAATCGGAAGCGAAGTTACAACTCAGAGTCGCCTTCTCCCTCAAGATCGAGGAGGAGGAACCTGAGAGGAAGAAGATGGATCTACGTTCGTCTTCGCGGGATTCAGCTCCTCCGATCAAGGGGAAGAACCAAGCGTCGGGAGCGCGGAGCTCGGGTCGATCATCGATGCAGCGAGAACAAGACCGTCAAATATATTCTGTTATAAAATTAAATTAAATCCAATTTATGCAAAATTAGCCATATATATTGGTATGAAAATTAGCGCTGTGCAATTTTTATAACAATTTTTTCTATAAAAATTCAAAAAGTTGATAAACAATAAAAATTCACAGGACACCTAATATCATCCCTATCAATTTTATTATAATATTTTTAAAATTAAAATAAATCATTCTATATTAAATTTAGATAATTATTATTCACTTTATATTAGATAAATTTTATATTTAAGGAAGCTATATAGATGCTGTAATACACTTACCTTGTTTTAATCCCTGGAATTTTTAATCCCTGAAAATTGTTACGAAACCGGGCGATGGTTCATCCGGACAGTCAAAAGCAAAAGGAAGATTGATTTGATAGTTGGGCGAAATTTCATATGCAGCCCTCATACTCTCCGCATCGCCTGCATCGAACCTAGACTCAATGGAGGTGTACCAGAGTCCAGGGATGACGGTGGGAGGTTGAGATGAGCTTGCCATCGAAAGAACGAACGAACAAGATCGAAGATGAACAATCAACAAACACTAGACCGAATCGATCGAAAACCTACAAGGAAGGTCACGCAGAATCGATTAAAGAAGCGGGAGATTACCAAAGTTTAGAAGGATCATCAGCGAATAAGCGAAATCCCACAGCGGTGAAGGTCGAAGACGAAGGCATGAAGTGGAGAAGACGACGGCACACGCGAGGCTTATAAACCTCACGGTCGATCGCTCTCAACCATTCGATCCAAGGTTTCGAAAACCTAAAAGAAGATCTGACCGGGGAATTCAAAGAGGCGCTAGTCACGTCAACAAAGGATATCCTCCTGTCTTGTCAGACGTGCGGTGACAGAAAGAGGGGCACGTGACATGCGGTTATCGAGTAGCATTTAATGAATTTAATTAAAAGGGATGGTTGCGTGCTTGGCCATAATTGTCAAGGATTTATACGGGCTTCGAGAAATATGGGTGATGTGAGCGATGACCAAGACCACTCGAAGAAGCGTGTTTGGAGAATTCTCCAAATATCACCGCTCATTACCCCGTGCTGTATAGAGAACAGGTTGTCAGACACTCCGATCGTCCATTTGCCATGGTTAGACAACGATTGAGCGGTGTTGGTTGATGCGCCGATCAGACAGTAGGGACTGAACATTCCGATCGGATGTAAAAATTGCCAAGGATCAATTGTCCAGTCAATCGGACTTGTAGCCTCCTTCGACTAGATTTGAGGGGGAGGCTTGTGATACGGTAATAAGGGAGGGTCCACTTATCACGGGTCAATTGACACAGTGTCGGTCAAAGTCAAGGCAGTCAACACCGGGCTTACGGTTATCCCGGTCGGCAAAGGAGTGGTCGATCGGACATCACCCGGCCAGTCGGGGCATCATGGATCAGTCGGATGGAAAACGAGCTGCTCAGACCGCTCGTTCGGAGCAAGGAATGACATTACATAGGAGGAGACAAAAAGCAAAAGAGAACACGTCGTCTATGATTAAATATGAAGAAGTCAAGACAAAGAAGAACACTACATTTTTCATCAATGCACAGAAGTCAAGCTAAAGAAGTTTTTCTCTGACAATTAATATCATTAAATAAGGGCAGATAAATGATTACAAAAAAAATATATAAAAGGGTACGTCAGGTATGAAGAAGACAAGATTTATCATTTTCTTGATTACTCATTCTCTTCCTGATTTTGACTTGAGCGTCGGAGAGTCAACGTCAGGGACCCCTTCCCTAGTTTGATTTTATTTTGTAGGATTAAAATCTTCATCCTGTCAGCGATCACCCTATCTCCGACTTTCTAACTTCCTTTATTCGGATAGTATCAACCATGAAATCGAATCAATCATCTTGATCTAAGATTTTTTTTAAAAAAATTACTCTCATAAATCATTTATTTTAGCTAAAATAAATGAAAGCGAATATCATAAATTAAATTTAAATGTTTTTTAAAATATTTGTGGAATTTAACCACAAATTATTTAAAAATCATAGGAAAAAAAAATAGTTATATACCATTTAACCAACCTCATGTCATTTACTAGAAATAGATGCGTAAACGAATCGAGTCGCTTAAATTTAATTTTAAATTAATTATAGTTGAATTCATTCGAAATTAGAAAATTTTAACTCGAATTCAACTTAAATAAGACTTAAGTTTGAATTCAGCTCGAAAAATTTTAACATATTCATGAACTATTTAAAATATTATTAAAAAATAAATACTCAAAAAACTCAAAATTTATTTATTTAATATATAATTATATTATATTAATAAAATATTAAAATTCACAATTGACTCACAAACTATTGAACTAAATAATTTAAACTCGAATTCAGGTTTTAAAAAAATTTCAACATGTTAAAATTCAACTCAAATTCGATAAGTTTAAATTCAAATCAAATATTTCTCTAACCGACTTGAAAAACTCGCGAACCAGCTCAATTTATTTACATCCCTAACTCAAGAATAGAAGAACAAATCTCATCCTCTTCGATCAAATTTACATTTCTTTCAAGGTTAATCAATCATTTAAAAAATTCAAAAAGATCAAGTGAAAAATGTCAGCCAAAATGTACATTGCTCAAAATCATGAACTTTGTGTCTCAGGAGTCTCTACTACACAGTTCTAAGCATACCAAAACCGATTAAATAGGTCGGGTAGTTGTGAACAACTACAGAGAAGTTATAATCCTAACTTGATACTCTCGCTTCAACATTAGCATTCAGTTCATCATTAGATCATTGTCAGAGGATCCTTCCGAAGGTATATAAATATTTTGTTCGATAACAGAAAGGCAGCAACAAAACCTAAACCCCAAACCAATAGTAAATGACCAGAAACACACACAAGAACAGGCTTCAGTTTGGCTGATGGCATACTCCAGCATTTTTTTCAGCTTTGCTTTTCTTCCACCCCCACATCATTTTCCACTGGTCGGTCCAAGGAAATTACTCTTCCTGAGTTTCTGGATGTGCATTCTCGACTTCTTTCCCTTTAAATGGAAGAAGAAAATGAAATGAATTGCATCACAGACCATCACAAAGACAACTGGAAAAGTGTCAGTTCTGCAGATTGTTAGATGATAATAAAGCAACATGAAAACCCTTTGTAATGTGTCCATTAATACATCTTTCTGGGTGATTAGATATCGTCATAATAACTAGCAAGATGGAAACATATTTTAGTAAAAGTCCATCACATGGATGCTTCAAATAAGCACCAAGAAGTTCAAGTAACATCAACAATTTTTGTATCCATAATATTTAAATTAGACAACTAAACTAAGTGATAATTGTCAAAAAAAAAAAAACTAGAAAAAAAAGAGCAAATAAACACAAGAACTAGCATACTATATGTTACTAATTATTAACAGCAATTAAATATTTGTTTGTAATCATATTGGTCAAATTCAGCATGTAATGCAACTATATTATTGGAAAAATAAGTAAGCTTACCAAACTCGGTGAATATGACATTTCCGGAGCATAGCCCTTCTTCAATTTTGACCAAACGGAGAGTCATCCTGGGTCCAATTTCTTGAAGTCTAACAGCGCTTTTGTTAGATGCACGGTTTACTCTCCCGATATCACTTGCCAGATCTACAGTTGCTGATTCCTCATCAGCTTCACTCTCTGAGCCATAACCAACCCTTCAAAGGTAGCAAGAAGTTCATTAAACTGGTTTTCATGAAGGAAAAGCACCCACAAGTTAAAACATGCTGCAATATTATCTATTTTTTAAACATGTACAGGCAAATGTTAATTATGCTATTGAGTTGGGCAGAGACAGTAGTGTCTTCCAAACGAAGAGCATCACACTGGTACTGACATACAGAGCTAAGGAATGTCATGCAACAACACGGAAAGACTGTTGTCTGTATCTGAACCATGACCGGAAGCCACATACAGTATCAGAAACAAGTTCTCAAATCTCGAATATTTTTTAGCAAAAAGTGAATCGCATCAAACCTTTAATAACAAACAAAGACTTCATTGAAACATATGCAAAACATCTAAACAGTTTATGAACCTCATTTTCAAGGGGAAAAACTGATTGCTAGTCTCTTTCCATTTCAAAGAACTTTTTCAGAAGACTCTAATGTATACAATCATGTACTTTAGCAGGTCATGGCTAATGTCAGCACTGCAAGACAAACTACAGGCATGATTGCTGTTTTGATAATGTCAAAATTTCAAAAATCAAACATGATTAAATAATTGGGTCCCAACTGCATGCTGATATGTGCATAAATGAGGCTACGTTGCCAAGCAAAATGTGCCAAAAATAGGAACTAATTACATTGTGATTTGTTTTTGAGATTTCTAGCTGTTAAATGCACTAGTGCTAAAACATGTTTTAGCTATTACCTGGTCACAAATTCACTGACATCCTTAAGGTTCCTCAAATCTGGTATCTCATGCTTCTGAACAAACTTCCGAATCCTCCGTGTGACACCAACAGGTTGTAGGCGGATGGAATAATGTCTAAAGTCAATAAGCTTTGTTTCGGAATTGTAATTTAATAAAACAATCCTCCTACATGTCGACAGTTTTACCTACAGAGAAGTAGATAATATTAAGTTCATAGATTTTGATCATTCACCTAACTCAACTTCCAGTTAAGATAAAAACTCAGGAATGAGTTGAAACAGCCATTTCTTCAGGCAAGAATGATGAGTCGATGTGACTTTTGTTTCAGTAGTTACAGTATTTATATCTATGGCAGGAAAAATGTTCTGGAACATTATTGTTGTGAGCTTCAGGTGCTGATCTCCACCCCCAAAGCCAGAAAGCACTATCTGCAATAAAGCCACTTGCTCAGAACCAAAGAAAATGGATTAAAATTAAGGAATATAAAAAAATATATAATATAGTTATATATGATGTCAAAAATAACATGATAAAACAAAGTGCTATGTGGAAACAACAATGTGAACTTACCAAGGGTGAGTTATCACATAATTCCTTAGGATAACTTGGCCGAGATTGTGATCGTGCAATGTCAGCAGCCAAAGAATATTCTTGAACTTCAAAAGTAAGCGTTGGACCTTGAGGTGTCCTTGCAACACGCAAATGGGGACTACTCATTGGATATGATAACATTAGGAAATGGGTTACACCCATAGGCCCAGCAACATTTAGAAAGTCTTTCAGCTTATTCCGTTTTTTCTCCTGTAATCCGAGCAAACAAACTGATCAACATAGTAGATTTATTTACTGAAATAAAAAAAGAAAGTCAAATAAACAAACAAAAATGGAGTTCATGAAGGAATAAAGAGGCCTTTGTGTTATAGTGAGAAACAAGATGATTCCATCTTATAATCCTTCAAGTGACTGTCAGAATTCACCAAAAGTGATGCGGAAATATGTTTGGACATTACACAACTCTTGTCGTTGAAGTCAAATTTATGGACTTATAAGCCTCTTTAATTGCCTTAGAAGTCAGAACTATAATACCATGATGAGCTTTATCTAATGCAGTATTGAAAATAAAAACATAATTTTAAGACATGGATCTGAAAATTTGATTATCCAATGATATAAGCAGGTCAAATGAAATTTAAGACAATTCAATAGATCAAGTTTGCATCAATGCAGTATTAATTTGGCTCCAATGAGATGATCATGTAACTGGTAGCAACCACTATTTCTCTAACCTTGTAGTGATTATTTGAATCTGGCCAAGTATAATGGCAGGACACAATCCTGAATACAAACAAAAGAAAGTCATCTCTTACTTGAGACATATGGTGTTAGTTCCTCATTGTTACATCACTCCCATTTACTCATTAACAATTTAACCTCTTCTAATCATGGACCATTGTACTTTTTTCTTAATCGCTGTTGTAAAGGCAAATGCTTTATGAATCACAGACTAGTATAAATTTCAGAATTCAAATAAATCATATCAAACAAAACTCCAATAAATAGAATCAAGTTATAGAATAACCTTTAATTTTAGAGCTGTGTGAGGGAGCATAAGCTTTCGAAGATCCAGTTCCAATTGCCTGACTGGGCCTGGCAGCCTTCCTCTTGAAAAGACAAAGCTCTTGGGAATCTTTTGACCAGTAATCTGATCTACAGTAGGTTGATTCTTTACAACAGGTGGCTTTACAAGCCCCCGCCTTTTCTTCTGCATCCAAAAGAAAAGAAAAGAAAATCAATATGAAACAAGAAAAAAAAGGATAAAAGAAAGGATGGAAACTCACATGATTGAATCGAGCCATTGTTCTTGCTGCCTGAGGAGTTTCTACAAAAGAGAAAGTGTCTCGATAAGGATTTGATTGCTAGGTTCACCTAAATCTACCTGCTATTCTACGATAAAATTGAACACTATATCATAATATTATACTTTAATAATCTTAAACGATTGCTTATTTCCAGAACACTACTCAAAACACTTCTCAAACTCAATTTAACATTCTAATGCAAATTTTCTTAGCTATTACTTTAAACATATAGCAAAATCTCAACTTGATTAATGAACAAAAATCATCATAAAAAATAAAAACAATTGAACGATGGGCATAACAAGCTTTACTACTACGTTGTATCTCAATTAATATAGACAATACAACATATCCTAAAACGCATAAAATAGTTCATGTCATGTTTGTGTGTGTACGCGGCAACCCCGCGGAGGGAAACCAGTCCCAGTGACTGCAACTAGCGCAACACCATGCTCATGGTTCGTCGGAACCGACGAGGAACGGCCGAAACGGGCGTTCCGGCACGGGAACTCCTCACGCAATTCTAAAGTTCCGGTAAATAACGTGGCTTGCTCTGATGTTATAACGGTAAAAGAAAAGATCGGAACGGCCAGAACGGATCGAAAGTGATTACCTCCAGATGAATCGGACAACGGCGTCGGAGGCGCTCCGGCGTGGCCTGATCGGGCAGTCACAGCGAGAGCTGTCGAAGAAGAAGAAGGCGGCCGCGGCGGTTTAGGGTTTTGGCGCGTGAGAAGTGAGAGAAGCGAGAAGACGTAAGTTGGTAATAAAAATTTAGAACATAGATTTTGATAAATAAAATTTATTTTCTAAAAATATAATCATTTTAATATATAATATAATAAAATATAATAATTTTAAAAAATATATAAAAATACAATGTAATCATAAAAATTTACCTTCTTATTAACTATTATTTATTATTTTTAATAAATTTAATTAGATCTCTATACATTTATGGACGACTCCGGATAATTTTTTAACTATTGGTGGTAAAAAAGTGAATACGCTCACCCTCAGTGTCTCCGTTAATCCGTCTCATAATCAACACGGAAGAGGTAAATCATAGTTTTTTAACTATTGAAGATTACTTCGATCGTTCTGATGAATCATGATCATGCTAATTGTGTCAAACAATAGTTCTTCGCTGGGCCTCTATTCCAAAAGGAGTCAACGAAAACAATTAATCTCGAGAGCTACGACAGCAAGTTTAAGCAATACCTGATTCATTGACGATAGGAGTTAATCCGTGCGACAAAGAAGAAGGAAACAGTGAGAAGGGATTAGGGTTTTTAATTTTTAACAAGCAAGTTTCATCTTGCACCCAATTTAATAAAAATTCATTGAGTATCCAAGGGATTTTATTGTGCCAATTGATTCTCTAAAATTTTTAAATATTTTTTTTTATTTCACGATTCCAAAAATAGTAAGTTTTTTATTTTTTATTTTTTAAAAAAACAGGAGTTATATGTTAAAATTTTAATAACCTTTGGTGATTGTTGAAGCAAAAAATCCTCCAACCAACTTCAATACAAAGGTAAAAAAAATTCAAATTTTTATGATTTAATATATATCATATCGAAATATATTAAATTATACTAATTTTATGATATCTTATAAATTTTATCAAAATTTTAAATATTAGTTATCTTTGAATTTTCAGTATATTATACCAATATTGAAAATTTACCCTTGGTATAATTTTGTTGGATACTAAGTATTTCAGTACTATCTACAATATAAAATATAATTTTTAATAATTCTACTTAAATCTAGCTTATAGACACTAAAGGTAGGGTAAAAAATTGATAAGAGGACTCGAACTCGATACCTCAGTTAATATTATCCTAAATTGAGGACTTTTTAATAGATAAGAGTATGCACAGATAGGGGCTCGAACCTGACACCTCAGTCAATGAATAACAACATCATAACCAGAACACCCCTAATTCAATTGTTAAAGCACTAAGTCAAAATTGATTAACTAGGTTGGGTAACGTCGAGCCTGAGGTGACCGGCCCAGTTCGATCCCACGAAAATTTCCCACCGACCACCAAGGTAAATCAAGAAGCGCTCGTAGCGAGCAACCCAGAAGTCTAACATCCTTTAGTTGTGTGCCCCATTTAGAAGAAAAATTCCTACAAATTCGTCATAGCTGGAGCTCGAATCGCGGGTGCCTAGAGGACAACCTAGATGTCATGCAGCTGCACCATAGCCCCGAGGCTATGATGTCGTGGTAGGACATCCAGGTTGTCTCCCAGACCCCCGTGATTTGAATCCTAGCTACGACGTATTTATAAAAAATTTTCCTCCAAATGAAAAGTATAATCAAAGGATGCTGTACTTCTGGGTTGGCCGCCACTTAATTATTTTTTTTTATCGGTTATAAAAATTTAACAAGTAACTTTTTTCTATTTTTCTCGATTATGGTTCTTGAAATCGTCCAATCCGCGGTTTAGTTTGATTTTTTTATTTAGTGAATTATTTAGTAACTAATCTATAATTTTTTTAATATCATTATTCTTAATAATTTAAAGAACAAATAAGAGAGTAAAAAAATCTTTTAAATATATAATAGTTTGTAAATAATAATAATCTTAAATTATGACCAACAATCATAAATTAAATCATAAACTAATGATTTCGTATATGATTAAGATTAAATATTAACTTATAAGGATCATCAAATCAATAGTTTCAAAGTGACAAACTGTGAGTTCTTTATTATGATAGGGTCGCTCCCGGGGTTATGATGTAATGGTAGGATATTTAGATTATCATCTAGATATTTACGCTTCGAATTCCAACTATGATGAATTTGTATAATAATTTTTTCTCCAAATGAGACACGTAATTAAAGGATATTGGGCTCCTGGGCTATCCGCTACGAGCGCTTCCTAATTTATCCTTGTGACCGATGGGAAACTTTCGTGGAGCCGGACCGGTCATCCCAGGCTCGATGTTATCTAGCCTGATTAATTATTGTTGTCCCTAGGATCATAGTGTTGTGGTAGGATATCTAGGTTGTCTTTCAAATATTCATGGTTTGAATCCCAGTAACGACGTATTTGGAAGATTTTTTTCTTTAAATGAAAACGTAATCAAAAGATGCTGAATTTTTTTTTTTTTTTTCGACTGATCTACCTTACTCAGCCTCATTTTTCTATTATGATGGGATCTAGTTCGTTGAAATTTGAAGAAAAATGACATGAAACACATGAATTCCCATAGGATGAAATTGATGTTATAGATTTGATAAAGAGGATTAAAACATGGAGTCAAGACCATCTCAGCCATTTTGTATGCTGGCAACCCAAAAAAAAAAAAATCACAATAGAATTGAATATAAATATAGGTAATAATGATTGATAAAATTATGACAAAAAAAAAAAATGAATATGCTCGTCTTCAGTGTCTCCATCAATCCGTCCCAAGGTCAATACAGAGAAAGTAAATCATGGGTGACTATTATTTTTTGGAATAGTGACTAGCACATAAGAGGGGTATTTATCTCGCCTTTGTCGAGATTCGAACTCCATATCTTATTGTGACAATACCTCATGTGTTAGCCACTAGACCTATCCGAGAAGACAATAACGGTTGATTAAATGTGGAATAAGAAGCGGGTCTGTCGTATTGAGATTGAAGACCTAATGAAAGATGGATTCTTAAATAACGTAAATTTGGACAGCTAGAATATAACGAGCTATAAGTAGGGGTGAGCAAAAATTCGGTAAAACCGAATTAACCGAACCGAACCGACCGAATTTAGGAATTCGGTTCGGTTAATTCGGTTTTCGGTTTTGTTTTTAAAATTCGGTTCGGTTTTCGGTGAATTCGATTCGGTTTCGGTTTTGAGTTTTGTAATTCGGCTAAACCGAATAAACCGATTAAACCGAATAAAAATATTTATTAATTTATTTTTATTTAAAAATATAATAAATAAAATAAAATATTTTCTTTTTTTAATTAAAATCAAATAAAGTTTTAAAATTCGGTTTAATCGGTTTATTCGGTCAAAAACTGAATTAACCGATCTTTTATCGGTTCGGTCGGTTCGATTTTTGTAGAGAATTCGGTCAGTTCAGTTGGTTGAAAAAAAATCGATTTATTCGGTTTTCGGTCTATTCGATTCGATCGGTTCGATTTTGACCGAATGCTCAGTCCTAGTTATAAGAGATTGTATGACTTACTAGCTTTACAATTTTGGGTTAGATAGACTTAAAATTTTGTTCTTTTTTTTTCTTTATAACTTAAAATTTAATCATATAATCAAAACATGTGAGTATGGTAACATTCATATATATAAAAATTTATTTATTATCTATTACTTGAAATATGATACATGCTTGTCTAACTAAAGCATAAGAAGAAAAAATAACATGTATACGGCTCTCTAGAGCTCATGATCACTAACGATTGAGAGCTTTTGACAAGAAAAGCCTGATTTTTTTTTAATCATAGTCTAAGCATGAGTTAACCTTAAAAAATTGTGAAGGCATACAAGGTCTAATTCGGTTAAAATCAGAGTTCAAGTTGATCACTATTTATTCCAATAGATTGGGATGCTTAGTACCACTAGGTCAACTAGAATCTCGTATTGCAAAGACTTAGTTTCTATTTAATTTGAGTCGATCAGAGTACTAACTGAGTCGGCTCACTTTATAATTAAACAAAAAAAAAACTTGTTGGAGTTGATTGAGTCTTCATTGAGTTAACTATCATGATTTTCAATCGATTGAATACCTAATTAATTGGATGTATATCGAGTCAACTGCAAATTATTATGATTGAATGAAAGATTGGATCAATTGAATATTAATAGTTAACTCTAAATCCTAAACTTATTTTTTTTAAAAAAATATTAATTAAAATTATTTTAAAATAGTCAAAATTATTATAGCAGCTAATAGTTGTAATTAAAGAGTTTTTATATAAAAATACTATATAATTATATCATTTTAATCAATTTAAATTTAAAATAATTAATTTACTTCAATGTGCATCGCAGCAACTATTTCGTATTAAAGCATTTTAAAAATAAAAATATAATAAAACTTATTTTAATATATATATATATATATATTAATTTTAATAATCTAAGATATTTTTTAAAATTTTTACTTTTCGTGATTTTAAAATAGTTATCACGGTAGACGATAGATTCTATTTTATTTACTGGTGTGATCGTTGCGTCTATAATATAATACTATATAAATTATTTGGGTCTTTGAAAATTCAAATTATTTGTATTTTCTAGTGTCACCCTTACGAACCAAGAATTAGAGAATCCCGGCAACAAACTACAATAACGGGCTTCCTTATGAAAAAAATTATTTTAATTTAATATTATACTTATCTTAGTAAAAAAATTAAGAAAAGTATATTTTTTAACATCGTCAGCTTAAAATATTTATAGAAACTTTCATAGTTGTCAATTCTAAGATATAGGACTAAAGAGAACTATATTTTTTTATATAAAACAAACAGAGAAAATTAATGATGAGAAAAATTCATAATAATACGTTATATCTGAGTCTCGAATTCTAGATCACTGATTGTTTCACTTATAGAATTACTAATAAGATTTGAAATTATTTTCAGTATGAATAGAAAAAAAAGATATTAACATAAATATATTTTAGGCTTTATTAAAATTAATTAATAAAGAGGGAAGATTTTTAATAAAATAAGGAAGAAGCAGGATAATAAAATTTATTATGTGTCTGCATATAAACGGTCAGATATAAACACCTCATATAATTTACTTATTTATATTTTTGTGGAGGGCGACTACATTGGTCTGTCTGATGGGATCGTTATTCCCTGCTTTAATATATATAATCAAATTTAAATTTTTAAATTTACGATTTCACCCTCATTGTTATTATAATTTTTGTCTGCACCCGGCGGACACCGGCACATGCGGCTAAATCACGTCCAACCATCACAAGCCTGTAACGCAGCAATTCATCCACTGCCGTACGCCGCGCCTTTTAGCCTTTTAGGCTTTGTCTCCCGTTTTCCTACCTCATCACACACTCTCTCCATTCACAGCGCCATGGCGGAGGAGGGAGATAAGTTCGGTGGCGGAGCGGTAACGCCGGCGGCCGCGGCCCCGCAGGCCTCGCCCAAGATCATCTTGAAGAATATCGACATGAGCGAGAAGATGCGCAACGACGCGATCGACTGCGCCCGCGCCGTACGCCTCCGCCCCTCTTTTGTCTCGTCTGTAGCTTCGATTTTTGTCTACTTGATTCGACCGGGACTTCGTCTCCGGTGCTGATTTTTTCGGTTGATTTTGTGGTAGGCGTTCGAGAAGCACAGGTTGGAGAAGGACATCGCTGAGTATATCAAGAAGGAGTTCGATATGAAGTACGGACAGACTTGGCACTGCATTGTGGGTCGCAACTTCGGTAATCTTTTTTTTTTCCTCCCCTTTTCAAGTCTTTCTAGTTAAACAGTGCGATCTTATTTGGTTGGGGATTTACAGATTGCTATGTCTCCGGCCTTAATAGCTCACCAATATTCCATGCCTAACTGGAAGCAATTTGTTACAGATGTAGGAGATCCCTTTTTTCCCGTAGTGAGGAGAGGAAACGAAACAAACCCATAATTTACTTGAGAAAAAAGGAAAGTTTGGTGAATTTTCATTCTCAGAAGTGATTTTCCTTCTGATTCTAGACAATTATGGCCTGTTGTTATGCTGACAACGAAGTTACAGATTAAGTCATAGTGTGTTCAGTTGGACAATATTGATTGAACAATTATTTGGAACTAATCTTGTGACGTAAAGTTGGACATATTTAAGACATCAATAAATTTTATAGTTAGATTGAATCATTAAAGTGGAAACATACTGAGTAAGCTATAGAAAACTCTGATTTTAGTGGTTCAAATTAGAGAGGCATGATTTAATTTTAGCCTTTAGAGAGACACTAGATGTAAGTGGTGTTTTAAATAACCATACTAAGCTTCTAATATTCTACATCGTTCCATATATGGACTCAGTTGTCAATAAAGGTAACTAGCAGGAATTGTGTGTGCTATCATAGATCATGAAATCTTGTTTGTGAGACAGTAGATACGTGATTTTGAACTTTGGACAGCCATATGTGGTGGTTAGCATTGACCATAAGCAATGGTCGGTATTGATCATATGAATTGTTGTGTTGATTTAAGAGTAGTAAAGATTAAAGAGTAATGGTATTTGGAGCTGTATATGGCTTTCAAACTTGTTTGGTTATCTTATTGAGCTTGTTCAAGCTTATGTATTGAAAAGCATACGAAACTCAAACCAAACTTTGAGCTTGTCTTGGATCAACTAGTGATATCTTGCCCTTATAATCTAATTCAAACATTTATCCAATAAATAGATACTTTTATCATTACTCATTTTTAACCTATCATGGATATTTTAAAATGCTAAAATTTTTAAAATACCAAATAGATACAAATAGTCCTAAGAATATACTTGTTTAATATATTGTGTATATTTGAATTTAAAACCAAAGAAATAAGAACGAATTGAGCCTTAGAGTTAATAATTTTATTCATGAACCATTCGTGAGTTTTGTTCATGATCCTCAATGAGCCGGGCTAATTGGTGTTTAAGGTTGTTTATTTTATACATTTATTTAATATTGAACTGTTTTCGATCCGGGTATAGATCTTTAGTGCAAAGATTATGCTGTTTTGCATATTCATATTCATTGTGATGATTCAATCAATGGTGCTATAAGATTCCCTGTTTAAAATGTCTCACTTAAGGCTAAACTCCAAATCACTAACTATCGCTTACATGAATGATTTTCTAAACATTATCTATACCAGAGACCATCTAACCTTGTTTATTTACATGGTTCAACAGAGGCCTGTAATGTGCCAATTGGCCATAACACATTATACCTTGTCCTGTTGGTTACCCACATACTGCAATGCTTTTGACATTGAAAGTTAATAAATAAGTGAGATATTTATTAAATTTATAATTGAAAGATGATATGAATTTACAATCTCAACATCACAACATACACAAACACAGTTTGATGATGATGCCACAACATTCCTAATTCGTTTACACAACTGGTTCAACTGGTAAAACCAAATATACAAGATCGACAGAAACTATGCAAGAGGCTCCAGTGGACCAGTTGATATTCATTAAAGATAGAAGGCATTAATGCCTGGCTAGGCAAATTAGTTTTAGATGATCGTGTGTGTATTACCTTATTTATTTCTGTGCTCCTAAATATTTTGAGTTCTCTCATTGAATAGACTGAAAGATGTGTTTTTTGTCATAAGAATCTTTACTTGTCAAAGTTTGTTTTTGGATCCTTAACTAATATATATAAATATATTTTTTGATCTCATGAACCCAAGTGTTCCTTCTGATGTGGCTTTTGCTCGGCAGGGTCGTATGTAACACACGAGACCAATCATTTCCTTTATTTTTATGTGGATTCGAAGGCGGTTCTGCTATTCAAATCTGGTTGAACATAGCACTGATGCTTGCTGCTAATCGATACATTTAGTTCAACTAAGCATGTTCTCAGCTTATTATTGAAACCAGTCTTCTTTCCAATTATCTAAACTACCTCTACATCTCTCTTCCTTAAGCTGCCTAGTTGTGTACCTTTTAGCTTTAACCAGTTACAAATATGTATATTTGTCATGTGTACTACTGAAGTATCTCCTAAATTTTCATTCCAGGTATCGTCGAAGGTTAACAATATCTGTATCTCGATGAACTTCAGTAAAATCCTGTATCATGTGCTTATAGTTGTCATCATTATTAAGCCGTGTTAATGTATTAGTCAATAATCACTCAGATTATTATATGATAAAATCATATACCTATTTTATTTCTCAAATATTTCGACAGTGAATAATCATTCAGATAAACAGAATAGACGAGAAAAGACTTTGGATAACACTTCCAAAGTTTAGCTGTAAGCTTTTGGCATCAGCTATTTAACTTTTGGAACCGTCTAATTTTCAGGTGACCAAGTTTCTTATCAGTTAGAATAAATTAAGAAGTGATTATTTAGATGGCTAGTATTCTTAGGAAAATTTTTTCTGGAAAACACCCCAGCTAAGATCCGTTGCATCAACTAAAGGAAGCTGATAATAAGGGTACTTTAGGGTTAAAAAATATAATAAGATGTTATTTTATTTTTAAAAGCACGTTTTAACCCATTAAGAACACTCTTTTTTATTTTTTCTAAATTTTTTTTTTGTCTAATATTATCTCTCCCCTACTTTCCATATCTTTGTGAACTTTCTTTGCCCTCAGAATTACTTGCGGCGAAAGAATATCAAGTTATTCTATCCTTAATTATGATGTATTTGTAATTATAAGATATTAATGGTAAAAGAGGAATACGCAAGATATTGAACTTTTGAATCGTTGCTTTCTGATTTATAATTTACATAGAACGATCACCCTAAATTCGGTGTTCACTTGTCAGTGTTGTCGCTGCCCGTCAAGTAATTATTGATGGTTAATTCAAATTCTGAATAAAAAATTATTGAAATGGAAAACAATCCAATTTAATGTACTGTGAATTGGTGGTAAACAGATCAAAATTGAAAATGTGCCGGATGATAACCAGTCACCAGCGCCAAAACCCTAGAAGCCCCACCGCAGCCGTTGCCAATCCCGTAGGAAGGGCAGCACACCCGAGAGCAATGGTGCTCATATTCTCTATCCGCGAAGCCATAGATCAATCGCTATCTCCATCTCCACATGTTGCTTCAGATCTATCGATTAAGTGTTTTTCTCCAACTTTTTGTAGGGTGTCGATCTTGTTGCCCACCAACGGAGCAAAAAGGTTAGGCGTACTGCTTCAAAGTCCGACGATGCCTATCTAAAGCTCCTTGTGAGGGTGAGAACATTGTGGTCCTTATAATGTTCATCTTGAGTGTGGCGCTTATAAATTCAGCCGTTCTTCTTTTATTTGCTCTATAGGTTTTTGGTGCGGAGGACAGGGAGCAAGTTCAATGTAGTGATCCTAAAGAGCTCCCTCAGAAGACTGATAACTTTCATGACCGAAAATGTGAGTTATATTTATATCCTTTGTGTATGATGGTGTAGATGAATGGATTTTAATGCTTTTCAGCTTCTTTGAGGCCAGGCGAATAAGGTTGCAGTTATTGTTGGGACGGTGACCGATGACAAAAGAGTTTACGAGGTGCCCAGCTACCAAGGTGACGGCTTTGAGGTTTACAGAGACAGCAAGGGCGTGGATCCTCAAGGCAGGTGGGGAATGCTTGACATTTGACCAGCGTGCACTCCGAGCGCCTCTTGGGCAGAATATGGTATTGCGGTGAGCTTGAATTCTTCATATTTAAGACTAATGTTCTGCTGCCTATGGCTAATTATGTTATTTTCACTTTTCAATATGGCTGTGTTGATTTTGCTGTATGCTTGTGGTTTAAGAACTGATTAAATCCCCTTGGTATTGCAAAGTAAGGGTGACATGCAATTAATGTTCTCTCTTCCATAATCGTTTTTATTGTAGTAGTGATGATAACACTTTTGTCCCAGTTCAATATGACAGCTTCCTTTTAATGGAAGATCAAAGATCAAATGAGCATTGCTGTTCTTTGTTCTTTAGGCAGTCTTTGGATCTAAAGTAATATTTGAAGCAGGCTAAGCCAGTTCTTTCTCACTCCAACTTGGTTAACAAGTCAAACTAGCATTGCTTGATTTCTTATTGTTTAAGGGTGCATGTTCAATGTTCTAATTGAATTAGACTGCAAGTTGAGAGTTGTTTATCAGTTCTATGCTCTCATAGGTGGTTTGTCAGAAGTTTTATGATCCATCACTGGTATACTAGTCTCACTCTGTCAATGCTTCGTGTGCTCTAGATGGTTATCAAAATTCACTGTTTTTATTGTGATAAAAGATACTAAACATGGACAACTTTTGTATTCCCTTGGTGCCCAATGGAATAAAATTGCGAGTGTTCTTTTGTTACAAATTGTTTAAGCTGTGCTTGTTGTACTAGTCTCACTCATTCTGTCAATTGCTTTGTGTGCTCTGGATGGTTATCAGAATTCACTCTTTTTATTGTGATAAAAGATATGAAACATGGACTACTTGTGTATGCCCTTGGTGGCCAATGGAAGAAAATTACGAGTATTCTTTCGATACAAATTCCTTAAGCCGTGCTTGTTGTATATCCTCTTGCATGTTAAACCCATTTATCCTATAACTTATTCAGTTAATTTCTCTCTCTCTTTTTAATCCAATGATGCTCAATTAAACTAATGCTTTAAAATTTTAAAGATAGTGATGCTGCACATACAGTAAATAAGCTATCTGTTAATGCCCCTCCTTTAGTAATTTAAAGATCTTCTTGGTTCTTGTTTTCTTTATTCTTCTGGACTTTTGGTTTACTATGAAATTGCTTTAAATTGTAATTTCTTTGCTTTCTTTGAGTACATAAGAAGTTTTTATATGGACAACTGCTGTTTATATGGCACACAGATACTTTTAAGGGGTCCCAAGAATGCCCGAGAGGCAGTGAAGCACTTTGGCAAGGCACCTGGAGTTCCACACAGCCACACCAACCCTATGTCCGCTCGAAGGGAAGGAAGTTCGAGAAGGCTCGAGGAAGGAGAAACAGTAGCGGATTTAGGGTTTAAGTTCCTCCTGCTAGTTCTTCGTGGCCTGTTTAAATTTCATCAATTTCATTTATTGGTGTTTCAGAACATTGGTCATGGTTCTAAAATCATGTATTTATGCTCATAATTAAGATGTGGAATTATTTTATTATTATTTTATTAAAATTTAATTTGATTAAAATAATTTATAGTAGTTTTAGTTAAAGTTTGCTGTATGGTTTAGTAGTTTTGAACAAATATATTACATTTTCAGTTGTTATAATATTATTGAAGGGAAGTTGATGAAGTGATTTTTATAAGGTGAGGTAATTTTATATAATAATAATAATAATAATAATAATAATAATAATAATATATATATAGTAATTTTGATTAAGTAAAATCAAATTTATTTTATATTGTTGGCCAAACCTGGCTTGCAAGTTCGAGCTCGGCTCGTTTAAAGGGCTTGAGCTCGACTCATTTAAAGTGCTCGAGAACATGTTCGTTTATAGGTTCGTGAACTCGGGTTTGAGCTCGGCTCAATTAAAGGGCTCGCGAACATATTCAATGATGTGTTGAGTTTGGAAGTTTAATGTAGTAGTTTGGGATGTTCAATGATGAGTCGAGTTTATATTATTTTAGTTATTCGGTTTGTTGAATATTTATTCAAATGAGTTTTCAAGCTTGCTTAACAAACTTACAAAATGAGCTCAAAACGAGTCTTAAAACGAGTTTGAAAACGAGTCTGAGCTCGTTTAACGAGTTAGGTTCGTTAACTATGATAATCGAGCTAATAACAAATCGAGCTCGAACGGTTCGCGAGCTTAGTAATTCGAAAATTAGCTGAGCTTGATCCTTGTGATAAAAGTTGGATTTGAGCTCGAGCTAAGCTCAAGCTTGAATATAACTTAAATGAGCTAAGCTTGAGCTTGATACTGTTCGGCTCGGTTCGGCTTGTTTACATCCCTAATGGTGGTGCATAGAGCACAAGGAACTTGAGAACTTCTTGTGGGATATGGAGCAGTATTTCTTGGCTGCTCGTGTGCTTGAAACAGAGAAGGTGATAATTTCCAGCATGTACCTTGGTGGCGATGTGAAGTTATGGTGCAGAACACGCATGGTGGATGATGCCAATGTTGATCGGGAAAAAAATTGACACTTGAGCTCGGTTGAAGAAGGAATTGAAGACACAATTTCTCCCAAGCAATGTCTCGTGGATGACATGAGATGGGCTGAAACATCTCAAACAAAAGGGCTCTGTGAGGGGCTATGTCAAGAATTTACTTCTTTGATGTTGGATATTTCCAACACGTCAGAGGAGGACAAATTATATAACTTTCTGTACAGATTGCAACCGTGGATACAAATTGAACTTTGAAGGCAGAATGTGAGGGATCTTCTTGATGCTATTGTTGTTGTTGATGTCTTGTCCAATTTTCACTCCAACAAAGAGAGTTTGGATGTTTCTTCACCTCCCAAATTCATGAAGAATCGAAAAGAGGAGACGGAATTGAAGAAAGATTCAGCTAACAATCGGTGGAATGACAGGAAGGATCATTCTGCAGCTCAAGGAAACAACTTGAAAAACCAAGGCTGTTTCCTATGCAATGAATCTCACTTGGTGAGGGATTGTCCCAAGCAAGAGAAGTTGAATGTTCTCTTGGCAAAAGAAGATGATGAACACCACATACAGGAAGTTGTTTCTCTTATTAATCCTTTACCATTGTTGACTTCAATTGTTGGTATTGATGCTAACGGGAATAAAGGAAACGTGGAGGTTTATGAAGAGTCTATTAGCAAGGTCGTGGGGGACTATGCTGGAGCAGGAGGCTTGCATACGGAAGTGTTCGATGAGGGCATTGAAATCTTCTAGTGGGGGTGGTTTGTTAGCCCCTAACTTGGTGGCTCGGCTGGACATGAGGATTGGGTGTTGCTTCTTTGATCCAGCCTATTGGGCATGTGCGCAAGACACGCGACATGTTAAGTAGCGAAGACTTTGGACAGTGCACGGGGGTTGTCTAAGCCCAAGTCTTGCAGGAGGCAGACTTGACAAATGTTTGAGGCATGACATGCACGCAAGGCATGCCAAGTGGAGTGACAGCGTGGGGCTGTCCAAGCCCAAGTCTACAGGAGGCAAACTTGACAATCAGTGACCGTGACATGTGTGCAAGACATGCTAAGCAACGGTACAACGACGTGAAGCGTTGCCCAAGGACCAAGTGTGTAGGAAGCATACTTGGCATACATTTGAGCTGGACATGCGCAAGCATGCTAAGCAATGACAAAGGATTTTGACAATGCGTAAGGCACTGCCCAAGCCCAAGTCCATAGGAGGTAGATTTGGCAATCTAGCAGGTTTGGTATGTGTGCAAGGCATGCCAAGCAACAAAGCAACATCGTGGGACTGTCCAAGCCCAAGCCATGCAGAAGAAAGACTCAACAATGATCTAGACGTGGCTTGTGCACGAGGCACACTAAAGTAGGGATACAGTAGTGTGTGGGGTGCTGCCCAAGCCCAAGTCATGCACAAGGCAGATTTGACAATCTTCCGATCATGGCATGTGCGCAAGGCATGCCAAACAATGGAGACTTGTGACAGTATGTGAGTTGCTATTCAAGGCACTAGACATGTAGGGGCAGAATTGTTAATCATGCGAGAAAGGCATGCGTGCTGGGCATGTCAAGCAGCAACAAAGGTGTGACAACATGCAGGGCTACCTAACACCAAGTCAAGCAGAAGCAAAGACTTGGATTATGGCGAACACTAGGCAGGCAAATGAACTTATTCGTGGTGCCAAAGAAGCAGAGTCATTGTAGTGAACACTGGGCGGGCAGATGAACTTGTCCATGGTGTTAAAGAAGTGGAGCCATTGGGCGACACTGGGTAGACAGACGGACTTGTTCGTGGTGCCAAAGAATCCGAATCATGGTCAAACACAAGACGTGCAGATTGACACATAGTGTGGACTAATTCAGTAGAGCCATGGGGTAAAATACAAGCGGTGCATGTTGACACTTGATATGAGCCAATTCAACATGATGGGGCAACCACCATGTAACCAACATTTTGGCCTATTATAAAGCGCTGTTTTTGATTTTTTTTCAAATAAGGATGCTTTTTGTTGATGCTAAAAATCAGGAGCGTTCTTTATTTTTACCAATTTACAGGGATGTAAATGCAATTAAGCCAATTTGTCAGCGAGAAGCAGAAGCCAAGGCCCTTGGAAGGCAAGTAGAACTCCAAAAAACAAAAAAAGTATGGGTTTCCGGTGGTCTAATCTGGCCACCATCCGCCGGTCTCACCGCCTGTATCGCCACCGGTTCCCACGGAGCGATCAGCCTTCGGAAATTCTATCCGCATCCTCTCCATCGGCAGTGGAGAAAGGGAACCACTTGTTCACCGCCCTAAGGTGGCATGGCGCAGGCCACTCTCACCACCACCATCATAGCGATCGTAAGGGCTCCGAGGGAACATTCCGTCTGGGACTCGCGTCTGACGTCGCCCTCTCCGTCGGAAAAGGCCTCACCGGTTACCTAACTGGCAGCACCGCCATCGTCGCCGACGCTGCCCATTCCGTTTCCGACATTGTACTTTGATAGTTCTCGGAATTCTCTACTTTTCCTGTCTTATTTGAGTGGAATCGGTTGGTTTTGCTCAATTGTTTACGAAACTCTATGCGTAGATTGAAGCTTTAGTGGGATGTTGTAGGTCCTTAGTGGTGTAGCTTGGTGGTCGTATAGAGCAGCAATGGCCCCCAAGGACGATGACCACCCTTATGGTTAGTCTTTTTTTCTCCGTATAGGCGTTGTTTGATATGCACTTCTATTCGTTTGGGCTTTGAAAATCTGTTTCATTTTAATTTTTCCAAGTTGACTTCGTTCATCCATATAATTTATCTTCAGAGGTCTTGTCTCTTCATTTTTTGTTATGATTTTGAGTTGCATGTATTAGTATCCTAACCTGCTTCATCTGACATTTTATATGGGTTTTCAAGGAATTTAGTAAAAGTATTTGAGGTTAACTAAGAGACGTGGACATGCAAGCTATTAGTAGATTTAGTTTCCAAAAAGGTAACCGTTGGATTTTTTTTCTTGAAAAGTCAAACAATTACCTACTTGAAAATTGCGTTTACCCTTGTTTATGACCATACATGTAGTGTACATACTATTGAAGAATCATCTTAAATTTGGTAGAAGCTATAACAAATGGATTCTTATTTCTCCTCCATATCTGTGTTAGATAATGACACTCTGCTATGCCTGAGTCAACACCTGACATTCGTATTGATCACATGCACATTTCTAAAACTGCCATGTTGTGCACTTGGTTCATACTCACATCACATACTCATACCAAGTTCAAGTAACATAAGGTGGAAGTTCTAGCATTGTGATTAGCTACTACAATGAAATATTGGTTTTGTTTTAGAGAACACTGATGTAACTGTTATCTAAAAGTTTCTTGAAATAATTCTAACATGACTATCTCTTCTTCTAAAAAGAATCAAATTTGGATCATGCTCTGATGCTAGCATTTATCTTGGTTAACTCATCATTCTTTTAGCCATGAATCTATTGTCTAACCTCTTCAATGTGATTTTACAATTTTGTGAGGAGCATTGATAAAGCCAGACATTTTTGGACCTTTGGTTGAAGGTGATTCTACAAAGCATGTAGCTACCAACAATATCTCGTTCATCATGAAAAAAATTGAATCCTCTATTTTTTGTAAACCATTTCTTTCTGCTACATGTTCTTTTGACTCTTCTGTTTATTCTTTATGCCTTTCACTTTCCTCTCTATTTTATGTTTTTTCCTTCTTTTATCTCCTTGTTGTACCCATATGCTTCCTCCTCTCTCATATACCAATATCAACTCATACTATGTGTTTGTGTGTCTAAGATACTAGTTCATTACCCTTTAAATCATCAAATTTAGCATAGCTCTGCACCATGTGACTGGCTCAAGTTTTCAACTTCAAGTATAATAAATTATTGTCTTTAGCTCATGAACATGTTTCTAGAGCTGTCTATTTTCATTACATTCATTATTTTTACAGAAGGGGATACCTTCATACTTTACTACTCGAGCTTGAGGTTAGAATTTCCACACTGCACTATTTATCACCTCTTAGAAAGGCTAAGTTATTAACACACATTAACTACTATAAGATACATCTTAGTAGGAAAATGCGTCTTGGCAAAAATGAAGATGAGGAAATCCATTTCCAGTGAGGATAAAAGGCAGCAGGAAAGGGCATTTTCATTTACACTAAGTTGTCAAACCATTCTCACCTTTGTTTTGGTGCATAGACTCAAGCTCATGAGCTAGTCCAAGTATGAAAAAAATGTGATTACTAGGCACTAGAAATAGGGTTATGATCTGGTCCAAGATCAAATAATATTGCAATGTAGAAATCTTGCCACGTTGCCACGGCGGCAGAAATCCACAAGGCAACCAAGAACGATGACATCGAAGCTTTCTTCTTATGGCGTGGCAAAGCATAGTTGAATCCGCGGATAGTAACAAACATCAAAGGGCTCGCCAAGAGTTACCCATCGAAACCACTTCGATGTCTAAGTCATGGTGTTTTGATAAAAAGAAACAAAGTAAATATGAGAGGTAGAGGTAGAGTGAGAGAGAGAACCCCCCTCTGCGGAGCATGTACCAGACCCTTTATAAAGGTGATGTACCCATAGAGATCATGGAGAGGTGGAGAATAGATCATGGGGGAGTGGGGATTATGCCCCATGTCTTCTTGTGCCCGGTTGAATCAACTCGATGGCTCGACAAGTCGGATCGGCTTGGAAGTCGGACTGACTTAGAAGGGCGAATACTGCCACATAACCCCTGTGTTGACCAAGTTATGGAGCATACCACTCGGACTCTCTATTGACTAGTCAAGGGCTCATCACATGGACCTTATTTACCTCTGCATCAAGTCATAAATGAGCCATTTTGAGTCAAGCTAGACCATGTTCAAGCTTGTATATTAAAAAGTTGGCCCGTGCTGACTTAGTTGGTAAGTGTATGAGATAATAACTATAGTGGTCGGGGGGTCGAAACTCAACAGGGGATTTCATCACCTCTACGGACCCCGTCCATGCATTTGCCAATTTGGGTTCTGTTGAACTCCTCTCAATGGTGTGGGGTAGTCATGAGGGGGCCGCTAACATGGGAGTACCACATTATTTTGTATATTAAAATGTTCACCTTGCTGAGTTCAAGTTCAACCAGGCTTAATGATGTGTTTATGCTTGCTTATAAAAAAAAACTAGTTCTAATTTGACGAACATTCAACCACAACCATTAGGCATAAAATTAACTCAAGCCAAAAAATGGTATTCACTTTTATTCATAATTTGACATGCTAGACACTACCTGTAAGTTTGGATACTACTATTATTTACATTATCAAAATTTGAAATTCTTTACTAGGCATCACATATTTTCCATGTTTTTAAGTATCAAAAACTCAAGGAAACAATCTCTTGCAAAGCAGGATAAGACTGTGTACAATAGACCTTCTTCGGGACCTCACATTGGCGGGAGCTTCATACATCTAGCTGCCTTTTTTTTTTTTAAAGTATCAAAAACCTAGTTTGTTTATTCATTTTAGGTTTATTTTTCTCTATAAGTGTTAACAATAATTTGATTTATATTTCCACTGGTGCAAGGAAAGTTAGTAATTTCTTAATAATGATTGGGTATGCAGCTGTATATCCTTTTGCTTGTTGTTAAGCTTAATGGAAAATCCAAAAAAACAAGTTACATAAATTTGTAAAGATATTGTTTTCATTTGATGTCCTGTATATAAGGACACTCTAATCTAAGTGGCCAATAAAGTATGGGGTATATATTTTATCTGCATAACATGTGTATTTAATTTTAAGAAGTTCTTTATCAATTGACAAACTGAATGTAAAAATTCAATATATTGGATTTAATAAAGAACTTCGTATATGTAGTATATTGTATTACATAAGTCAAACATAGCCTACAAGTCATAAGCTTTGTTCATGAACATGTACAGCTCAAGAGCATCAGTCATGAAAATTAATGAGAAGTTAGTTATTTCCAGATTTCATTTGATTAATAACCCCATCCAAAAATATGTTTATCTTAGGGTTTTCACATTGTCATGTGGTGATGTATAGTTGCTTCATTATTTTTGCCATTTCTTAACTAGCTAAGGTTCTATCCTATGTTTATTTGGTTTGATGTATTTGAAGAAGTTGAATTTCTTGGCAAGAATGCGATGCATGTATGTGCGTGCGTGTAATATTACAAGATTGATTTTAATCAAATATAATATAAGCTCAAAATACATAAGTTCTCTAATTATGTTTTGACTTGTGATCAAGATCAATAGAAAATTAATAGGCACTCAAAATGAAAGTAACAAATAGAAGAATGAATCGTTGGCCCTCATGATTTTTCAAACAAACTTTTCAAACAAGAAACTAATCTTTTTTTTTTTTTTTTTTTTTTTTTTGAGAAAACTACTTGGGCTAGATGAAAGGAAGCTTTATGTCCGGTTTTAAAGGGACAAATCCACTTACAACTTTTTATTTTATTTTGCCATTTGTCTTATCTTTTAATTTTTTTCCTTTTCCCTAGGACATGGAAAGTTTGAGACTCTGGGAGCTCTTGGTATTTCCAGTATGTTATTGGTTACTGCAGGGGGGATTGCTTGGCATTCCCTTGATGTTCTGCTGGTATCTTCTATTTACCTTTCCATCATTCTCACGTATACAAGTTCATATGCATCATCAATGAGAATAAAACAGTTTGATGATGGCATGCCTGCTAAGCTTTTATGAATACTAGCTTTTGATTTTCTTTATTTGGTCTGTGTTTCTGTAACTGAGAAATCACATTTACTTTTCATCCTCATTCAATGGAGGGACAAAATCTGTGTAGTTGAGTTCAAATAGTTCTGGTTAACATGACATGTTGCTGTTATTGTATTCTAGATCCAGTCACTTGCCACATTGTTTGCTCATATAGTTTTTGCCTTGCATTTTCAGGGTCTTCTGACATCAACTCCAGATATAACCTCTTTCTCTCCGAATGTTGACCATCATAATCATGGTAGAGGGGGCCATTATCATGGAGTAGACTTGGATCACCCAGTCTTAGCTTTGAGTATGACAAGTATATCTATCTTTGTCAAGGAAGGGTATGTCCTGTAACTTAAGGAATATAGTTGTTTAGAGATAAATAGGAAGGCATAGCAATAAATAATTAACTGGTACTTGGGATTTGAGAGGATGAACGCGTTCATTTAATACTTTGCTGTTATTGATGGCTTAATAAACCATTTATCTGCTGGAGTATGGCTTATATTGGGCCCTAGGAATATAATTACCTATTCTTGGTATTATTTAGCAATTATTTGTGAATTTTTGTTGATTACTGATGAATAATATGTCTTTGAAGGAGACAAACTGAAAGTTCTATTGGTCTTATGTTCAGTCTTTTGTATATTTTTCTTAGCCACCAGTAACTAGGAATAACTTGACCTGGACGTGTATTTCATAGTGGTTTTGTGAAAATATGGATTCCTGCAATGTGTAAAATCTGTAAAATTTATATAAGTTTCAAGCATATTCTTACCAGAAACCCTGTTCTCTTGGCAACAATAGACTATATTGGGTGACTAAAAGAGCTGGGGAAAAGGAAGGAAGTGAATTGTTAAAGGCAAACGCATGGCACCACCGTTCTGATGCTGTGTCATCGATTGTTGCACTTATTGGTGTTGGTGAGATTTTTCTGGCATTGTTTTTATATAGAAAATGTGTGAATCCAATTGAAACAGGACCAAAATTGTTCTTCCTTTGGTCCTTATTAATCAATTACTTTGTTTCTATATTCTGATAAATGTAAGTTTCATTAGCAGTAATTTTTTTTAGAGATACAGTCAATGTTACTGCATACGTTGTGCTTGTTGCCAGTTTGAACAAATCTCAGATGTAGTTCTGTAAGATGTGGAGAAATATCTAGCATGTTCCTGTACTGTTGATTAAACCATATAGAAATATCTAAACCTTATTTTTTTTTTACTTTGATAGCTTAAACTTTTGTGATAGTTGCTCAACCTTTTAAGATGATATTAGAACTCTAGTCATGACATCGATTTTTGGCTTGTTCAGTTATTCTTCGTCTATTCTATGTTAGTTCTTTTTAATGTCTTGCAATTACGTTTTTGACTGATTTTGTCTAGGCAAGTTGATTTATCTGATGCAATCTCTCAATTGGCCAATTCAATTTTTGACGTAATCTTCACAACTTATTTTTGGTTGAGGCCAGTCATGAGAATGTAGAAGAATATATGAACATTATAGAGGAAGAGTATTGTTCATTTTTAATCTGTACTGACCATCGGGAGCCAACTAACTGATACTGATTCTCTAAGTAGCCATTGATAGTTGAAAGTGGCCTTATTTCTTTCAGAGTTGAGCCTAATCTGCATGTGAGTGGTGAGACCAGTTTGTGTTATCTAGCTTGATCAATATGTTGCAGAACTTGACTACCTGATGTTATGAACTTTTGTTTTGCTTGTATTCCCCACTATGTGGGTAAGGCTTGGTTGTTGTTGTTGTTTTTGCTGGTATACATATTTTTTGTTTTCTCTGTTTGGGCAAATTAAATGACTTTTATCATCATGTGTTGTTTGTAATGTGTTAGTTTAGTTGCTTGAGCATGTAGAAAGTTGACATTAACTTGTATTGAAACACAATTTTGTCTTAGCAAGCAAAGATATTAGAGGACTGAAAGCTGCAGGACATTCAATGATGATTTACAATTCAACTCCTATTAGATGGATTAATTTCATTTATATACTTTACTCTGATGTATAGGTTCAAACTTCCACGATGTTCTGTTTAAGTTTCAAATTGACTAACAAAACTGAAGAAAAGCTGTTGTAAAAAACTGAACTATATAGCCAGGAGAAAGAGCTTATAATAAAACAACTCTGCAGTTGCAAAAGATGGTAAGTTGAGAGTATGCAATCCTTGAAATTTTCTTGCATTTGCATGTGGTTGTTTGTGTCAATGCAACTGTTTGAAACTCTAGGTTCTCTAAATCTCCTTGCACTTGTGAAAAATGAGCTATTCTGTTTTCTACGTGGAAAATGGGACATTGAGCTAAGTAACTTTGTTCATTTTAGTCTGAAGTATAATGATTGAGAATTGAGAAAATTTCATCACAAGACTTGATATTTACAAGTTGAAGGTGAACTTGGATTTCCTTCTTCACGTTCATAATATACTTGTTAAAACATGGTTCATATGGTTCAGTTGAACATGTCTAACACTAAAGTAATGATGAATCCCTTGGCTAATTCATATGACTTGCTTTTGAAATTGGGATACTTGATGCTTTTTCATACTAACGCATCTCAAACTTGGTGTGGTCTTCTGTACAGGTGGTACTATATTGGGGCTACCTTTCCTAGATCCAGCAGCTGGCCTTCTTGTATCTGGCATGATATTGAAAGTTGGATTTAATACCGGTTACCAAAGGTAATCAATATTTTGTCTTTCTTTCATGCTAATATAAGGGGGTGTTTGGTTGATGGATTTGGGAATGAGGGAATGGAATGATAGTAAAAGATGGTGTTTGGATTGTGGGTTTGGGAATGACAATTTGGGAATGATTTCTAGATTTATGGGAATCAACCAAACCCATATAACTAGGTGGGTTTCATTTCCATTCCCATTCCCATTACATCTTACTATCAAACCCATACCCATAGTCATTCCCATCATTTAACCAAACGCCCCCTAAGTATTTATATTATCAAATATTTGTCTTTGCATTGTCTCCTTTTTTTAGGTGCATAACATTTTGATTTTAGCAATTGATGGTGTTTGATTATACTCTCTCTTTCCTAAAATATAATTCATATGATTTTGGTTGTCCCCTCCTATTCATTGTTCATTGCTGTTTTCAGCTTCATTTTAGAATATTTGTTTAACCTTCAAAAAATAATGAAAGAACTCAATTAGAAAACCTTTGTAGATGATTAAAGTTGGACGAAGATAGTAGGATTTGGAGACATAGCCAGAGCTATCTAAGTTGGTAAGAGAAGAAAAAAAAATTAGGAGAGCTTTGGAGAATGTTGAAATTGGCTTCAGCCTGCAACTAGTGGGAATAGAATCCGAAGTTAGTTTCAGACTTAGCTGCCTTTACGGTTAATTTGACATGAACATTGCAACAGATATGTGATCACGATAGGAGTGTGAAATGGTTAGTTTAGGCAATGGTATTAGAAATTTGTGTGATTATATAATTTATTAATATTATACTATTATATACACTTGCACGCAGTGGGTGAAATTGTCCTCATTGGGCTCAAAACTTTGATCTCTTCCCTCTCTCACTAACACCTTAGGCGCGAAAGCATTACCTGATTCCTATTAACCTTTACCTGGAGACTCCAAAATATAACAGGCATCTTCATCTTCAAGAAACCTCATTGTGCATCCCGTTCCAAGCTTTGTAGTGAGGGCCAGCCAACTCTCAAGCTTCACTGTGGTACACCTCTACCATGGAATATGCTGATATGTGCTGTCGTAATGAGTTCTGCCCCTCATTTTCATGGAACTGTCATGCTAAATTGGGCTCCATACATCGATGCCCTTTGCACTCTTACTCCTTGTCAGCCTAACTCGAGTGAGCCTTAATGAAAGCTTGTATCTCTTTGTGCGAGCGATACATTTTTTTTTTTTTTATATACTAGGCATCCAGATCTTACAACCCGACTAATCCTAGGGTAGATGGTCCGGCCCCACATTCCGTCCACCAAGTAAATTCTGGAAACAAGTCGGCCCATAGTCCGGCGGCCCAACACATCAGGTTTTCGAGCATCGCAGGTGTCCGAAAGTGCGCTTCTAGAGAATTGAACCCTCAACGCCTAGTGTATCCGCTGTGCCTCTTGCCAATTCGCTGTGCCCTGGGGGGCACTTCTGGATTGGTATCAAATGGTGCTATTGGAATGATTAACTTTTGATAGTGCAGTTCTGGATTCCATTTCACACCACAGGTGGAATGTTAAGTTTTGCTCATGCTGAGTGAATCAGAACAAAATTTTGCATCCAGGGGTCTATGATAATCAGACCTTATTTTGTCACAACGGAGAGACTTTTCTCTTGCATAATTCCCTATGGTGATTTTGACTTCCTAGATTGATTGAGATTTGGTATGCAAAAGAATAGTACATTACTAACTCTTTGATCATGCACAGGAAAAGAGAATTGTTAGAACTTAGAAGATGTGCCCAAATTAGAGCCTTGCCCTTCTTTGTGATAAAATTGCACTATATCTGGATTTCTGTTCAACTATCTTGCATTGATCGTACAACATAATATTAGGAACTAAAAAACCAGAAATGATGCTCGACAGTGAATTATTTTCCAAGGCTTCTGATTCAAGGAATTACTTTAAAATATTTATTTTGAATTTTTGCAGTCAAACTATAGTTTGAGATTGTTAAAAATCTGTGAGATGTTTTGCATAGAATTAATACTTATTTTAGTGAACTCTGAGCTAGTATTCAAATATATAGGATAAGATTGCTCTATTCTCATTCTTTAAAAAATTTCAAGGAAAATAAATGTTATTTAGTTGCACAATATATTTTTGTTACTACTCTGCTTGACTTCCTGGGATTCTTGTTTTTGTATTTAGTTTCATGGAATTAGTTGACGCTGCTGTAGATCAGTCTGTTTTGGTGCCCATCAAGCAGACAATCACTCAAGTTGAAGGAGTTAAGGTACACTAGTGTTTTTTACTCGAACTTTCAGAAATTGAACACTAGACTCTCTCTTATATCTTGGAATACTCATTGTTATCTTCATTGTGTTGCACTTACATAGATTTCACTTGATGATCTAATTAAGCAGCTTCACACAGGTCATATCTTGTTATATGACCCATCCTGACTCCTTTACGATAAAACATCAATAACATCAACAAACCTATTAGTTCCACTATAACATTCTCTTGTTGCTACTGTTATATGCATATAAGGTAGATTACCCTTCCCTGCATCTTGAAAGTATGCGTAAACATGTTCTTTTTCAGAGAAAGAAACTCAACAAACAACTTAGTATGTAGATAAAAACATTGAAGTACATGATTCATCTACAAATTTGATCCGTGCTAAGGTAAAATTTTGTATCAATTGGTCAAACCAAGTTCACATAACCTCTAAAACGATAAAGTCAAAAGTTCCAAACTCTATTGAACATTAAAGAATTGTTATTGTTCAAAGATGAACAGAAGATGTGTTGAACAACTACATTGACACTTTGCAAAACTTTTGCTGCATACTTGAATAAAGGCATCTAATCCTAGACATCATCATCATCATCTGGAAGGGTTCATGTATGAATTTATGTTAAATGCTTTGTTGGGATTTCATTTGAAGCTACAGATTGCAAGTTTGTGTATAGGCCTAAGATATGGATCTCTTGCTATTTGTTATGCATTTTATGTTTATATGAAATGCTTTTGCTAACATTGTAGGGATGCCATCGCTTAAGGGGAAGAAGGGCTGGGTCATTCTTATATCTTGATGTACATATTGAGGTATTTTTCACCACTATACTTGTTTTGCATGTACTTGTAGATAAGCTACACAAGTTTCAATTTTGTGGATATCTGGTGCTTTTATAGATATCTCCTGTTATGAATTTTTGGGCCTTTCTCATGCCATAGATCTCAGTTCCACCATATTTTTTTTCCTCTTTTGCTAATCACCATACTGAATGTCAATTAATTATCCAATTGTTGTATCTGGAGTTAAATGGAAACTTATTTTCAAGAGCTATACAAGAAAATCATGAATAAATACAACACGTTATTTAAGTTTCAGGACTGCATTCATAATTTACCCATTCATCTGACACTTGATAGTGAAATTACATCTTGTAATGTGATTGCCAAGTTTTATGGTCTATATATTTGACTTGTGAAGCTATTTAGTTTATGAGATTTTGTGCACTGTAGCATGGCAAGTCATTTTTTGGTTTTTTATTTTTCTTATAATTTATAGGATTACACTCACTTCAAGAATCATGGTTAATTTTTTTCTTTATTATTTATTTGGAAAGTCATTTTAGACTAATTTCCTCCATTGATTATACAAAGTTTTTTTTTAAACCCAGAGATGGTGATATTCATAGATGTTTAACAGGTTGATCCTTTCTGTAGTGTTAGTGCTGCTCATGACATTGGTGAGAGTGTTCGTCATCAGATACACAAAAATCATAGTCAAGTTGCTGAAGTTTTCATTCACATTGGTGAGCGTTGTGGACTTAATTGTGATTTTGTTGTATAAAAGCTATGACTGTAAGCCTAAGAAAATTCTTTAAACTTCAAAAAGTTGCTAACCAAAGAAAAGTTTAAAAAACTTTTAAGATTAAGGAGGATCAACCTAAGAAAAGTTCAAAAATTGCTTCAGTTTTCAATGTTATTTTTCCAACCAAAGGTTAAGCTCTTTCAATTTGATAACCAGAAGCTAATGAACTTTTATCTCATATGATCACTGCTTCCCATTGCCTCCGTGAAACATCCAATTAACTGAAGCGGTTTTAATCATTTGATAAATTGACCTTTATGAAACATTCAGTGTTAGTATAGTGGAGTTTTGTGAAAAGTAATTTCTCATGTTGACTTATTTTATCGCATACCTTGCTTTATTATTATTTGCACCTTTGTTACTATTTGTTTATTGTTTTGTTAGACTGCTGATATTTTAAGCTTAAAATTCCAGATCCATCATATTCTTACTGCTCGATTTCAGAAGAAAGAAAGAATTTGAAGGACTTAGAAGGCAGAGACTCCAACAGTCTTTCCAGGCATCAAGAAGCTGAAACCATTATTTCTGACATTTTGTCAAAGCAATTCTCTAAGGTATTTATTTATTCCTTGAAGAGTTATCTGATAACGCATGCAAAGAGTTGGTTTGATATGTAACTGTTTGTGACCACGTTTGGTCCAATACTTGGATAGAAGATGCCATCGAGAGAGAAAATGTTCACAAGGTTACCATCATCTGTGTACATTTTTTTTTATTACTTTTCCTTCTCTCTCTTTTATCTTCCATCCAACTAATTTGACTATTAATGTGGCAATGCAAGCAACACTTATGGTATATGTTTTATGTTTATGTATGTTTCAACTGCTTACAGAATTATTTATTTATTTATTTATTTTTATTTTTATCACGTATATGAAGTTTCAGAAATGTATAATCTTGGGTGCTCTATCTGTAATGACAGAGATGGATGGTTAACTGACTGGATGCCCACACTAGCATATTTTAACTCAATGCTTTTAGCTATTTTCTCATATCTATCCATCTTGTTTTTATCCTCCCTCTTTCTTTCCGCATTCTTCTTACTTCCTCATTCATCTTTCTTAGCTGATAGTTGTCAACACAAGATTTGCATAATTGTACATGATGTTTTAAAACTTTTGCATATGTATGTCATCGCTCTATGGTTGTTGAGCATTATGACCTTTGATTGGTGTGCAAGACATTGAAAAAAAAGATAAAATCATCACAAGTCTCATTATGATCATGTGTAAGCCAATCTTTCACTTGTGGGAGCTTTCCACAGGTGTGGAAGATGATTACTGTCTCTGTGTTTATAGCCCTTGTCGTAGAACTCTGAACCTAGTGTTAATATCCTCAGATTTTAATCCTGCTGAATAAAAATAGCAAACACTGACATCTTGCGCATGAAAGGGTAAAAATTCAAATAGTTTTGGTTCTAATTGACAAAGGAAGTTGGAAATACTGACAAAGAGATGATCCCATCCGATATTTCAGGAGGTTCAATATTTAACAATGTGAATATAGGCTGTGAGTTAATTCTCCATTTTGTGATGCATTACTGTTGTTTATTTAGAGCATTATTTTGTTGATTTCTGAATGTAGATCCTATGACACATTGATACTGTGTGTCTTGTTTCTTTCAGATGATGATTAGGGTTCTTTTCCAAATGATTCTTTAAGGGTTCTATTCCTCAATCCAGACCGTTAATATCTTTTTGAGCAATAAATCATTTAACTCATTTATTTTTTATCGTTGGCACTGAATATTATGTAGCAGCACATGTAGTGCAGAATCGAAACTTCCTTTGTTCTCACTTTTTAAATTTGCTCTTATTTGCGACTTACGACACATAACACTGATATATTTTTTTTCAGCAAATGTCCCTAGAACACATCACACTCCACTCATTGCAAGGGAAGATATTGGTTCAAGCTCTAGTCTCAATGCCTTCTGAGATGCTTATTAGGTACTCCCATCTTTCTGTCACCTTACAGTAGGCGACACCTCTCTTGATTTATTTTAGATGACACGAACATTCTCACTTATTTACATCAAACCACGTCTTAGTTTTCTATATTTTTTCACTTGAAGTGAGGCGATGGATATAGCCAAGAGAGCGGAAAAGGAGATCCTGGCAGCTACATCTAGTATCAACCAAGTCAGCATCCAATTACGACTAGGCAGGCCAATATCAAAGCATCATGAACCAGTGGTCACGGAAAAAGAAACAGAAGACCCCCAAAGATCAAACTGTCCAAGGTCAAATGTAAGTGTATCATAATAAGGTACTGGTGACTGAGGCTACGATCGCTCCCTCGCTAACAAACAACTCAATGATTAAGAATAAAGATGTATACGCACATTTTCTTTCCAAGTTTATGTCTATATACACCATTTCAATTTTATCAGAGCATCTGTGAGGGGTTGTGCATTTATCAGGTCTATCAATTCTCTGCTGAAGCTCTGTTTGTGTAGAACTTATAGGCACCGCAAACTTGTATCGTGCAAGTTGACCAAAAAGACAGTGATACACTTTTACATTGATTACAGAATAAACATATTGTATTTTCTGAAGTCATACTGCTAGTTGTTGAATTGTTTACTGATGATTCTGCCCATCTCATCCATGTGAAACATTTGGAAGAATGTTTACTCGATAAAGTTTTGGGCTGTGGCATTCTTCCACGTCTCAAACATGGCAGCATCACCACAACATGCCAATATGAATGTTACTTGTTAGGATTGAGGTGACTATCGAAGTTGTGTCAAATATGCGTGAGTCTAAGAATTTCGATTCTACGGACATAGTGAAAACATACGAGAATTCAACTTAGTATTTACTACCGAAAATGAAGAGGCTTTGGAGAATCAATTCAACCAATTGACCTAATTTAATTGCTCAAATCAAGTCTCATTTGAACACAAGGAAACATCCAACAAGTTGACACAAGTCCAACTCAATTCGTCAAACTAAATGGACCTAGCTGATGTTGGCCAACCAAACCAATTCGACTAACTGAATAAAAAGATAGTTAAGCATGTGAGACCCATAATAGGGCAGCAGTAGGTATTCCTTTTGTCTGCCATAATAAGGGGCACTTGCTTCACCTATGCAAGTCATTCTCTCCACCTCTTCATCACCATGTCTACTTAAAAAAAAAACTCTACACTCTTCTCTCTCTCTCTAGTCTTGTCTCCTATTCCTCCATCCAAATTCCTTTTCCCTCACAATTGAATTGAAAGAATTTCTTGGTTGTGTCTTTAAATCAGGGACCAACAAACCAGCTGCCATCCATCCGCTTTCAAAACTTTTTATAGTAATCAAATGACATTAATGAAGCTCATTAAAGGTATAGCTAGGGTTACCTTTTCAACAGACTGAAGGTGGTTTGTCAAGTGTATTTTGATTACGTTTAGACCATAATTCACACATATAGTTGGATGACTATGAGTCGAGTTCAATCGAGGTTGAACCAGGACTTGCCTGGTTAGCTCAATTAACAAGCTTGAAAATGGATAATAAATTTGTATTATCAAACTCAACAATTAATCAAACAAGTTTGAAAAATCTAAAAATTTCAAATAATAAAACAAATTTGAATTAAGAACTCAATAATATCTAAATAAATCACGCTCGAGCCAATCTTAAATCAAGTTTAAACTTATTTTAGGATTGCCTTGACTCAGTTATCTTATCAAAAAAAATTTGAACACCATAAAACTTAGTTCAACTTAACTCATTTATAGCCCTATTTACAAAGATAGTTTACTAGGCTTGGAAACACAATTTCATATTACCTACACTGTCATTGTTTTCTTGCAATACACATAACGACCATCGACGATTATTAAGGCCGCCAAAGGATTTTACCCTCATCAAAGGCTAGTCGGGATGATTAGAGCCTATCTAAAGTATATAATACTTATTAGAGTAAAGAATTATGATGAAAAGTATGTGTGTTCCATAATGAGTTCTTAATTCTTTGCTTGCACAATAAAACTCTTCATGAACTCCTCTTCTCGTACAACCCCCAAAAGTTGCAATCTCAAAAACAAAGATGCAGAGAAATCAAACTCTTAAATGATATCTTCTTTCTTTCTTTCTTTCTTTCTTTCTTTCTTTCTTTCTTTCTTTCTTCTTCTTCTTCTTCTAGTTCTTATCATTGTTCATGTTTGTTTACATTTGCAGACCGATTTCTCATGTACCTACCGATCTCACGATCGAAGTCAGCACATCGAGTTATGCACTTCACAAGGTGAGTACGATCCATGAACACTCATCAAGAACTCGTGAATGGTGGCCATTAATCGATTCTTGTAGTTTCCTCTAGTTTCGTGGAGAGGAAAGATCTAGAAGCTTTTGCTCGAGGCCAAAGACTTGACGTTGACACACATGAACCTCGAGAGCATACCGGGCGATTGAAGGAGTTCAAGCTCGCCACCAAGTTCAGCTACAGCGCGCACATATACCTTGATCTGTCCAACGTCACTGTTCCGACCTAAAAATCTCACAACGATGATGCGGCGACAGAAGTCCACCCTGACACAAAAAAAGATGACATTGAGGTCTTCTCTTAGATTTTTCCCGCAGTGCGATGATTCTCGCGAAAAGTAACAAACATCAAATGGTCGTTGAGAGTTGCCCCGGTGAAGCCACTCCGATGCCTAAGTTATCATGGTCTTTTGATAGTAGCAGAAAGAAAGTATGTATGAAAGGTATAGTTAGAGAATGAGAGAGAGAGAGCCCCTCCTACCATCACCTTATGTAAGGAGAGAAGACCTCATTAATACCTCTTTAATACCACATTAAAGAGTATCGTTTGTAATCGCCGCATGCCTGCAGGAGCTCAAGAGGTTCGAAGGTCGGCAACTTAGTGAGTTGGTAACTCAGGAGATTGGAAACTTGGTCGGATTGGCTCGGGTCAACCAATCGGAGATTGTTGATATACCACGTGGAGGCTATGTTGACCAAGTCCTAGAGTGTGCCACATGGTTCGTGTATTGATCGAACCTTAACATTGCCGATTGTCTTTTATATTGACCCAGTCAAGGGCTCACCATGTGGACCCTCATTAAAGGGTGTCATTTGTAATCACTATATCCTTTAATGTTAGTAACCACTGCATGACATGAGCTCAGGAGGTTCAGAGCTTAGCAGCTCGACAAGTTGGTAAGCCGGGGAGTCGATGAGTTGGCAACTCGGGAGATCAGGAACTTGGTCGGATTAGCTCAGCTCGACCAGTCAGAGATTGTTGATACGCCATGAGGAGGCTATGTTGACCAAGTCCTGGAGCGTGTCAGGGTCCATGTGGCTGAGTACCTTCATGTAGAGCTAGTGTGAAGATAATGAATCGAACCCTGTCGAGGATTAAGAGAAAAATCAATCCATGACTAAGTCTAGGTCAAGAGAATAAGTGAACTCCATCCCTAACAGAGGAAATACTAAATCCACTACTTTGTCCAAGTTAGGAGAGAATAATAAGCTCAATTTCATAACTTATGAGTACTCATGGAGTTGAAGAGAGAATAACTAGATCTGTGACTATGTTTGAGTCAAGAGAGCATAGTGAGCTCGATCTCATGACTACCAAATACTTGTGGAGTCGGAGAAAGAATAGCTCAATCCGTAACTATGTTCAAGTCAGGAGAAGATAATGAGCTTGATCTCATGACTCTTGAGTACTCATGCAGTTAGAGAGAGAATAACTCGATCCGTGAGTATGTCCGAGTCGGGAGAAAAAGTGAGCTTGATCTGTTACTATGTCCAAGTCAGGAGAAGATAGCGAGCTCGACTTGTGACTATGTCCAAGTCGAGAGAAGATAGTGAGCTCAATCTCACAACTCTCGAGTATTCATAGAGTCAGGGAGAGAATATCTCGATATGCGATTATGTTTGAGTCAGGAGAGGATAATAAAGTCAATCTCATGACTCTCGAATACCCGTAGACTTGGAGAGAGAATAGCTTGATCCGTAACTATGTCTGAGTCAGAAGAACATAATAAGGTCGATTTCACAACCCTTGAATATTCATGGAGTCGGATAGAGAATAGCTTGATCTGCAACTATGTTTGAGTTTGGAGAAGATAATAAGGTCAATCTCATGATCCTCGAATACTTATGGAGTTGGAGAGAGAATAGCTCGATCTGTGACTATGTTTGAGTCTAGGGAGGATAGTGAGTTCGTTCTCATGACTCTTGAGTACTCGTAGAGTCAGAGAGAGAATAACTTGATCTACGACTATGTCCGAGTCGGGAGAGGATAGTGAGCTCGATCTCACAACTCCTAAATACCAGTAGAGTCAGAGAAAGAATAGCTTGATCTGTGACTATATCTGAGTCGAGAGAAGATACTAAGGTCAATCTCATGACTCTCTAATACCCTTAGAGTTGGAGAGAGAATAACTTAATCTACGACTATGTTTGAATTGAGAGAGGATAAAAAAGTTGATCTAATGACTCCTGAGTACCCGTAGAGTCGAAGAGAGAATAATTTGATCCGCAACTATATCCAAGTCGGGAGAGGATAATAAAGTCAATTTCATGGCTCCCGAATACTCGTAGAGTTGGAGAGAGAAAATTTGATCCGCAACTATGTTCGAGTCAAGAGAGGATTAAAAGGTCAATTTCATTACTCCTGAGTACCTGTGGAGTCAAAAAGAGAATAACTTGATCCTTGACTATGTTCAAGTCAGGAGAGGATAATAAGGTTGATCTCACGATTCCCGAATACGTACCCATGGAGTCGAAGAGAGAATAATTCGATTTGCAATTATGTCTAAGTCGAGAGAGGATAATAAATTCAATTTCATGACTCCGGCCCGAATACTGGTGGAGTTGAAGAGAGAATAGCTCGATCCATAACTATGTCCGAATCGGGATAGGATAGTGAGCTTGATCTTATGAATCCTGAATACCCGTGGAGTTAGAGAAAGAATAGCTTGAACCATAACTATGCCCAAGTTTAGAGAAGATAATAAGGTCAATTTCACAACTCTCGAATACTCATAGAGTCAGAGAGAGAATAACTCGATTCGCGACTATGTCCGAGTTTAATCAATTAAATAATTTCTTAGTCAACTGAAAAGAAGTTTAATTTTTTAAAATAAAAAAAAACAAAACGAGAAAAACAGAAGCGTGAAGAAAATCAAACGAAAGAAAGAAAAAAAAAGAATCAGGTTCATTTGAACTAGACCAGTTTGTTTCAACCAAACAGGTTGGTCCTTTTAGACTCTAATTTGGTTTAAATTATTGATTGGTTTAACCATATCAGTTTGATTAATTAGACTAGATAGAATCATATTGGTTAGGTTTAATTAAATGGGCTAAATTTGTTCTAGTGGGCTACATTTTGAGCCAGATTATCTAATAGACCAAAATTGATCAAATAAGCTTTGGTTTGATCAATAAGTCTGAGTTAGAATTAAATGAGCTTTAGGTTAAATAGAAACAACTGAACATCCTAATTAGGTCAATTCTAATGAGGATAAGGAACTAAGCTAATGCTTAAGATCTGATTTCTAAATTAATCAATTCAGTGTGTCAGTCAATTGGAGCTTCTCAAATAAAGAAAAATTATTTTTCTTATTTTCTTATGGATTATGTGTGTTTGTTTTATGCATATGTGTAAATTGAATTGAACTTATTTTGTTCTTGGTTTATCACTTTTGTACTAATATTATTATTTTCAATTCTAGATGCCACGAATGATACAAACGATGACTCGTTGCGACATGCGACAGAATAAGCTACAGGAGGAGATTTAGGAGATCGAGTATAGCTTAATTTACGGAGTTGGAGGACATATTGGATGGCTCGACCAACTATTATGGAAATTCGAGCATGTAGAGTTTCCAATCCTGGATAATTATAGAATTTGGGCATTGATTTGATAATTGTCAAAATATCCCAAGGTAGTAACACACCATAATGGGGGGTCTCTTAAGGGCGTACCTCATATACATAGTTGTGTGTGAAACTACTTCACCATGTGGAGCAAGAGGATCCTGAAGAGTTTGAGGATAATCTTGAAGAGTTTGAGGAGAATCTAGAAGAGCATCTGAATATGGACCAAATGGAGAATTCTGGAGCTGACTCACCTTAGAATTGTTAGAGTGTATACTTAAAGCCTAGTTTTTTGTAAACATTTATTTTGAAATAAAGAATCATATTGGTCAAATGTCTACATTTATACTAAGTGTAGTTGTTTAATTAATTTATATTGTAGATAACATGGTGTGTGGTGTCACACAAAAAAAAATAATGTTATCAGTTCTTTATAAATTATAAACAGTTGCTCACGACTAAGATGGATAGGAACAAACCATTGGAATAGTCGTAGTGTAATTTGGTATTAGTTTATCTTGACTATAAAATTACACTAGTACACTCAGAGTGTATTGAGTTGGACCATTTAAGGTAAGTTCTTTTTATAATGACTGAATAAAAGAACAAGACCTTTGTTATTGTGGAAGTGTATGCTCTTAATCCTGATATAATAACAAGCACATATATCTAGTATTTATTTCTTTGACTTATCAATGGGTGAGATTTAGTTCGATAAATCAAGAGGTCCGATAAGTTGGGAAATGATATTATTTATAGTGTGTGTTGTTGATTATAGAAGGAAAGTGTGTCCTAGTAATCTAGGTTGATAATGCCCACAAGAGGAGCTCATAAGGATTGTCATGTAAACACTGCAGGTGGATTTGGTCCGACATGACGTTAAGGATGAGTGGTACTACTCTTGGACTAAGATATTAATTAAAGTGAGTTGTCAGTAACTCATTTAATTAGTGGACATTCGACATCTTAAACACAGGGAGATTAACACACTCATGATAAGAAGGAGCCCAAAATGTAATTTGGGATTGGTGCGGTAGTTCAATAATAATTCTTTAGTGGTATGAATTATTATTGATGAAATTAAGTTGGTTGTTCAGGACGAACACGAGAAGCTTAATTTCATCGGGAGACCAAAACCAATTCCTCCTCTTGGTCCCTATCGTAGCCTCTTATTTATAAAGTATTATACCCACCTATAAGGTGGCCGGCCAAGCCTAGCTTGGAGCCCAAGCTAGGGCCGACTAAACCAAGGTGAGTTGGTTTGCTTAGGTGGTCGGCCCTAGCTTGAACCCAAGCTAAGGTGGTGGCCGGCCACAATAAAAAATAAAAGGATTTTTTTTAAAAATATTTTCTTATGTGGAAGTATGTTTTAAAAGAGAGTTTAAAATTTAAATATTTCCTTTTATAATTTTCTACAAAGGATTAAGAGAAAGGTTTGATATCTTTCCTTATTTGTAGTTAAAAGGAATATTTTAATTTTTGATAAAACTTTCCTTTTTTAACCATGCTCCTGATTTAAAAGAGAGTTTTAAAAATTATAAATTTTTTCCTTTTATAGCTTTCTACAAAAGATTAAGAGAAAGATTTGATATCTTTCCTTATTTGTAGATTGAAAGAAAGATTTTAATTTTGGAGAAAACTTTCCTTTTTGTAATCATCCACATGTTTTAATAAAGAGCTTTTAATTTATAAAAGTTTCCTTTTATAACCAACCATGAAGGGAATTTTTAAAAAGAAATTTTATTTTAAAAATTTCAGGAAACAAATTAGGAAGTTTTAATTTTGTATTTAAAACTTTCCTTGTTTGGAGCTCAAGGTGGTGGCCGACCATTGAAGTTTTAAAAGAAAATTGTTGTTTAAAATTTTCTTTTGTTGGCAAAGAGAATAAGAAAGTTTTTATTAAAACTTTCCTTATATGCCAAGACCAAGGAACATAAAAGAGAGGGTAGAGGTGTCTCACCTCATAACCTAACATCTATTATTCCCTCTCTTCTCTTCCTTGGTGTGGCTGGCCCCTAGTCTCCTTTTCTCTTCTTCTTTAGTGTTTGGTGGCACCCTCTCTTGGAGCTCTTGTGGTGGCCGGATTTTTCTTGGAAAAGAAGGAGAGAAAGGAGGTTTTATTCTAGCATCCCTTGGAGCTTGAAGGTTGGTGGCTGAAACTTGCAAGGAGGAAGGTGGTGGTGGTTCTCGTCTTGGTAGATCGTCGTCCACACGACGTCCAAGATAAGAAAAGGAATACGATAGAAGATGAAGAGGTTGTTGCTTACAAAGAAAGGTATTGTTGGTTGGTCCTAGGAAGATCGTACCAGTTCCACTGTACAAAAATTTTGTACAAGTCTCAAACCTTTCCTAAACAACCTATTGTGTTCTTTAGAAATTAAATTAGGAATCGCAAACAGAACTTAACATTATTGATTCCAAATTTAACTTATCTGTTCTTAATGATTTAGATTTGGATCGCAAGTGGAACTTAACACTATTGATCCAAATCCACCTATGTTATAAAGTTGATTAAATATTTATTTCTAAAATCGGCTCCCAGGTCAAACATGGAGAGGCACTAGGCCTTCTTGGGTATGAGATCATCCACCGCTGCCTCGACAAAGCCTTTAATATAAATTCAATATTTAATTTCCTAAAATAACATTAGGTTTAACCGAAAAGAACAATCAAATTACAAATTCGAAAAACAAAACAAAAGAAACACAACTTCGAAACAAATCCGAAACTCTAGAATCATATGCCTCTTGTGTTTGGAATTCATACAAAGAAGAACTAGCATGATATGGAAAATAATTACTAGTTATACCTTTCTTTGTATACAACGACCTCATGATCTTCTACCGTATTCCTCTTCTTATCTCAGACGTCGTGTGGGCGACGATCTACTGAGACGAGAACCACCCAAGCTCCTTCTTCTCCAAGCTAGTTTCGGCCACCACAAAAAACTCCAAGAGATGTGAGGTTCGACCACCACCACCAAGCTCCAAGGGATGCTAGAAACAAAACCTCCTTTCTCTCATTCTCCTAGCTAGAACTGGCCACCAAGGACTCCTCTTGTGTTGATGCCACTGGCCACAAAGGAGAAGAGCTAGAAGCAATAGGGTCGGCCACCACCAAGGAAGAGAGGGAGGGAAATAGAATAGAGTTGTTCGCCATGAAGGCACCCCTACCATCTCTTTTATAATCCTTGGTCTTGGCAAATAAGGAAATTTAAATAAAAATTTCCTTAATTCCTTTTTCCATGAAAAGGAAAATTTAATCGATTAAAAATCAATTTCCTTTTCTTTATCTACATGGCCAGCCACCTATAAGCTCCAAACAAGGAAAGTTTTAATACAACACAAGAATTAAAACTTCCTAATTTGTTTCCAAAAATTTAATAAAAATTTCTCTAATAATTTTTCCCTTCATGGTTGGTTATAAAAGGAAATTTTATAAATTAAAAACTTTCTTTTAAACATGTGGTTGATTTCCAAAAAGGAAAGTTATCTCTAAAATTAAAATCTCCTTTCAATCTACAAATAAGGAAAGATATCTAATCTTTTTTTAATCTTTTGTAGAAACTTATAAAAGCAAATATTTAATTTTAAAGCTCTCTTTTTAAATCATGAACATGGTTACAAAAAAGGAAAGTTTTATCAAAATTAAAATATTCCTATCAATCTACAAATAAGGAAAGATATCGAATCTCTTCTTAATCTTTTGTAGAAAGCTATAAAAGGAAAATTTTAAATTTTAAACTTTCTTTTAAAACCATGGAATCCACATAAGAAAAATTTTAAAATAAAAATCCTTTTATTTTGTTTAGGGCCGGCCACACCATGCTTGGGCTCCAAGCATTGGCCGACCCCTCTATTTGGCTCATCCTTTTTTCTTTGGCCGACCCAAGCTTGGGTTCCAAGCTTGCTTGGCCGACCCCATTAGGATGGGTAAGAAGGTGGGTAAGGGTGGGTATAATACTTTATAAATAAGAGGCTACGATAGGAACCGAGAGGAGGAATTGATTTTGGTTTCCCGATGAATTAAGCTTCCCGTGTTCGCCCCGAACACTCAACTTAATTTCATCAATAATAATTCATACCACTAAAGAATTATTATTGAACTACCGCACTAATCCCAAATTACATTTTGGGCTCCTTCTTATTATGAGTGTGTTAGTCTCCCTGTGTTTAAGATGTCGGGTGTCCACTAATTAATTGAGTTATTGACAACTCATTTTAATTAATATCTTAGTCCAAGAGTAGTACCACTCAAGCTTATCGTCATGTCGGACTAAGTCCACTTACAGGGTTTAACATGACAATCCTTATGAGCTCCTCTTGGGGACATTATCAACTTAGATTACTAGGACACAGTTTCCTTCTATAATCAACAACACACACTATAAGTAATATCATTTCCCAACTTATTGGGCCTTTTGATTTATCGAGCTAAATCTCACCCTTTGACAAGTCAAAGAAATAAATACTAAATATATGTGCTTGTTATTATATTAGGATTAAGAGCACACATTTCCATAATAACTAAGGTCTTGTTCTTTTATTAAGTCAGTATAAAAAGAACTTACCTTAAATAGTTCTACTCAATACACTTAGAGTGTACTAGTGTAATTTATTAGTTAAGATAAACTAATACCTAATTACACTACGACTATTCCAACGGTTTGTTTCTTTCCATCTTAGTCGTGAGCAACTGTTTATAATTTATAAAGAACTGATAACATGATCTTCTGTGAGTGACACCACTCACCATGTTATCTACAATATAAATTAATTGAACAACTACACTTAGCAAATAAATGTAGACATATGACCAATGTGATTCTTTTATTCCAAAATAGATGTTTACAAAAAGCTAGGCTTTTAGTATACACTCTAACAGGTATAATTAATAATTCTATTCCGCATCATACTAGTTTTCTTTGTATAGATTTTGAAATACCAAACACAAGAGGCATATGATTCTAGGTTTTGAATTTGTAATCTGAGTTTGTGTTTTTTTTGTTTTTTTTTCGAACTTGTGATTCAATTGTTCTTTTTGGTTAAACCTAGGGTTACTATAAGGAAATTAAATATTAAATTTCATTGAAATACTTTGTCTAGGAAGTGGTGGATGCTCCCATACCCAAGAAGGCCTAGTGCCTCGCCATGTTTAACTTGGAAGCCAATCTCTGAAATTAATATTTAATTGAATTCGTAACATGGGTGGTTTTGGATCAATAATGTTAAGTATCGTTTGTGATCCAAGTCTAAACCTCTAAGAATAGATAAGTTAAATTTGGAATCAATAATGTTAAGCTCCGCTTACGATTCATAATTGAATTTCTAAAAAACACAATAGGTTGTTAGGAATAGTTCAGGACTTGAACAAAATTTTTGTACAGGGGAACCGGTACGATATTCCGAGTATCAACCAACAAGAATGCCCCAACCAAGTCCAGGATAAAAAGGGTAGTGTTGACCACTACACTAGTATTTGTCCTAGTAGTACTGTTAGCTTATCTAGCTTATTAGAGTTTTGTTGTTGCTACTGTCATTATGTCTGAACAAAATTATCTCATTTAGTTTATGAAAATAATATAATAAAAACTGTTATTGTGTACGAATATTACTATATTTTATGGAAAAAGGAATGTTATGTGTTAGCAGAATTAAAAGAATAATTAGTTCATTTAAATGATGTGTTCATTGTTGATACAGTCTGACCTGGCTGTTGTTTTGATGTTGACACTGATTTAAGTTTGTATCAGATATTAATTAAACTCAGACTGATTGATGATCATGAGGAGAGGAAAAGTCTAAGTACGGATACTTGGCACGCAAAGTCAGAGAGGGCTCGGTAGCTCGTTCTCTGGACCGGACGAAGTCGGAGAGGGCTCGGCAGCTCGTTCTCCGGACTAGGTCAGAGAGGGCTCGGTAGCTCGTTCTCTGGACCGGACGAAGTCGGAGAGGGCTCGGCAGCTCGTTCTCCGGACTAGGTCAGAGAGGGCTCGGTAGCTCGTTCTCTGGACCGGACGAAGTCGGAGAGGGCTCGGCAGCTCGTTCTCCGGACTAGGTCAGAGAGGGCTCGGTAGCTCGTTCTCTGAACCAGACAAAGTCGGAGAGGGCTCGGTAGCTCGTTCTCTGAACCGGACAAAGTCGGAGAGGGCTCGACAGCTCGTTCTCCGGACTAGGTCAGAGAGGGCTTGGTAGCTCATTCTCTGGACCAAGAAGACGTTAGGGTTTAGGGCTGGGAGGCTCTAAAACTAACACAAGGACATTGGATCGGTCAACAGACCGATCCAGTGATACTCTGGTTGTCTGGATCGGTCGGCAGACCGATCCAGTGAAACATGAGTCACCTGATCGGTCTCGTGACCGATCAGTGACCATACAGAAAGTCTCTATGGGTTATCTGATCGGTCTGGGGACCGATCAGTAACCACACAGAAGCATTCTGTGGGTTATCTGATCGGTCTGCAGACCGATCAGAAGAAGCGATCAGAAATGTTGAGACTCAAAGCGAGAGGGGGGATCGGTCTGTGGACCGATCCACCCATAGGCTGATCGGTCCATAGACCGTCCAGACTCTTCCCAGACCGATCAGGATGAGTCCTGATCGGTCCAGAGAGCTATGGATCGGTCTGTTGACCGATCCACAACATGTCGTTTGTTTCTGCTGCTTCTCTGATATTTCTGATTCACTTCTGATTCACCTGCTCAAATCATCTGCTGTGAGATTTTTAAGTTACAGGTTGCAGGTATCGTGTCATTGGTTAATTTCAAATGAAGCTCCATCAGAAGAATAAGAACAAGTGCCCTTTATGCTGTATTTTACTGCAAGTGATGCAATCCGGGCTTCAACGTTCACTGGCCGTGATCAGTTGGACTCTTGCTCATTGGTTCGAGCTCAGAGACACCAGTGAAGACCATGGATGGTATTGATGTGAGTTCAGAGAACCAGATGAGAAGGAAGAGTGATTGACGACGCCTGAGTTGGTTGCAGCGATTCGACACAGGTGACAGTGATTCGGGACAGTGAGAAAGCAGAATAAGAAGAAGGAAGAAGAGAGGTTTGCTAAGATTCTGGAAAAACTCTCTGTCGATCAAGAGGCTGTGTTGTTGAGCTCTTAACAAAAGACTTCCTTCTGTCTTTACATGTGTTTTGCTTCGTGGCTGTAAGTTTCATTTGTTCATTCCGTTAGCCACAAAACTCTGTAAGTCATTGTGCTTTGTTTTCAAATCTATTCTGTGACTTTTGTGGAGAGGTTACTCCACCGAGAAGGAGAAACACTTAGCCGAATTTTATCCGGGGTGTGATCTACCGAAAGATCAAGGGATCGTACACCTTAAGGACACGCCGAGGAGTAGGGGCAAGTTACCCCGAACCTCGTACATCGTTTTGTTAGTGGTGGTTTGTTCTTTTCCTTGCATCAGTTTTCATTTTACTTATTTCCGCTGTGCTAACAAACTCTTGTGAGGAAATTGATTGGATTTTTTAAAGGAGGCTATTCACACCCCCTCTCTAGCCATCCGAAGGTCCTAACAAGTGGTATCAGAGCAAGACGCTCTTCATCCGGATTAACACCCTAAAGAACAAGAAGATGGCTATGAAGGAAGGTTTTAGTACCAATCACCCACCCTACTTCGATGGAGCGGATTTCCAATATTGGAAGAGTCGTATGGAGTATTATCTCAAGACCGACATCTCCATGTGGTTCTCGGTCAAGGAAGGTTTCACACCTCCGAAGGATGAAGAAGGTAAGGAACTAGAGTCGTCGAGGTGGTCCGCCGAGCAAACTCGCAAAGGACAAGCCGATGCCAAGGCGGTGGTCACACTACAATGTGGAATAGCCAAAGATCAGCTTGTCAAGGTAGGTCCATTCGTGAGTGCAAAGGATTTGTGGAACAAGCTCATCGAGCTCCAAGAAGGAACTCAGACTCTCGGATCGCCAAGAGAGACTTATTCCTAAACCAACTACAAAATCTCATCATGAAGGAGAACGAAACGGTAAGTGAACTATACGAAAGGTTCAAAGAGATCATCAATGGTCTTCATTCCGTAGATGAACGTGTAGAGAATCGCGATCTTGTAAGGTACGCTCTCAAAGCTTTTCCGAGGAATGCCTTGTGGTCATCTATGGTAGATGCCTACAAGGTCTCCAAGGATCTTTCAATTGTTAAGTTAGATGAATTCTTTTGTGAAATGGAACTTCATGAACTTACTAACAAGGGTCAAAAGGAGAAAGGTATTGCTTTAGTTGCAGGAGAAAAGAGCAAGGATGGAAGAAGGAAGAAAGAAAAGAAGAAGGAGAAAGAAATTCCTACCTCCTCATCCTCCTCCGAGTCCGATGATGAAGGTGAATCATCATCAAGCGAGATGGCCAACTTCGTGAGAAGAATCATGAGAAGGAGCCGGAGATACAAAGGGAAAGGTAAGTCTATTGATCAAAATATTGATAAAACTAACGTTACGTGTTATGAGTGTAGCAAGAAAGGACACTATCGGAGCGAGTGTCCAAAATTCAAGAAGAAGGAAGAAAGGGCCAAGAAGAAGAAAGCTCTCAAAGCTTCTTGGGATGAATCCTCCTCAAGCTCATCGGAGGAAGAGAAGGAGAAAAGTACTCGTCAATTAGCGCTCATGGCAAGGGAGGAATCAGACTCCGGAAGTGATACATCAACCACGGCTTCATCATCTTCGGATGATGAAGAGGTAACTTCTCCACATTTAGAAAAATTCTATAAAACTATTGCACATTTATCAACTTTGCTTAAGAAATCAAAAACTGAAATCAAATTATTAAAAGAAGAAGTAGAACACTTGAAGACTCTTAGGGAAGATGAGGTTGATGACCTTCATCAAGAGCTTCTTGAGGATGAAAACAAAGCCTTAAAGAGTGAAGTTGAGAAACTCAAGAAAATGCTTGAGAAATTCTCAACTAGCTCTAAGACCTTAGATATGATTCTAAATGCCCAAAGGGCGGTCTACAACAAGGCTGGATTAGGATATCAACCTAAGGAGTTTAGTTTCATTTCCTTAGTATCTAGAACCCAATTTCATAAATCACATGCTTCTAGGGTTCATGAGACTAGGAAGGGTGTGACCAAGGCATGGGTTCCTAGGTCTTTCATTGTAGATGCATTAGGTCCCAAGATTTGGGTACCTAAAACATCTATCTTTCGTCTCTTGTAGGCATTTGTCAAGGGGGAGCATCTATCAACTTGGTTTGTTGATAGTGGATGCTCCAAACACATGACCGGGGACAAGTCACTCTTTACTACCCTTCAAAACAAAAATAGAGGTAATGTGTCCTTTGGTAATAATGGTAGTCTTAAGGTTATAGGAGTTGGAGATATTCAAATATCTGAATGTCTCCAAATCAAAAATGTCCTAGTCAAGGGGATGACCTTTAATCTCCTAAGTGTCAGCCAATTGTGTGATACGGGTTACACAATTGAGTTTCATTCAAGTCAATCTCTGGTCAAACACATTGACACACTTGACACGGTACTAGTAGGCACAAGGGTAGATAACATTTACCAAGTATCCTTTAAAAGTGCTGCTAATGCCTCTGCTAAGTGTTTCATGTCAAAAGAAGAAGAATCATGGCTGTGGCATAGAAGGTTGGCCCACGTAAACATGAAGAATATTCGAAAGTTGGCCAACAAAGGATTAGTGCGAGACTTACCAAGCATCAAGTATCAAAAGACAAAACTATGTGATGCATGTCAAAAGAGTAAGCAAACAAAAGCGGCTCATAAAGGTAAAAGCGCTGTAAGTACATCTACTGCTTTAGATTTATTGCATATGGATTTGTTTGATTGCAGTAATGTTATTTCATTGAATGAGAGTAGATACTGTTTAGTGATCATTGATGATTTTACTAGATATACATGGACCTTCTTTTTGAAAAATATGGATCAAACCATAGATGTTTTTGTTTCTTTTTGTAGAAGAACTGAAAATGAAAAATCGATAACAATTAAAACAATTAGAAGTGATCATGGTGGAGAATTTCAAAACCATAGATTTTTAGAATTTTGTCAAGAAAAAGGATATAGGCATGAGTTCTCTACTCCAAGGACCCCACAACAAAATGGGGTTGTGGAGAGAAAGAACCGAGTCTTGCAAGAGGCTGCACGAAGCATGCTCAATGAGTACTCATTACCGAGCTACTTATGGGCTGAAGCGGTAAATACCGCTTGCTATGTGCAAAACCGAGTCTTGATACATAGGTTTTTAGGAAAAACTCCCCATGAACTTTGGTTTGAGAAACCCCCTACAATTAAACATCTTAGGGTGTTTGGTTGTAAGGTGTTTATCCTGAACACCAAGGATCATCTTGGAAAGTTCACGGCTAAGGCTGACGAAGGGATACTAGTTGGGTATTCTCTCACCAGCAAAGCCTATCGAGTCTACAACAATAGGACTAAGTTGATTGAAAAGTCCTCGGATGTAGCATTTGAAGAAATCCCTAAATCAAATGATCAATTAAGGGATGTAGAAGAAATTCAATTTGAACTTAGAAATCTAAGTTTAAATGATCAAAACATAGAAAGAGTCGAGGCTGACTCCGATGACGATGAGCAAAGGCAAGAGAGGGCTCAGTCTGATCCTTTACCTGATACTGAGCCCTTGCCTGTGTCTAGTGAGATCACTCATGAGGCACCGTCAACACCAAGGTAATCTAGGATAGCCTCTAGTCATCCCCAAGACCAGATTGTGGGAGACATTCAACAAGGGGTTAGGACTAGATCATTCTTTAGAAATGAGTCTAATGAGGTCGCCTTGATCTCAGAAATCGAACCAAAATTAGTTGATGAGGCATTGCACGATCCTGATTGGATCATAGCTATGCGAGATGAGTTAGGTCAATTTGAAAGGAGCCAAGTGTGGGACTTAGTTCCTAGACCTAAGAAGACCACCATTATTGGAACCAAATGGGTCTTCAAAAATAAGTTAAACCAAAAGGGAGAAGTAGTAAGAAACAAGGCAAGACTTGTAGCCAAGGGCTATAGTCAAGTCGAAGGTCTCGATTATGATGAGACTTATGCTCCCGTGGCTCGATTAGAATCCATCCGCTTAATGTTAGCTTTTGCTGCACATAGAGGCTTCAAGCTCTATCAAATAGACGTCAAATCAGCCTTCTTAAATGGTTTCATTAAAGAAGAGGTCTATGTTGAACAACCACCGGGGTTTGTGAATACCGAAGCTCCAAACCACGTGTAAAAGCTCAAGAAAGCTCTTTATGGGCTTAAACAAGTACCTCGAGCATGGTACGAAAGGTTGTCAACTTACCTATTAGAAAAGGGTTTTGTGAGAGGTCAAATAGACCCAATACTATTTCTGCGTAGAGATGGTGAAAACATATTTGTAGCCCAGGTGTATGTCGATGACATAATTTGTGGCTTAAATAATAAGGGTTATTTGAATAAATTTATCACTCACATAGAAAGTGAGTTTGAAATGAGTCTGGTGGGAGAATTGACATTCTTCCTTGGACTTGAAATCAAACAAACTCGAGATGACATTTATGTCCATCAAACAAAATATACTCAAGAGATGCTCAAGAAATTCAAAATGAGTGACTCTAAGGAAGTATCCACTCCAATGGCGACAAACACTCGCCTTGACAATGATGAGAGTGGAAAACCAGTTGATCTAACGTAATATAGAAGCATGATTGGTAGTCTTCTATATCTCACAGCTAGTAGGCCGGACATACTTTTTGCTGTGGGCATGTGCGCTAGATATCAAGTCCGTGCCAAGGAATCTCATTTAATTGCAGTTAAGAGAATTCTGAGATACCTTAAGGGCACAATTCGAGTAAGTCTATGGTACCCTCGCACGGAGTCTTTTGACTTGATAGGTTATACCGACTCCGATTACGTTGGGTGCAAATTGGATCGGAAAAGCACTAGTGGGGGTTGCCAATTTTTAGGTTCATCATTAGTTAGTTGGTCAAGTCGGAAGCAACATTGTGTTGCTCTCTCCACGACCGAGGCTGAATACATTGCCATGGGAGAGAGTGTATCACAATTGTTGTGGATGATCCACACTCTAGAAGATTATGGACTTTCGTATAAGGGAGTGCAAGTGTTGTGTGACAACATCAGCACAATAAACCTAACAAAAAACCCAGTCCATCATTCAAGGACCAAACATATTGAAGTGCGTCACCACTTTATTAGAGATCACGTAGCTAGGGGAGACATTGCACTCACCTATGTTGAGTCAAAGTTAAACCTAGCCGATATTTTCACTAAACCTCTTCCGGAAAATGAATTTAGTCATTTGAGGAGAGAATTGGGAATGTGCTTGGCTCAATAGGCCATTAGGACTTCATCATGATCAATAAGGACAATTAAAACAATAAGAGAAATAGGGAAATTAATTTGGGCAACTTGGGAACATCTCACACAAACTATAAGGTTTAACAAGTGATTTTTGTTTGCTAGAAATGGGGTGAGATGCTAGGATCAACCGAATTATTCAAAATGTATCATGCATCCCTTGAATAATTAGGTTGAAAAGACATAAATTGAGTATGGGGAAGACCATTACATAATTCATGTGTATTTGGTTCCTAGATCTTACTCATATATTCCAACCAAGGAAACTTGGTTGGACGTTTACCTAGAAATTATGAAACTTTGGTTGATGGACTGTTTGATACACTTGAACGATGCTTTTCATGATTTTGATTGATACTAGAACAAGTCCTTGAAAGAATGATAGCAAGTTGGTTATATTTTGACAAACTTGAAACTGAACATAACAAAGGTAAAAAATTTCAGTTTTCAGGCCTTAAGTTGTTTGTTTTCTAAATGTCTACAACTTTAGGGCTATAAACAAGTTCAGACCATAATTTTTAGGTAATCGTTATGCTTGTAGATCCTCCAGGTTCTAAGTTCTGAACTTGGAAGTTTTCCTAGAGAAACTTCCACGAACTATCGAACATCTCTATGAATTTCAGTTACTGAAATTACTAATTTCAGTTACTGAAATTACTGGAGAAATCTAAGTATCAGACACTGATCGGTCTATGGACCGATCAGGTCAGCCTGGCACGCAGAGCCCGCTACTGATCACTTTCTGATCGATCTACAGACCGATCAGGGAGTTCCCTGATCGGTCCGGAGACCGATCAGATCAATCCGGTACGCAAGGCCACTGATCATTCTCTGATCGGTCTACCGACCGATCAGGAAGTTCCCTGATCGGTCCAGGGACCGATCAGCGAGTACTGATCGGTCCAGGGACCGATCAGCGAGTGCTGATCGTCTCCTGATCGGTCTACAGACCGATCAGGATGTTCCTGGATCGGTCCATGGACCGATCAGGAGGCTCCTGATACCTCCTGATCGGACAGCCGTCCGATCATTTCATCAACTGTACACCCATCAGAAAACCCTTAAAACTTCCCGATCCTTTCTTTTCCCTCTTCACGCGGAAGCCCTACACGACTCTTCCCTACACCTCACCTCTTCTCTTCTCTTTGCACGCCGGAACCCTAGCCAAAGCTCTAGCCAAAACTTCAATGGCACCAAGGTAACTCCTTACTTCTCTAGAACTTGGCATTTCAGTCTCATTTCTCACCATATATGTGGTTTTTGTTTCGGGTGGCTCCGGTGCTCACTTACTTGCCCCATTATATCACTTTGTTAACTCTTAGAAAGAAACCAGTGGGTGAGGGGACCTCTAAGTCACCTGAGAAGTCGAAGTCTAAGGCTCCTTCCCGACCTCAACCATCTATTTCCGGGAGATTCCTGAACCACAATTTTGAGGAAGCCTTTAGACAAAGAACCTTTAAATTACTCCCTTGTAGGTCTGTAGATCGTAAATTCATGGACGAATTTTGTCCAACTGTGTCTGAAATCAATGCCTACTACAAACTTGACTCACTTGTCTACTTAGAACGGGATATCAACTATGACTTGGTCTCTGAGTTTTATAACAACCTTCATCAGACTAATGATGTAAGTTATAAAACAAGAGTTGCTAAGCGGACTCTTGATTTCAGTTTCTCATCCTTCTTTGACTATCTCGGTTGTCGAAGGTGTTCCGGTAATGTCTTTTCGATATTTCCTGATTTACCAGATCCTTACCTCCACCCTTTGATATCTCATCTGATGATATTTATGAGTACTTCTTCAGACATCCTAGACCGGGTGGCCTTGATGAGCTAGATGTTGACTTTCCTACTTTTGCAGCCTTGAGATTATCTCCTCAAGACTATATTCTTTTTAAAATTGTCACAAACTGCCTTCTGCCTATCACATCTAAACCATTGTCTGAGATCCGACCATATCATTGCCTGATGCTTTATGGATTGCGTCGGCGTCTCGACTTTGACATCATATCTAGCATCTACTCTTCGATCATCTCCTATAGTGAGCAGAGTGGCTACACTATTTATATGCCTTATGGGCATATAATTACAGATTAGCTCAAGACCCTTCAGATTGATGTCTCTAAGGGTAGAATAGTCAAGATGGTCAGACAGGATTGCAGACTTGGGAAGCGGACATTTTCCAAGTCTGGCATCATAGGACAAAATGGGGATGTTTGGTGGAAGGATGGGAGGGCTCTAGGTGAGTTACCACGGGGACCTCCACGACAGGTTGCAGCTGCTCCTCCTGCTGCTGATGATGGAGAGGCCGATCCTGATCTGCGCTGGCAGATCACCGAGCTGGAGAGTCGCTTTGATCGACACGATGAGCTGCTGGTTGCTGAGCTTCACGGGCTGCGCGTCCGGATTGACCAGCGCTACGATGATTTACACAGTCAGCAGCTGGCGACACATCAGGCGATTATGGGATGGATGGCCAGATACCCACCTCCGCAGGATTTCCCGGGCTATCCATCCTCGAGCAGCGGCATGCCACCTCAGGGACCCTTTCCTCCCATTGATGATGCTGATGCTCCTCATGATGAGGAGGCTGATTGATATACATTGTTCTATGATGTCATTTTGACTGTCTATGTTTTGGATGTTGGTTGTTGGATATGTATGTCTGTCCTGGATACTTACTGATTTCTTCTATTTATGCTGTTTATTTTCTTTCTTTATGTTTCACTCCTTATTGGTTTTTAATATGCTGTTCATATGTCATGTCTTGTATGTCTCTTATTTCTTTATCACTGTCTTATAATACATTTAGAGGGTGTTATAGGTGAATTAAGAAAAAGACAGTATGGGTTAAGGGGGAGTTTTTTTTTTTTTTAAAGTTTTCTTACGTAATTCACACCTTTTCGGTGTTTGACAAAGGGGGAGAGAATAACTAAGTTTAGAGATAAATGAAAGTTTGGCTTTAGGGGGAGGACCTTGATTCCCCTATCCTTACATGGTGTTGTATCTGTCTTAGGGGGAGGATCTTGATTCCCCTAAAATTAGGGAAATATGGAAATATGAACATTTCTTATCTAAACTTAAATCGTGTTGTCAAACAACAAAATGGGGGAGATTGTTGATACAGTCTGACCTGGCTGTTGTTTTGATGTTGACACTGATTTAAGTTTGTATCAGATATTAATTAAACTCAGACTGATTGATGATCATGAGGAGAGGAAAAGTCCAAGTACGGATACTTGGCACGCAAAGTCAGAGAGGGCCCGGTAGCTCGTTCTCTGGACCAGACGAAGTCGGAGAGGGCTCGGCAGCTCGTTCTCCGGACTAGGTCAGAGAGGGCTCGGTAGCTCGTTCTCTGGACCGGACGAAGTTGGAGAGGGCTCGGCAGCTCGTTCTCCGGACTAGGTCAGAGAGGGCTCGGTAGCTCGTTCTCTGGACCGGACGAAGTCGGAGAGGGCTCGGTAGCTCGTTCTCCGGACTAGGTCAGAGAGGGCTCGGTAGCTCGTTCTCTGAACCGGACAAAGTCGGAGAGGGCTCGGTAGCTCGTTCTCTGAACCGAACAAAGTCGGAGAGGGCTCGGCAGCTCGTTCTCCGGACTAGGTCAGAGAGGGCTTGGTAGCTCGTTCTCTGGACCAGGAAGACGTTAGGGTTTAGGGCTGGGAGGCTCTAAAACTAACACAAGGACATTGGATCGGTCTGTTGACCGATCCAGTGATACTCTGGTTGTCTGGATCGGTCGGCAGACCGATCCAGTGATACATGAGTCACCTGATCGGTCTCGTGACCGATCAGTGACCACACAGAAAGTCTCTGTGGGTTATCTGATCGGTCTGGGGACCGAACAGAAGCATTCTGTGGGTTATCTGATCGGTCTACAGACCGATCAGAAAGAAGTAATCAGAAAGACGCTGGGACTCAAAGCGATAGGGGGATCGGTCTGTGGACCGATCCACCCATAGGATGATCGGTCCATAGACCGTCCAGACTCTTCCCAGACCGATCAGGATGAGTCCTGATCGGTCCAGAGAGCTATGGATCGGTCTGTTGACCGATCCACAACATGTCGTTTGTTTCTGCTGCTTCTCTGATATTTCTGATTCACTTCTGATTCACCTGATCAAATCATCTGCTATGAGATTTTTAAGTTACAGGTTGCAGGTATCGTGTCATTTGTTAATTTCAAATGAAGCTCCATCAGAAGAATAAGAACAAGTGCCCTTTATGCTGTATTTTACTGCAAGTGATGCAATCCGGGCTTCAACGTTCACTGGCCGCGATCAGTTGGACTCTTGCTCATTGGTTCGAGCTCAGAGACACCAGTGAAGACCATGGATGGTATTGGTGTGAGTTCAGAGAACCAGATGAGAAGGAAGAGTGATTGACGACGCCTGAGTTGGTTGCAGCGATTCGACACAGGTGACAGTGATTCGGGACAGTGAGAAAGCAGAATAAGAAGAAGGAAGAAGAGAGGTTTGCTAAGGTTCTGGAAAAACTCTCTGTCGATCAAGAGGCTGTGTTGTTGAGCTCTTAACAAAAGACTTCCTTCTGTCTTTGTATGTGTTTTGCTTCGTGGCTGTAAGTTTCATTTGTTCATTCCGTTAGCCACAAAACTCTGTAAGTCATTGTGCTTTGTTTTCAAATCTATTCTGTGACTTTTGTGGAGAGGTTACTCCACCGAGAAGGAGAAACACTTAGCCGAATTTTGTCCGGGGTGTGATCTACCGAAAGATCAAGGGATCGTCCACCTTACGGACACGCCGAGGAGTAGGGGCAAGTTATCCCCGAACCTCGTACATCGTTTTGTTAGTGGTGGTTTGTTCTTTTCCTTGCATCAGTTTTCATTTTACTTATTTCCGCTGTGCTAACAAACTCTTGTGAGGAAATTGATTGAATTTTTTAAAGGAGGCTATTCACACCCCCCTCTCTAGCCATCCGAAGGTCCTAACATTCATTTCATGATTTATTCACTTAATGATTAGTTCATTTGATGAGATACGTGTAATATAATTGATCAATGTTGATTAGATTGGATCATATGAATGGTGAGTGGAAACGCAATTGCCACTTGATTTTGTAAATCAACTCAAATTAACATTGAATCAATCATAAATTATATACATATAAATTATACTGAATTACTAAATAATATATTTATTTATGTTAGATCATGACTACTAAAAATATCATAGTTGAACTTAATAAGGGAGAGAAACTATATCGGGATAACTTTAAAATATGGAACCTCAAGATACAATATGTTCTTGAAGAATAAGAAGTTCTAGAGGCCGCAAATCAGTTTATAGAAGAACTTACTGATGGTTCTACAATATAACATAGACGTGATCTTGATGTCTATAAGGCATGGAAGAAAAAGGATTCCTCTACTAAGGGGATATTGATTAGTTTAATGATAGATGACTTAGTATTTGAATATGAGCGGCTGCCATCAGCTCATGCTATTTGAGTTGCCCTGAGAGAAAAGTACAATGGAGTTAGTTTAAGCAAGCTTTGCTAGCTGAGAATCAAGTTTAATAGCTACAAAAAGTGCCTAAATGTTACTATGTTTCAACATCTGAGGGAAATGACGAATATGATTTAAGATTTAAAGGTTGTCAGCCATAAGTTGACTGATGAACAACATGTTTAGGCAGTTATCCATTCCCTTCATGGTTCTTAGGAGACGATGAAATAAAATCTGACTCACAATGAAAGTATCAAGATTTTCACTGATGTCTCACGCCATTTTGAACTAGAGGCAAATAGAATAGAATCCACAAAGATTTTTGGACAAGCTTTTATAGTTGAAGATTTTGTTGGAGCATCTAGTTCCAAGAATAAGAAAAGATGGTTTAAGAAAGGAAAGGGAAAGGGAAAAGAAGCTAGTATTGTTGCTGGTCAAGGACTAATCAAGAAGAAAGGAAAGAAGTATGGAAAGAAATCTCAATGTAAGCTGACTTGCTATAACTATGGCAAGATGGGTCACTTTGTTCGAGAATGTACTGAGTCGAAAAAGGTAGATTCATGTTTATTCTCTTTCCATGAGCATTATGTTGCTAGTTCAATGATGTTAGTTAATTCTTATCCTTTGTGGATTCTAGATTCAGGTACAACGAACCATATAGCTAATGATCATGTTATATATGTGGAGTACCGTCGGGTACCATCTAATAACAAATGGATATATATGGGAAATAATGCAATGATTGAAGTCAAAGGAGTTGACACTTGCAAACTCAACTTATGTGGTGAATATACCTTATTTCTACATAATGTCCTATATACTCCTGAGATTCGACAGAATCTAGTTTCTATCAATAGTTTTCTTAATTTGAGTTATTGTATAAATTTTTATAGTCATTGTGTGGAACTAAGAATTAACTCTATGTTAATAGAATATGATTATGTATCAAATGATTCCATGGTTCTTGATATAGAACTAGATATTAATTATGGAAATAATGGTTGCTTTTCAAATATTGCTCTTACTAGCAATACTGATATAAATGATAAACTTTGACATGTTAGATTAAGACATATACGACAAAAAAAAGAATAAATTAGCTAAAGAGGGTTTGCTCGGCACTCATGTTAAAGTTAACTTGTTTATATATGAGCATTATCTTACTGGAAAAGCAACTAAAAAACCATTTGGTAAGACTATTAGGGATGAATCACCATTGCAATTAATTTATTAGGATATTTGTGGTTTAATGAACATGAAGACTAGACATGGAAGTTCTTATTTCATTACATTTATTGAAGACTTCAAACGTTTTGGCTATGTGTATTTGATTTCTCATAAATCTGATGCATTAGGTTACTTCAATCATTATTTGAACGAAGTAGAGGATTAATTGGAATGTAAGGTTAAAACCTTATGTACTGACCATGAAGGTGAATATTTATCTAATCAATTTAAGATAATATGTAATGAGAAAGGGATTATTAGACTGCTAACTATTCTTGGAACTCCACAGTAAAATGGAGTTGCTAAAAAAAATCAAACTCTTCTAAATATGGTTAGATCTATGATGACTCAAGCTAATTTGCCAATTTTCTATTGGAGAGATGCATTATTAGCTGCAACTTATATATTTAATCGAGTGTCTTCTAAATATGTTCCATCTACTCCATATGAACGTTGAATAGGTAAAAAACTATATTTGAGTAATCTAAGACTTTGGGAGTCAGCTGCTTATGTTTATGATAAAACTTACAAATATAAAAAATTAGAGCTCAGAGATAAGAAGTGTATCTTTGTAAGATATTCTAATACTTCTAAGGGTTATGTTTTCATTGGTGAGCGAACCATATCTGAAATAGAGTCTAAAGATGCAACTTTTCTCGAAATTAAGTTCCCAATGAGAGGTAAAGTTGATAAGATAATTCTTTTATTTGAGATAGAGAAGAATGATAATGTTCTTTTATCAACAAATCAGATATCACAAGAGATGCATGAATCTAGTCAACTTAGTGGAAGTGATTATCGATGAATAAGTCAGTTTCTTAATCATCTAACCTATGAAAAAGTAGTCATCAGATTATTCCTAGGAGAAGATTTGACATTGAGAATGAGGCATTGATGATTCTTCCAGTTAATGATGTGAAACCTTGAATGGTTAAGGAAGCATTGAGATGCTTAGTAAGAAAAAAATAGAAAATTATAATGGATGAGGAAATGAAGTCTTTAAAAAAGAATCAAGTTTGAGATTTAGTCGATCTTCTTCTAGACGAAAGAGTTATTAGGAATAAGTGGATTCTTAAAATCAAGAGGAAAGTAAATAGATCAATTATTTGATACAAAACTCATTTACTTACAAAAGGATATACCCAAATGGAGGGTATTGATTTTGAAGAGATATTCTCTTCAGTTGTGAAGTTTGTGTTAATATGTGTTATCCTAGCTATAGTAGCATATTTTGACATGAAATTACATCAGATGGATGTAAAAATAGCTTTCCTTAATGATAATTTTGATGAGAAAATCTATATGATATAGCCAGAAGGTTATATTGTTGAAGACTAAGAGAATAGTGTTGGTGCAGGAAGCATCCGACGATCGAACCTAAGTTTTGATAATGGCAAAGGGATTCAAAGTTAAGATTCTCTGTTATCTAACATGTTGAATGAGTATTTCAGGAAAGTCCTAACTGCGGTTAGGCAGGTGAAAACCCTAGGGGGTGGTAACCCTAGGTGGAGAAAAGTCCTAGCTGCGGTTAGGCAAAGGAAAAACCCTAGGGGGTGGTAACCCTAGGTCATAGGGGGTGGTAATCCTATGCGGAAAGTCTTGGCAGGTCGATGGCTTCAGGCAAAAGTCCTAGGGGGTGGTAACCCTAGGTGGAAAGTCCTGGTGTCGCGAACCAGGTGAAAGACTGGACTAGCCGGGAAGCGGATGTCCAGCAGAAAGTCCGGAAGCGTCGAGTGTTGAGCAAAAGTCCAGTCGATCTGGAGGATCGCACTGGCAACAGGTAAATCTCCTGAGTGGAGTAGGTGAGGACGCGTTCCCCGTAGAGGGAACAGTAGGCGTCGGGTCGACCTAGGGTTTCCGGTTGGAAACCCGAAGTCAGACTCGGACAGTCCGGAGACTGTCTATACTTCATTTATCATGTGTATTATGCTAACTTTGTGTTGCAGGATAGTGTTTGGGACTAACGTATCTTGCAGGTGCAAAGGAGCAACCTAAACCCTCGGATGAACAGTGTCCGAGGCGCCTCCATGGAGCTTGGAGGCGCCTCGGGTGCAAAAGATGAGCTGGCTTCGAAGTACCACTGGAGGCGCCTTGGAAGGCGCCTTGAGAGGGATATAAGGCGCCTTGAATGGATGAAATTCGACCAGGTCAGGTTTTATCCACGCGGAAGACCAGGCAGCATGGAGGCGCCTTGAACAGCCCTCAAGGCGCCTTGAACACCCTTTATAAGGGGGATTCGACCAGTACTTCAAAACAACACATTCCAAGTCTTCTCTCTTCAACGTGCTGCTCCGAAAGACGCCCAGAAGTGCTGCTACAAGTCTCCGACGACCCGAAGCTTTAAAATTCTACTCTTGCCGTCGGTATAACTAGTTTTTCCATTTACTTGTACTTCATCTTGTAATCCTTTTATCGAGCTTATAGTTGTTGCCCACCGGAAGCGATCAAGGATTGCGGGCCTTCGAGTAGGAGTCGATCAAGGCTCCGAACGAAGTAAAAATCCTCCTGTCTCTGTGTGCTTGTTTTGTTTTATTCCGCTGCTTAATTACTCCAATAATTCTTACGATTCCGATAATCGAACAAATAGCCACGAGCGCTATTCACCCCCCTCTAGCGCGTCTCGATCCAACAAATAGAGTATGCAGACTTAAAAAATCTATATATAGGCTAAAGTAATCATCAAAACAATGGAACATAAGATTTATTGAAGTCATTTTGTCTTATGATTTCGAAATGATCAATGAGAATCATTGTGTTTACCTAATAAAGGAAAAAAGAAAAGTTTATTATCTTATCATTATATATTAAAAATATGCTAATAGTTGAAAGTAACATAAAGTTTGTAATAGAAGTCAAATCATAGCTATCATCACAATTTGACATAATAAATATGGGAGAAGCTGAGTATATTTTAGGAGTAAAGATCATTAGAGATCAATAAAAAAGACTTTTGACTTTGTCTCAAGAGGCTTAGGCTTATATAACTAAGATGCTACAATACTTCAGCATGTCAGATTGCAACATTGAATAAACACCCACAGCGAAAGATATTGTTCTGAGTAAAAGTATGTATCCTAAGACTTCTAAAGAAATAGCCGAAATGAAGAAAAAATCATATGTCTATGTTATTGGTTGTTTAATGTACACTATGCTGTGTACTCGTCCTGATATAAATTATGTTGTTGGCTTAGTTAACAGTTTTGAGTCAAATCCAGGATCGAGACACAGGAAAGCGGTGAAAAAGATATTGAGATATCTCAAAGGAATAACTCATTATTGTCTATATTTCTAATGATCAAATATAAGTCTGAAGGGTTACATAGATGTAGATTGGGCAGGAGACCTTGATGCTAGAAAATTCACATCTGGCTATACCTTATTGAATGGTGGCGTCATCTCACGGAACAACAAGAAATATGCTTGTGTAGCACTGTCAATAATGGAAGTTAAATATGTAGCTTGTGTTTGATCGAGCCACGTGAAAGGGGATGGTGAATCACATGTATTTTAAATAAAAAACTTTAGCTTTTTGAATCAAAGTGCAACGGAAAAATAGACTAAGTAAGAAAGAATGAAAGAAAAAGAATATTTAAAATAATTACTACTTTAAAACTAAATAATAAGTTAAGGAACTATTTGTGGCTAAAGGGTTCTATTGGATTTACTAATGGTCGAAGGTTTGAATCCAATCTGCACAACATTTTTTCATTTTAATTCAATGTTTCAAGCTGAGCTCGAGCCTATGATTAGATGGCCGAGCCGAGCTCGAGCTCAAATTCAGAAACTCTCTCGAGCTTAAGCCGAGCCTCTTTAATTTTCTCGAGCTCGAGCTTGGCTCAGCTCGGCTCATTTGCACCACTAACCTACACTGTCTTTTGAATAATAAGAATGTAATTGACTTTAATTAAAGGTTACCAACACTTGATTGTAGAAGTTTGAAGCTCATGTATTGATGTTAGTCCGTCAACAACGATCGAATGTCTTAGAGCAGTAGCGCAGCAACAATACATCATGTTCGGAGTAGCAAAAGAGTTGTAGCATCTCAAAAATTAGTTGTGTACTCTGCTGGCCGAACAACTCTTTTATTGAGCGTTGAGGGCGCCACCAACCTCATCCGAGGCACCTCCAACCTCAAACCTAATCCCCAAAGGCTTGAACTCGATTACCTCCACTAACATTGGTTTTTATTTGCGCAAGGGCGCTTCCAAGTTCTTCTCAGGCACCACTAATGCATCTCTGAGACAACTCCAATGCCTCCAGGGCACCTCCACACCATGAAGTCTTATCCGCCAATTTTATCTCCTTGAGGCGCCTTCGACAAGTCTAGGGCACGTCTAATCGCTGCTCCGAGTCACCTCCAAGCACCTCTGAGGCACCTCGGACGTTGTTCATCCAATGCTGATTTTTGCCATTTAACATTGGAAAAATGTGTTAGTCCAAAAATAAAATGGAACCTACAAAATAGAGTTAGCACAATATAGAATAGAATTATTAATTAGATTATGTCTTTCCCAAACTAGGATCTAGTCATAGTTTCAGTTTAGGCTTCCGAAATAGACTTAAACTAGACTAGCCCCTACAGTCCCATAGGGACTCGTCCTCACTAGATCATTCTTCTCCAGTAGTTTATCTCATTTACCATACAGAATTACTTGACTCTCCTTTGACTCACCAGGTCTTCTCGCTAGTTATCAGGTCCATAGATCCAACTTGAATTTGGCCAACTGTCAGGTCCTACGAACCAATCGAACTTCCCACCAGATATCGAGTCACTCCTTGACTTATCTAGACTTCCCACCAACTATCAAGTTTAATAGATCTAGCTAATTTCAGCCCAGTGACAGGTCCTCCAGACTCGTCAAGTCCTGCACACTTGGTAGAAGACTAGATAATACAATATCTAACTTCAAATCATTTGTCATTCATCAAAACCTAAGTTTGATCATCGGTGCTTATTGCACCAATAGCTTGTGTAGTGGTTGTATAAGAATTGTCTGGTTAAGGAGGTTCTTGAAATATTTGAAAATTGTTGAAGATAGTGGGAATCCTATTACAGTGTACTGTGAACAATCAAGTTTCAAATATCACAGCAAAGACAAGCATATATAAACTAAGTATAATTTTGTAAGGAATATTGTTGACAAAAAAAGAGATAATTCTTGATTATATCCCTACATGTGCTATGCTTGCATATCTATCATTTAACTAAGTCATTGACTAAAGAGTCATTTCAAAGACATGTGAAGTTTTGGGACTTCGTAAAATATAACACTTTGTAAATACATGAAAATGTCATGATCTGTTCAATGTATATGTTGTTGTTATATTTTGGATAAAAATCTCAATAAGCAAGTTAGCATATTGAGATTGATCTACTCACATGGATAATTATCTTTATTTATTAAGCATAAATAGAGGTAAAATCATTACTTGTGGGACAACTTATGTAGTTGTGAATAGAGACATACCTATAAGTTGGGGTCACCTTAATAATTATGTCAAGATGAGATTATTTATGGATTAATAATAATCAGAGTAAATGAATCTTCATTTACTAAATCTACTCAAGGTCAGATTATAATTCATATATTGAATTCAGGATTAGACATTAGGTATATGTAGATCAAAATTTGTACGATGTTAAATTTTGAAAAAAAATATGCACTATTTTTGGTGAAGAGAAAAATATAGTAACATGTTATTCATACCATATGTGTTATAATGACAATAAGGGTAGTAAAAAACTAAATCTCTACTTCTCTATTATGTGAGACCCTTGAGATTATAAGTTAATCTTAATCTTACTTTAAGCGACTATTTAGTTGTCTACTTAAAGTTCTAATTAATATTTGTTACTTTAATATGTTTCCTATTACCTATGGATGATTCGGTCTATAGAGCATAATTAGGAAAGTGACTGATTAAAATGAATAGATTCTAGCTAAAAAGGAAGATTAATATTGATTTACATCTTTGGCATTTATTCACTGATCGATCAGTTATATTTTTTTATTGAGTACTTAAAATATGATTATGAATAATTGTATTATATTGATTGGAGATGTTGAACCTGCTTTCGACATAATAGTCATTATATGGAATTAGAGATATTTATATTGATATAACTAATGTAATCTAGGGTAAAAACAAGATATTAATGTCTCAGATTCGTTTTATAAACAACTAAGTTATAAGTCTAGCAACTTTCTTAGCGATAATTGCTCAGTGTGCTTATTATTGTACGAACTTTTTTTCCTGAAATATAAATTGAATGTTTTTATATAGTCTTTGTGACTAGATGATCTTTATCGATTAACTTGAATAAGTAGAAGATGTTAGATGGAATGGGCATTGCGTACCCTCTAATTAACTTCCTCCATCAAGAGGGAATTGGATAAGACCTTCTCTTCATCTTCCTCCATTAATTGAGGAAGGAGAAGAGACCTTTTACACCTACATAAGTTTGTCCAAGGCAATCTAAAGAGGGGTGCAAGGTAACAGAAGGAATATAGTGATCTTTGCGGGGACAGTGGCTTCTTCTTCGTAGTGATCTTCTCCAAGACAATGACTTCTTCTCCTCCGAGAACCGTAAATTTATTTCATTTCATACCAAGTTTCTTACTGTCAAGACTGCATGCATGCATATATTATTCGAAGCACCAGCAAATATTATTTTCAATTGGAGATGTCAGGAAGAGAAAGAAACAACTTTTGTAATAAGTCAACAAGCAGTAAGAAGTGTGGGAGAATGACCACTGTCAATGGCGTTAGTAAATTAAAATTAATCTCATGTACTTGAGCCTTTCTCCGCCATCGAAGTTGCATAATCAATTGTTCTAATTCAATCTGCAATATGTTTTATACTAACCCCCGCAGAGATACATGGATATAATAGTTTTTCTTAATCTTGCAACCATTTAGAGGATGATACTTGCTCCTCTCGAGAATATCATAATCATAGTGGCAGTTATCACGAAAACAGAAAGGAACAGAACCACATACTTCTCAATACATTCAAAAATTTGAACTCTTGATCAAAAATAATTCCGGCCTTGATCCTGAAACCAACCCAGAGAGTGCCCCATTCGAGTAGAACAAGTTTAGAAACTCGATCCGTCTGAAACTACAGAGTAGCCCACGGGAGTTGCATGTACTCTCGTTGAAGAATCAGATGCAGTCGCCGAGGAAAACATCAATGTTGTGAGTGAGGTTCGATGTGATGCCAGAAGGAATGGAACACGCCGTGACCACAGTCCACACATGTCGCCTTTCTTCCTTCTCGTCCCCCAAGGTGTCCTTAATTATGTTGAAAGACTTATGGGGCGTTTGGTTCATTCCTAGAAATAGGAATTGGAATGAGAATTATTGTATTGTGGAATGGGAATGAGTATGAACATGGATATCACTCTTAAAAGCAATGTTTGGTTAGTTGCATATTTTCTATCGGAATAAATCAAAATTTTCTTTTTTACCCTTAAAGGAAAATAAGAGAAAAAATTATATATGAGAGAAAGATGAATGTGAGAGAAAAATATGATGAAAGAGAATGATGAGAGAGAAAGTGTGATGCCAATGAATGAAGAGAGAGAAAGTGTGATGAAAAAAAATGAGAAAAGAGAGTGTGATAGGAGAGAGCATGATGAGAGAGAAAATATGATGTGAGAGAAAGTATGATGGGTGAGGATGAAGAGAGAGAAAATATAATGAGAAAAAATGATGAGAGAGAAAGTACGGTGAGAGAGAAAGTATGATGAGAAAAAAAAAGAACAGTGAGTGTGATGGGAGAGATTGAGGAGAGAGAAAGTATGATGAGAAAGAAAGTATGTTGAGGAAAAAAAGGAGGGAGTGTGACAAGAGAGATTGAGGAGAGAGAAAATGTGATGAGAGTGAAAGTGTGATAAGAAAAAAAGAGAAAAGAGAGTATGATGGGAGAGATTGAGGAGTGAGAAAGTATGATGAGAGTGAAAGTGTGATAAGAAAAAAAGAAAAAAGAGAGTGTGATGGGAGAGATTGAGGAGTGAGAAAGTATGATGAGAGAGAAAGTATGATGAGAAAAAAAGAAGGAAGAGAGTGCGATGGAAGAGATTGAGGAGAGAGAAAGTATGATGAGAGAGAAAGTGTAATGAGAAAAAAAGAGTGTGATAGGAGAGATTAAGGAGAGAGAAAGTGTGTGATAAAATGACGAAAGAGAAAATATGATGAGAGAGAACAAGGAGAGAGAAGTGATACGAAAGAAAAAATAAATAAATATATTTTGATATTTGATATTAAGGGAGAAAATTTTAATTTTAGGTCAAGGGTATTTTTGGAATAAGGGAATATTTTGATTGATGAAAATGGGGTAATGACTCATTGAAGGGGAAGTACATGGGAATGAGCTATTACCCAATTTCAAGGATTCATTCCCTTATTTGTATTCCTATTCCCATAATCCAAACATTAACAATGGCAATCAATGATTCTCATTCCCATTCCCCACTCCTATTCCCCTAAACCAAACGCCCCCTTAAAAGAAAGGTGCTACCTTTCGACTAGCACAGGTGTTCCGATCTTTTTCCCTCAAAGGAATTTCGTGGCGCTGAAAAACCACGGTGAAGAAACCGGGTTGGGCTACCCTCGAACGGCTACGGAGAAGTCAATGTGAAAACGAAAAATAGACGAGCAGACAAAGTGACAATTAGATTCTCGGCGGTTCAACCATCGGTTCAACCCGTTGATTCAAGTTGATATCTTTTTCTATGTATTTGTTGGAACTAGCGGTTCCAGTCATTGGAACTGCCATTCCTAGCCATTGAGAGAGAGGATGGGGATATTTTTTTAGATATTTTTTCAGATCCTTTGATTGTTTTTAATCAATAATTTGTTACCATCCAAATTTTATAAGCAGAAAGTTTATTTCATTATTTACATATACATTTTCTCTATTCTTATTCTCAATTTCACATTCTCTACATATTTTTGACTCCAAGTCTTCATTTCTTCGCACTTCCGTTTCCAACTATCAATTACAATGGAAGAAGGCCATGAAAATTCATCATCTCGATCTCGGAAGGGAAACAAAATAATGACTCCGCATGAAGATCCCAACATTCAATCAATTGATGATCAGACCGAGAACCTTTCAACACCCGAAATACAAGGAAGTATCGATGCAATTACTTCTAAGGTTCAAAAAAATTCTCCTCTAAAATCTTCTATTTTCACTAAACATTTTGAGAAGACACTTTTCTATCGAGAGAATTGCGTATAAAATATAAGCACTATAATGTTTCTACAAATTCTAAGCCGGTGGCTATGGGGTATTGAGATATCACGTAGAAACAAAGCATCCGACGGAATATGAACTCAACCGTTCTTAAATAAAATTATCTAAATTTTCTTCAACTAACGACAATACTGATTCCTGTTTATTTTTATATTCTGTTAATAAATTAAGATAATCATTAAGTAAATTTATTTTCATAGAATATATTTCTTTTAGTTTTGAATTTAAATGGACATTTGAATTATTATTTTTTAAATCTCTTAATGCATGTGTTAAACATGATCCTAAGACTATACAATTAAAAATATACTAAAACAAGGAAAAATAATTTAATGTATGAATTTAGTAAATTAAATAATAAAATTTCTTTATGTTCCGATATTTGGAATGATCATTAGCAAATACATTTATACATGAGTATGACTTATCATTATATCGATAACTTTTATAATCTTTAAAAAGGGATTATTAACTTATAGAGTTTTTGATGAATCACATACTACTCATAACATAGTATAATTATTATGTTTAATTTTAAAATAATATGCATTAGTTCATAAAATATTTTTAATATCATTAGATAATGCTAGTTCTAATACTACTTGTATAGAATATCTAAAATTTATTTGTCAACCTATTATTAGTAGTTTATTTTTTTTTCATATACATGGTGTATTCATGCTTTAAATTTATATATTTAAGACGAATTAAAAATTTTAGAAATTATATTAAATCAATTAAAATGGTAATTTCTTATTATGGTCGTATCTATTTATAATAAAACAATAGAGTAGACTTTATAAAACTAATAGAATAAGATCTAAAAAATGTTCACTTGATATAATAATACGTTGGAATTCAACATATCAATTATTACCCGATTCATTTCAATATAAAGAATTATTATATTCTTTTTTTTGCACAAAATACTAATACTGATATATATTTATTTTCACAATAATAGAATACTTATAGTAGGATTTGTGAAATTTTAAAACTATTTAGTGATGTAACTGAACAATTTTCGGTGTTTATTATCCTAATGCTAGTTTAGTTTTAGAAAATTTTTCTAGTATAGTATTAGTTTTAAATGAACATATATAGTAATAATGAATTTTTATCTTCTTGTATATTAGCTATGAAAACTAAATGGGAAAAATATGTTTATTTTATTTCTTAAATTTATTTAATTGTATTTGTTTTAGATCTAGATTTAAATTAGAAGTTTTACCAAAAATGTTAAATGTTTTAATTTCAATTAAAGATTTTCTTACCGTTAATATGATATATAATCTTAGAATTTATTTATATGATATTTATATCATATTATATAAAATATGAAATATAAAATGATATTTCTGAAATACAATAAACTATTACTAGTAATTTAAAACTTACAAAAGCACTCTGCTCGACGGATGAGTCTTGCAGTCAAGCACCCTTCTGCCTTTGCACTCAAGGGTCAATCTCTGTCCAACCCGAGAAAACCTTTGCACGCCTCCGTTACCTTTTGGGAGGCCTACACTGTTGGTTAAACCTAGGAAAACCTACCGGTTCCACTGTACAAAATTTTTTTTTACAAGTGTCGAACCTTTCCTTAAATAACCTATTGTGTTCTTTAGAAGTTAAATAAGGAATCACAGACGGAACTTAACATCATTGATTCCAAATTTAACTTATATGTTCTTAATGGTTTAGATTTTAATCGCAAGCGGAACTTAACACTATTGATTCAAATCTACCTAGGTTATTAATTCCATAAATATTAATTTCCAAAATTAGCTTCCAGGACTGCATGGCGAGGCACATGGCCTTCTTGGATATGGGAGCAACTACCACCGCCTAGGCAAAGCCTTTTAAGGAAAGCTAATATTTATTTCCTTAAATAACTCTAGGTTAACCAAAAGGAACAATCGAAACACAAGTTCGAAAAAGAAGAAAACACAAACTCGAAAAACTATTTCGAAAACTAGATCTAATTGCCTCTTGTATTTAGAATTCTTACAAAGAGTAAAACTAGCATGATGCGGAAAACAATTACTAATTATACTTTCTCTTTGTATGCTAATGACCTCGAGATCTTCTGCCGTATTCCTCGCCTCGCCTTGGACGTCGTGTGGGCGACGATCCTCCAAGATAAACACCACCCAAAAGCTTCCTCCTTCTTCTTCTAAAATCCGGCCACCACCACCACCAAGGAGAAGAGAGCAAAGGGAGAGGGAGAAGGGAGAGGACCGGCCACACCAAGAGATCACGCAAGCAAAAGAATAAGAGTTGTGTCTCATGAAGCCCCCTCACCCCTTCTTTTATATTACTTGCCCAAGGCAAATAAGGAAAAACCTTTTACAAAAAATAAAATCATCCAAGAGTTTTTCCTTTTTCCTTTTCTTTCCTCTTGATTGAATTAATCACCAATCAATAGTTATGATCAATCCTATTTGGTTTATGATTGAATTTGGTTTAATCCTATTGGTCGACCCTTGCTTGGGCACCAAGCAAGGTGGCCGGCCACAATTAAAAGGAAAGGAAAAATGATTTTTTAAAATTTTACAAGAAGAAATCCTCTTATAAAATTTACAAGCTCTTTTTCCTAAAGTATGAGTTAAAAAAGGAAAGTTTCTAAAAATTAAAATCATGTTTTAAAATTTTAAAAATCTCTTATAAAATTTCCTTTTTTAACATGGTGATAGAAAATTTAAATTTTAAAACTTCTTTTCCTTTTTTTTTCTTAAACCATAAGAATGGTTAAAAAAGAAAAATTTTAAAATCTTTTGAACTCTCTATTTAAACATGTGGCCTAATTCAAATAAGGAAAGTTTTAAAAATTAAAATATCTCTTTTAAAACTTATAGTTTTTTACAAAGAGAAGATTTTAAAAAATTCAAAACAACCCTCTATTTTTGAATTATTATGGCCGACCCCTACAAGCTTGGTCACCAAGCTATAGGGTCGGCCCCTTTCAAGAGGATGTGGTCGGTCATTGCTTGGTCACCAAGCAATGGTCCGGCCCCCTTCTTGGACACCAAGAAGAGCCTTACATTTGGATGGACTTGAGGCTATAATGAGGCTACGACAGGGACCTAGAGGAGAAATTGGTTTTGGCCTTCCGATGAGCTTGAGTATCCCGTGTTCGCCCTGAACACACAACTCAACTTCATCGATAATAACTCATTCCACTAGAGAGTTATTACTGCACTACCGCACCAATCCCAAATTACATTATGGGCTCCTTCTTATCATGAGTGTGTTAGTCTCCCTGTGTTTAAGATTACGAATGCCCACTAATTAAGTAAGTTACTGACAACTCACTTAATTAATATCTAGCTCCAAGAGTAGTACCACTCAACTTTATTGTCATGTCGGACAAGATCCACCTGCAGGGTTTAACATGACAATCCTTATGAGCTTCTCTTGGGGACATTCTCAACCTAGATAACTAGGACACAGATTCCTTCTATAATCAACAACACACACTATAAGTAATATCATTTCCCAACTTATCGGGCATATTGATTTATCGAGCTAAACCTCACCCTTTGATAAATCAAAGAAATAAATATTAAATATATGTGTTTGTTATTATATTAGGATTAAGAGCACACACTTCCATAATAACTAAGGTTTAGTTCTTTTACTAAGTCAGTACAAAAGAACATACCTAAATGATCCTACTCAATACACTTAAAGTGTATTAGTGTAATTTATTAGTCAAGATAAACTAATACTTAATTACACTACGACTATACTGATAGTTTGTTCCTTTCTATCTTAGTCGCGAGCCACTGTTTATAATTTATAGAGAACCGACAACATGATCTTCTGAGTGTGACACCACACTCCATGTTGTCTACTATATAAATTAATTGAACAATTACATTTAATAAATGCAGATATTGACCAATGTGATTCTTTTATTTTAACAAATAAATGTTTACAAAAGCTAGACTTTTAGTATACACTCCAACATACACCCCATATGTTGGTGCAATATCCCCTGGGTCAGGTTGACGAGGTTGACTAAGCTTAAGTTGACTCAAGCTTGGGTCTCGATGTTTGAGTTTTGATGTTTGACAATACATGGAGATTGCAAACTCTGGTCAAGGTTGACCAGGTTGATGTGATGCAGAGTCAGTAAGTCAAAGGGTTGACCAGATACTTAACTGGGAAAGTCCTAACTGAAGGTTACACAGTTGAAAGTCCTGGTGAGTGAAGCTAGACAGTTGGAAAATCCTAGTGAGTGAAACTAGGTGAAAATCCTGGTGAGTGAAGCCAGGTGAAAGACCTAGTGAGTGAAGCTAGGTAGTTGAAAAATCCTAGTGAGTGAAGCTAGGTGAAAGTCTTAGTGAGTGAAGCTAGGCAGGTGAAAGTCTCGGTGAGTGAAGCCGGGCAGTGGAAAAATCCTGGTGAGTGAAGCCAGGTGAAAATCCTAGTGAGTGAAGCTAGGTGAAAGACCTGGTGAGTGAAGCCAGACACGTGGAAATCTAAATGAGTCAAAGGTTGACCGAACACATGGTATTGAGAAGTCCAAGTAGGTCAAAGGATTGACCGGATACTTTGCACAAGGAAATCCAGATGGGGCAAGGGTGATCGAAATTTGGTGGAAGGAAGTCCAAGTGGGTCATGGAGGACCGGACACTTGGCACGAGACGATATACCTAAGTGGGTCAAGGAGGACCGCACTTAGTGATCAGAAGTCCAACGAGAAGTTGGCAAAGAGAAAGTCCAGATTGGTCAAAAGTTGACCAAACTCTTAGCGGTCGTAAGTCCAATAGGGAGTTGGCATGGAGCTAGGAAGTTCAGACGTAGTGAACTTTCGAAGGCCATAACTTTTGACTCGAATATCGGAATGAGGTGATCTCGGATGCGAAATGAAACTAATTTCAAAATTTACACAGTTTTCTGCTTGCTAATCGATTGGCCAATCGATTGGGGGGTTCAATCTATTGGTCAGTCGATTGGTTGACGTGATTTTGTGTAGAAATGGTCTGGATCGATTGGGTAATCGATCAAAACTTCCCAATCGATTAGCCAATCAATTGGGAGAGTTTCTGAGCGAACAGTGAGCTTCTGAATCAATCAGTTGATCGATTGGAACCTCCAATTGATCAGGTGATCGATTGGAGAGATGGAAATCGCGCGATAAGCCTTGAATCGATCGGGCAATCGATTCAGGCGATTTCTAGATAGCACAGAGACGCTCTGAATCGATCAATCGATCTATTCAAAGCCTCCCCAATCGATTGAGAGCAATTCAATTAATTGGGATTCGACCATTGCGCAGGTTATAGCCGTTGGCGAGCGATTCCCTCGACACTGCTTCGGTTTTCTTCTCCACACGACTTCAGCGAGCTCTACAACGATTTCTCCACTCTCACGACCAGATCTTGATGGCTCTTGGAGACAAGTGTAGGTACACTTCCAAGGTTCAAGAGGCAACAACAAGCAACAAGTAAGCAAGAAGAAGGAGTTTTTATTTGCATCTTTTGTGTTTTCTTCTTGCGTGAGTTGTATTTGTTGTGTGGGTGTGTGCAAGTCTTCTCCGCCTTCAGTAGTTACCGTAAAGGAGTGTTTTTATTAGTGGAGAGTGCTCGTGTGTGTGGATCCTTGGATTAGTCACCTCTTCTTGAGGCGGATACCAAGTAAATCCTTGTGTTAGTATTGTATTTTTGTTTCTTGTTCTTTCCGCTGCATATCATCACCAAGAAGCAAGCAAGCAACTACGAGCGCGACGAGCTATTCATCCCCCCCCTCCTCTAGCACATTTTGACCCTAACGTCATAGAAACTATCTACCTGAGATTGTTCCTTGGCCCATAGGTCCTGACACAGTTGGAATTCTAGCTCTTCCAGATAGTGAAAATTTTGAAATCCTAAAGTGATGGTCATATAAGACTCAAAGCTTTCTCGTCCTCTCCGTGATCACTAACGAAATTTTAGTTTGTCTAGTGTCAATTGTTATTGTGGAGCAGACGTTTAGTGTCGATGACAACATATTAGATGAACGACGATTAACTTTATCTCCTGACTCATTGGAAGCTCAAACATTCTTGACGATTAGACCAGAGCCAAGAAAAAAATCTAAGAAATACAACTTTCAAAGACAAAATCGAAGATTTTGATACCAAAAAAATGATTTCAATAGGAACGGGAAATAGAAATGAATAACAACGCCACTTCTAAATGTAAAAGAATATAAATATAAAAGAATTATGTGGACATTGATTCGCCTAGACAACTAAAATAAGTATAAATTTGTTAAAATAAATTAAAATTTAAAATTTTTTAATATAATAATTTTGAATTATAGTAACCGTGTATTAAATTGTGAACTGATGGACCGTGAACCAACAGTTAAGATTAAGATTAAGGTGGCGTTTGGTTCTCTCCTAGAAATCGAAATGAGAATGAGTATCATAGTATTTGGAATGAAAATGGGTATGAGCTTGGGTACCATTCTTAAAAATAATGTTTGGTTAATTAAATATTTTCAATCGGAATGAACCTAAATTTTTTTTTTACCGTTAGAGAAAAATAAAAGAAAAAATTAGATGGGAGGGAAAGTTGAATATGAGAGAAACATATGATGAGAGAGAAAGTGTGATGGAAAAAAATAAAGAGAGAGAAACTATGATGAGAGAAAATGAGGAGAGAGTGCATGATAGGACAGATTGAGAAGAGAAAAAGTATGATGAGAGAGAAAGTGTACTAAGAGAGAAAGTGTGATGAAAATGAAGAGAGAGAAAATGAAACATTGAGGAGAGAGAAATTATGATGAGAGAGAAAGTGAGTTGAGAGATAAAGAGTAATGGAAAAAAATGAAGTGAAAGAAAGTGTGATGAAAGAAAATGAGGAATTGAGGAGAGAGAAAGTGTGATGAGAGAGAAGTATGCTGAGAGAGAAAGTGTGATTAGAGAAAATAAGGAGAGAGTGTGTGATGGGAGAGAATGAAAAGAGAGAAAATGACGAGAGAATGTGGAACCGCCACATCAACGGCCCCCCTAGAGTCGGTCCCACGGATATGGAGAAAATGAGAAGAGAATGGTAAGAGAGATTGAGGAGAGAGACAGTATGATGAAAAAATGAGGAGATAGTGTGTAATGGGAAAGAAAGTGTGATGGAAGAGAATGAAGAGAGATAAAATGAGGAGAGAGAGTGTGTGATGGGAGAGAATATAGAGAGAAAATAGTAAAGAATATGTGATGAGAGAGTTGATGACAGAGAATAAGGAAAGAGAGTATGGAATAAAAGAAAAATTGAACAAATATATTAAGAATATTTTTATCCAAAACTTAATTCACATTCTTATTTCATCAAAACCCAAGGGAGGAGGTAGGTTTCATCCATACCTAAGTTTTTGGATTTCATTCCAAAATCTTGATTCCATTCCCATCAACTAAACACAAAATTTAAGAATAATTCATTCTCTCATTCTCAAACCCTTAAATCAAACGTGATCTAAGATTAAGGTTCAGGTTAAGTTAATGGGTCGAACCGACGGTTCGAACCTAGGTTTCGGTCACTCCTTCGATCAAACCGTGGTCCGCATTGCGAGCCGAAGAGGTCGATCTCATCGATAGAATCATAGTGAAGATAGTGAACAATGGCTGCAAAGAGCAAGTCGTCGCCGACCTTTTGGATCTCGAGCAGAGCTCGGCTCTAGATCTGACGAACTGGTGGGGAAAGGCTTTGGCGGCGCTGAGCTCTAATCTCTTCCAGAGAGTCATCAAGGTGATGAAAGCTAAGAAGGGGACGATCACTAGGATCTTGATGAACTACGCTCGGTTCAAGGCGGCCTATCGTCGGAGGAACAGACTCTCGCGAATCAGAAGATCGTCGTCGAAACGATCGCCGGTTTGCTTCCGACGCAGAAGAGGAAGTGTGATGCGCCGATCGCGTTCCTTTCGAGGCTTCTGAAAACCGCGACAATCGTTTCGGCATCGGCGATGAACTTGGAGAGGAGAATCAGCCTTCGATTGGACCGAGCCATTCTCGCGGACATTCTGATTCCGGCGAACTGCCGCCACAAGGGGGCACACTCGATCTACGACACTGATTCGGCACTGAGGATCCTCTCCATCTTCCTGAATTCGAACGACGAGGAGGAGGAGGAAGAGCACCGGTCGAGAGAAGACATCGACGGTGGTTACTACGAACAGAGCTCTCTGCTCAAAGTGTCCAATCTTTTGGATAGCTATCTCGCAGAAATCGCATTGGACTCCAACTCGACGTCGACGAAGTTCATCGCTCTCGTCGAACTGCTCCCTGATCACGCATCGAATGATGGTCTGTACAGAGCTATCGATATCTTCCTCAAGATAATTTATTTTATGTTAAAGGAGTTCACTCTCTAAAAATCCTCTACATTAGTTATCCTATCCATTCCCTAAATTTAGGGAATAAAATCTCTATCCTAAAAATAAAATAATATTTATTTTTAATCTCTCTCCTTCCACTCAATCTCTCTCCTTCCATTCATTTCATAAATATAATAATAAAAAATTAAGGATGATAGAAATTTTAGAGTATTTGATGTAGTGTGTAGTGAAAAGTGATTATCTAAATTTAATAAAGTGGGTCATTTATCCTAAATTTTAAATATATTAATAGAGAAACTGATGTAGATACTTTAAGGTATTGTTACTGGTCTGACTATGTTTACTATATTTGCTAAAATCATGTTGTTTCATGTTGTTTAAGAAAGCAAAAAAAAATTAGAGTGACTATAAAGTATATGTTAAAGACACAAACATAGACAATCTGAACAAGTTTTTAGTTGGTCAACAAACCAAGACACATCAAAAAGTCATTCAAGCTCTTGAAATTGTTCTTAGGAAGTCTCCATTTATCAAGTACTTCCTGAATCTATTTTTCCCAGTATAATTTTCTCAAGTCATTATTATTTTCATTGTAATTTTTTCTGGTTTAGGTATATTTGGGTAGCACATTCCTTCTTTTCCTTGATTTTTTTTGGGGAAAAGGTACCTTAATCGAAGAAAAGAAAAAAACATGCTATAGAAGTAATAATAGCGACTTGATAAATTGAGACTCTCTAGAACAATTTTAAGAGATTGAATGACTTCTTGATGTGCCTTAGTCTCTTGACCAACTAAAAACTTGTTCAGATCGTTTATGTTTGTGTCTTTAGAATACTATATAGTCACTCTAAATTTCTTTGCTTTCTTGAACAACACAAAACCACACGATTTTAGCAAAGATAGTAAATATTTTCAGACGAGAAATAGTACCTTCCATCTTCTTCAAGTAATGAAACCGTGAACTCCTTTAACCTAAAAGGAAAAGCACCCGCCGTATATAGAATTTCCCTTCCATCATAAGCTGGCATTCGCCTTCCAAAGTTGCCATCCTTGTGCAACTTGACAAGCTCAAAGATAATTTTTTTATTGGTGGCTATTGATATTAATACCGGTGATATACTCACCTAAAAATTTCAGAGTGAGGTATATTCAAACAGTGAGAGCATACGT